>NC_064630.1:48474166-48793333 GCF_023864275.1 Schistocerca cancellata | reverse complement strand
TTCCCTGCTCCATCCAACTGTGATCCACCCCCACCGCCCCTAAACCACCCTCTCTTAACTTTCCAGACTTTCTTAACCTCAAACCTTGCCTCACCATCATTCCCCAAATACCTCAACATGCAAACCAACCTTACATTAGCAGAAATAACTGCAGTCTACCATCTAAAAACTGATCCCAACATTATAGTCCTACCTGTGGACAAAGGCTACACCACTGTCATTTTGAACAGCAAGGATTACCTGGCGGAAGGAGTTTGCCACCAGCTGTCAGATACTTCCACCAACAAACCTTGTCACAGTAACCTAATTCCAGTAATCCAGCAGGATCTCCAGTCACTACTCAAATCCTTAGGCCCATCCCAGAAGCTCTCCCTGGAGTCCATCTCTCTACTCACACCTACCCCTCCCCACACTCCCACCTTCTGCATGCTTCCTAAAGTCCACAAACATAACCACTCAGGACACCCTATTGTGGCCGGTTACTGTGTTCCCACTGAGAGAATCTCTGCTCTCATAGACCAACACCTTCACCCTACTACCCAGAACCTACACTACTATATAAAAGATACTAACCATTTCCTCCATCGACTCTCCACAGTTCCTGACCCTTTACCACAAAGTACCCTGCTTGTCACTATTGATGCCACTTCCCTGTATACTAACATTCCTAATGCCCATGGCCTTACAGCCTTGAGCACTATCTTTACCAATGCCCGATGGATTCCAAACCAACAATGTCCTTTCTAGTCGTCATGACCAACTATATCCTCACCCACAATTATTTCTCCTTTGAAGGCATTACCTTCACACAAATCCATGGTACAGCTATGGGCACCCGCATGGCACCATCCTATGCCAACCTATTCATGAGCCATTTAGAGAAATCCTTCCTAAAAACCCCCTCACCTGGTTCACATTCATTGATGACATCTTTGCTATCTGGACCACAGGTGAGGACACCCTATCTACATTCCTCCAGAACCTTGGCAAGGACACCCTATCCACATTCCTCCAGAACCTCAACAACTTCTCCCCCATTTGCTTCACCTGATCCTACTCAACCCAACAGGCCACCTTTCTAGATGCTGACCTAGACTTCAAAGACGGCTACATCAGTACCTAAATCCACATCAAACCTACTAACCACCAGCAATACCTCCACTCTGACAGCTGCCACCCATTTCATACGAAGGAGTCCTTCCCATACAGCCCGTCACCTGTGGTAGGCACATCTGCAGTGACGAACAGCCCCTCTCAAAATATACCAAGGGTCTCACTGAAGCCTTCACTGACCATAATTATCCTCCCAATCTTGTACAAAAACGAATCTCCCAAGCTTTATCTTTCCAGTCTCCCTCCATCTCCCAAAGTTCCACCATCTGGCCACAGAGGAGCATTCCCCTTTAACTCAATACCACCCAGGACTGGAGCAACTAAATTACATTCTCTGCCAGGGTTTCGATTACCTCTTGCATTTGCTCTAAAATGAGAAATGTCCTGCCCACTAACCTTCCCACCCCTCCTACAGTGGTATTCAGCCATCCATCGAACTGACACAACCTACTCGTCCATCCTTACACAATCCATTCTCCCAATCCTTTACCCCATGGCTCACACCCCTGTAATAGACCTAGATGCAAGACCTGTCCCATACATCCTCCCACCACCACCTACTCCAGTCCAGTCACTAACATCATCTATCCCATCAAAGGCAGGGCTACCTGTAAAACCAGTCATGTGGTCTACAACCTAAGCTACAAACTCTGTGCTGCATCCTGTGTAGACTTGACAACCAACAAGCTGTCTGTCCGCATGAATGATCACTGACAAACTGTGGCCAAGAAACAAGTGGACCACCCTGTTGGTGAACACTCTGCCAAACATGATATCTTTCATTTCAATGACTGCTTCGCAGCCTGTGCCATATAGATCCTTCCCACCAACAAAAGGTTTTCTGAAATGTGCAGGTGGGAACTTTCCTTGCAATGCATCTTGCACTTCCAAAACCCACATGACCTCACTGTTACTGCCCTCACCTATCCAGCCCCTTCCCTGTTCCCATTCCAGCACTACACAGCTGCCATTCCACCACCACACCCAGTCATTTTATTTCCCTCCTTTTCTGATACTTCCCCCCCCTCCCCCTAGCCCTCTGTCTAACCTGCAGCACTTCACTGTCCACCACCCCCACCATACTATCCCTCCCCCTCACTGCCCCAGCCTCCTCCTCAGCCCCACCCAGTCACCACTCCCATCATGCACTGGTGCTGCTGCTCGCAATGTGGTTTCAGTTGCCTGAGACTGCAGTTTGTGTGTGTGTGTGTGTGTGTGTGTGTGTGTGTGTGTGTGTGTGTGTGTGTGTGTGTGCGTGCACACTTACGTGTGTGTATTGTTGACGAAGGCCAATGGCCAAAAGCTTCAACTGTGAAAGTATTTTTATTGTGCCTACTGCGGCCCAGTATCTCCGCTATATGGTGAGTAGCAACTTCCCTTCTCATAATATTGTTACATTCCATCCTGGATTTTCCTATACTTGCATCAATTATTGTAGTTGACACAGTAGTTAAGGGCAGCCATGGTAGTCTAGCAGGTAGAACACTAGACCTCCCCAGCACCCCCAGATCCACTTAGCCTTCTCTAAAAAGGAGTACCACGAATCTTTTTTGGGATTGAAAGCTGGTCAGGATGGGGTGCCTCCCACCCCTACCTCTTCTTGTACTGTGGTCAACAGGCTACACTCCATCTGCACTCAGACCAAGTGTCCAGTCATTGGCTTGGACCTTAGACTTTACTTTTTATAAGAATTAAAAGGTAAAATTCTGGGCAGACTTTACCTTTTGTAAGAATTAAAAGGTAAAATAATGTGCCCTTCTGCATACCACCATCTGCCAAAACCCCAATGTTGCGAGCAACAAAAGGGGTGTTACTTCTCACAATGTATAATATACAGTGAAATTGATACATGAATGTAGTTTTCAAGAGAAGGTTAGAAATTCTTAGATAAGATGAACTTCATGAATAGTTAATACAAAGAACTTTTCTTTGATTTTCATGTGATGTGATGTGTGCTGTTGAACATCCCATTTTCTATCAGCCTGTGTGTTATCTACTGGCTCAATTTCACAGTGTATGTTGGAAGTGACAGCAGAGGAGGGATGGTGGAGCTGTGACAGACATACCCTTTCTGGAACGTGTGTGATATAAAACATAACTGAATTATTCTTCAGAAAATCTTGCATTGACACAGTAATCCATTGGGAGGGGATATTTTACGAGTAACTGTTCTGGCATCTGTGTAGAGAATTTCCATGCTGGAGATGAACTGGATAGTGTACATGTAAAAATGCTGCAACACTTCCATGCTTCATTTTTCATTTATTTACTCAGGTGCCCGCACATTATTCACCCACTTGAAATTTCACATAATGGACAAATAAGAATGGACAGTTCTTCAACTGATGTGGCACAAATTGTAGAGAATAAACATCTCTAATTTTTTGGGCAGAACATATTTCAATCTACATAAGAAAAGTATCTGACTGATGGAATAATATAACAGGATAATCATTTGACAATGTATATAAAGCATTTGAAACTTGTTCTGTAGATATATACCTATAACATTTAGAAAGAGTTAACCCACTTTGCCAGGATTGGCACTAGTCACACTTTTCTTTGGAATCTCTTTGGAACTGTTAGAATGATGCACCATGGTTACACTTCGAGTTATTCACTGTGTCTGTTTAGAAGCAAAGTACAAGGCATAAAATGCAAAGCTAAAAGGGAATTATTTAGGAATAAAAGAAACAACTCACTGAAGGTAGAAGTGCTGCATCATTGACAGGTACACAAAGAAAAGGTACAGAGCTTTGCTTTGCTAGCTTTTGGAATGAAATTCCTTTTTCCAGCTTGTGGGAGAAACACGCACACACACACACACACACACACACACACACACACACACACACACCTGCCTCCCTACTTTGTGCTCAGTCGACTGCCAGCTCTTTCCTGGCCCACATTGAGTGCACTGGGATGAGGTGGGGATGCAGGATGAGGGACAGAGAGAGGTGGGAGGCAGGGACGAGGTTGGGGGAAGGTATCTAGCAGCTTGTGGGAGGGTGGGGAGCCATTTGTGGGCTAGCTATGGGTACTCCTAGGTGAAGGTGTCCGACAACTGGTGGAGGCCCTCTGCCAGATAGTCACTCAGTTCACAATGGTGGGACCTTTATCTGCTGGGAGGGTTATCAGGTCTGCCAAAAGTGACCCCATCCCAGAAGTCCAACAAAACCTCAAATGCCTGCTAAAATCATTAGGTCCTTCCCCAAACCTCTCCCCTGAATCCATCTCCCAAATCACAACAACAATCCACCCACTCACCTTCTCCATGTTCCAGAAAACCCACAAACCTGACAATTCTGGGCACTCTATTGTGGCTGGTTACAGTGCCCATAACAAAAGAATCTCAGCCCTTGTTGACCAACATCCGCAACCAATTGGCCAAAACCTAGCCTCCCACATTAAAGATACCAACCACTTTCTGCAACAGCTCTCCACTATCCCCACACCCTTACCTCCCAGGTTCCTACTGATCACTGTAGATGCAACCTCCTTATACACCAACATCCCTCATGCCCATGGCCTTTCCGTGATTGAACACTACCTCTCCCAAACACACCACTTCATTCCTCATACAACTTGCCAACTACATCATAACCCATACTTACTTCACCTTTGAAGGGAAAGTATACAAACAAATTCGTGGCACAGTCATGGGTGCCTGCATGGCACCCTCCTATGCCAACCTCTTAGTGGGCCACCTAGAGGACATATTCCTAGCTTCCTCAAACCCCAAACCCTGATCTGGTTCATTCATGACACATTTATAATCTCGACCCAAGACCAGGACACCTTATCTTCATTCCTCCACAATCTCAACACCATCTCTTCAATCCACTTCATCTGGTCCTCCTTAAGCCATTGTGCCACCTTTCTGGATGTCGATCTACTTCTCTCAGATGGCTCCATCCAAACCTCGGTCCACATCAAACCCACCAATACCAATAGTACCTGCAATTTTACAGCTGCCACCTCTTCCAAACCAAAAAATCCCTCCCTCTGGTCTTCACAGACAGGCAATACCATTCAGATCTAATATACAAACAGATCTCCCATGCCATATCCCCACATACACCCAATCCTCAGATCCATCACAAGAACCAACCACACAGAAGTGTGCCGCCCCCCTTCTGTCACCCAATACCGCCTGAGACTGGATGGCTGAACTGTGTCCTTGGTCAGAGCTTTGATTATCTATCATCAGGCCCTGATATGAGGGGCATCCTACCCAAGATACTTCCATCCTCTCACAAAATGGTGTTCCGCCACCCACCAAACGTCCACAACATCCTAGTCCATCCCTATGCCACTCCCATCCCCAATCACCTGCCACAGTGTTCATACCCTTGTGGAAGACACAGATGTAAGACCTGCCAAATCCACCCGCCCAGCACCTCCTGCTCCAGTCCTGTTACAGTCTTATCTTATCCAATCAGATGCCGTGTCATCTGTGAAAAAAGCCTTGTTATATACCAGTTCCACTGCAACCACTGCACAATATTTTATATTGGTATTACAACCAACCAGCAGTCAACCAAAATGAATGGACTCCATGAAACTGTTGCCAAAAACAAGTTGGACCAGCCAGTGGCATAACATGCAGCAAACACAACAGACGGGATTTCAATGGCTGCTTCACAACCCGTGCCATGTGGATCCTCCCTACTACCACCAGCTTCTATGAACTGTGTGTGTGTGTGTGTGTGTGTGTGTGTGTGTGTGTGTGTGTGTGTGTGTGTGTGTGTGTACGGACACCATCCCCTGTCCCAGTACCCTTTCCAATTCATGTCAGCTAGTTGTGTGCTGCCACCTCATGCCCTACTCTGTGAAATCGTGTGCCCAGCCATCTGCCGCATGGTCCCTCTACCTGCACCCCTGGCTAGCCCACAGACAGATCCTCACACTCCCACAAGCTGCTAGAAGCTTCCTCCAACACCCTCCCTGCCTCCTGCCTCTCTCCGTCCCTCACCCCACCCCACCTCACCTCACTACACTCACTGTGGACCAGGAAAGAGCCGGCAATCGACTGAGCACCAAAAGCTAGCAAAGCGAAGCTCTGTACCTTATGTTTGTGTACCTGTCGATGACGCAGCACATCTGCCTTCGGTGAGTCAACTCCTTTGTACCTAAATAATTCATAATTCTCAACCAAAACTTTCTGTAAACTATTAAGACTAAAAAGGAAAAAGTTAAGATGACCAAGAAGATGTTATTGCTACAAAAAGTCGTGAGAGGCAATGTAAGAACTGCTATGTAACACTGTGGTATATGATTAAAAGATAACTAGATTTTTTGAAGCTAAATACAGGACTCAGTGATCTCACCTGTGATTTGGGTTCCTTGGGGAAGAATCTTGGGAAAGAAGATAATGTAATGATGATAGGAGGCTGAGGCAACAATTTGGACTAAAACATCAATCATTCATTTACATCACTATGCTGCAATCTACATCCAAGGGCTTAGCAGAGTGTTCGCAGAACCATTTTTGAACTATTTCCCGACCGCCCCACTTTTAATTAGCATGTGGGAAGAATCAAGAACTAATTATTTCCTACAAGCTCCAGTTTCTCTCATTTTATTTCCATGGTTCTTTCTCCCTAAGTATGTGGAAGTTGAAGTTTTCTACATTCAGAAAATTGGTGATTGAAATTTTGTGATAATATCTCACTGCAATGAAAAACACCTTTGTTTTAATGAGTGCCGTCCTAGTTCGCATCTCAGATTTTTGACTTCTCTCTCCTTTTTATGATAATATAAAATGAGCTGCCTTCTTTGAATTTTTTTGATGTTATCAGATCAGTCCTACCTGCTAAGGATCCCGTAGTGTGCAGGAATACTCTAGCAGAGGATGGACAAGTCTTGTGTAGGTGGTCTGTTTATAAATTTGTTGCACCATGTAAGTGTTCTGTAAATAAAACACAGCCTTTGGTGCACCTTCCCCACAACATTTTCTATGTGATGGTCCCAACTTAAGTTGTTTATAATTGTAACCCCTACATATTTAGTTGAATCAACAACCTTTGAATTAGTATTGTTTATTGTGTAACAGAAATATAATCAATGCTGGAATTCAGCAGTATCAATGTGGAAGGCCTTGCCTTTTTTATTCTTCAGGGCCAACTGCTCCTTTTTGGCTATAGCATATAATGTAATTTGTACTGATCTTCTGACAACTTTACTAAATGGCAAATTACTGCATCATCTGCAAACAATTTAAAGAGGGCTGTTCACATTGTCTCCCAAATTATTTATACACACTATAAACAGCAGAGAGCATACAATAATTTCTTGGGGAATTATAGATATCACTTCTGTTGCACTCTCTGATTTCTTTGTGCCATGAAATTAAAAATTCAGCTGCACAACTGAGACAATGCTCCATACGTGTGGGGTAGTGGAGATGAAGAACAATAGGATTACTGGTGTCTTACACAGGGATACGATCCCTGTGACAAGAGGTTAAAATCAGGTTGCATAGGGACGAACCAACATGTTGTGTAGGAGAGGTGGGAAAGATCACAGGTAGGATATCCCTCATTTCCAGGCATAATCATAGAGAATCAAAAATCTGGTGAAGGACATAGTTCAGTTGCTCTCCAGTCCTGGCTGACTGGGAATGGGGGAGGCTCCTTTGTGGCTGATTCTTAAGGGTAGCAGGAGAATTAGTGGTGTGTAATGATATGGCATGGGAAATCTGTTTGCTGACTAATTTTGAGGAGTTGTGCCTCTCTGTGAAGGCCTTTGAGACCTTCAGCATACTAAGCAAGGGCATCTTCATCACTATAGGTACTCCATTCCCAGGTGGCCGTGGTGTAAGGAACTCATTTTTTGGCGTGAAAGGAGTGACAGCTGTGAAAATGCAGGTACTGTTGGTTGTTAGCATGCTCAATTTGGACAAAGATATATGCAGAACCATCACAGAGGTGGAGATCAACATCAATGAAGTGACCATGTTCGGTTCGTAAGGACCACACAAAACAGGTGGGAGAGGAAGTGTTGAGGTTGTGGAGAGATCAGGATAGGGTGTCTATGCCCTGAATCCAGTTCATGAACACATCATCAGTGTATCTGGACCAGACAAGAGATTTTGGGAGGGTAGGCATGTTTCCTCTAAATGGTCCATAAATAAGTTGGCATTGGAGGGTGGTATGTAGGTGCCCATGGCTGTGCCACAGATTTGTTTGCATACCTTCCCCTCAAAGGAGAAGTTAATGTGTGGTATGGAATCAGGTGATGGGTTTCGTGTCGGAAGCATGTTGAGAGAGATAGTGTTCAATAGCAGCAAGGCCATAGGTCTGAGGGGTGTTGTATATGAAGATAGCAATAACACTGATAAGTAGAGACCTCCAGGTGATTGTATCTCTGATATGAGAGGCTACACTGCAGGCATTCAGTTGGAGATGTTGATCGATGAGAGAGGGAATTCTTTCAGCAGAAGTGCAGCAACCAGCTACAATAGGGTTTCTAGGACTTTGAAAAGCAGGTGTGTCAAGGTAATTGAGTTGAAGAGGGAGACTGATTCAGAGGAGAGTTTCTGTAATGTGCCTAAGGATTGAAATAGGGATTGAAGGTTAAGATGGACTGCGATGGGATCACTATGTAGGTGGAGGAGTCAAACTGTTGGCAGTATCCTTCTGTCAGGTAATCACTGAGGTTTGTTGCGGTGTTGGAGCCTTTGTGTGCAGGAAGGATATTCAATCTTGGTCTGTTTTGAAGTTGCAATTGCTGTCCTTTCTTCTGTCGAGAGGTTTTCTTGGGAAGTACCCTGAGGATGGGTGATGAAGCAAAGATGGATATAAGGAAGGTGACCAGCGGGTGTTTGCAGTGAGACAGTTACGGCTGGAAGGCAGTATGAACTGGGAGAGGCAAGGTTCAACGTTGGGATCAAGTTGGCTTTATTTGGAGGGACTGATAGCAATGAAGTGTTAGCACTGTAGTTCAAAATAACACTGCATGACAGACCTTTACAAACTGTCATATCATCATTGCAATGAGTCTGTGAAATTGATAATTAAGTGGTTGCAAAAGTGTAAATTTCTAATGGCATGACACAAAAATTACATTGTCTGTCATATCCCAGCAGAACAAGAAGATAATTTAAAATGGTAGTATTTTTACCTCGTAATTTATGGTTCTCTCATTTTTTATGGTAATTGTAACACAAATAGTGAACACAAAGAGAAAGAATTATGTAATCATAGTGAGCATAATACTTCAAATTTTTTCAATACATTAAATCTGTTGTAGCTCACAACAAACAACTTCCATTTCTCTAAGAAACTTCAAACTTGGTTCCAAATGGTTCAAAACATCTGAGGTCACCAGTCCCCTAGAACTTAGAACTACTTAAACCTAACTGACCTAAGGACATTACACATATCCATGCCCAAGGCAGGATTCAAACCTGCGACCGTAGCAGTCGCGCGGTTCTGGACTGAAGCATCTAGAACCGCTCGGCCACTGCGGCAGCTAAACTTCAAACTTGAAAAAATATTATAAAAACTGAACAATGACATTCTTTAGATTGTGAAAATTACAACAATTACTTAAAGCATTACGAGGAATCAGTGGGAGTCATAATAACAAGTACCAGTATCTAAAAGTATCTTGAGGAACTAGCACCTGCAGATCATCTGGCTTATTTTCAGTAACATTTTTACTTCTTTCTCTTGCCTATTACATAGATCTCCCGAATGACTGTTACACTTAAATATATCCAAATTGGCATTCACTTCAAAATACCAACATGTTCCCTTCAGTAGTCTTTTTATCAGCTTCTTTCCATGTTATTTTGCATGGGGACAGCACTGCATATTTATTATGTGTTAACAGTTTCTCACCTCCACTTATTTAGACTGTTTCTTTTTTGTTTTTGTTTCCCCTGTACCTTTTGCTTCTTAGTTTTCTCATTTCCAATATTCTTCAAATCAACACAACACAATACCATCCTTGCCCATCAGCATCTGGGCCATGAATCTCCTGAAAGAGCTTCATAATGTCCAAATACAAAGTATTAGAGAGAGTTGTGACATTTCACAGACTTTTAATGTAATGCTGTTTTGCAACCTGATGTAGGTGTGTATCCCCTGGCCGTGCACTGAAGTGACCCAATGACATAATGCATTAAACAATCTGCTATCTTAAAGCCAGCACCTGGCAGTCTTCAAAGTTCTTTCTTTGTAGCTCCGTAAGGCAGCAGCTTAAGCTTATTTATCCACTTGTATCCACTCAACTCTTGGATCATACATGCTGAGCTGTGAATAAAGCCAGCTCTATGTTCAGATCCTGCTTTTGCCGGTGTACCATAGGCAGAGGGTGCAATCACTGCTCTACACCACGAAAATCAAAATACCTTACATGATTCAATAACTCCAACTGCCTCTCCACCCAACAAACTCAGTTTCTCTATCATGGAAGTAATTCTTTTAATGTGATTGTTTGATGAACAAATGAACTTATGTATTGTCTCCAGTTGTTCCTGACACAAAAGTCTTACCCCATAACATTTTATAGTTGTCTTCTGAATCATGTTGATCCCAGCAATTACAGCACTATTCTATATTAGCGTTCAGTGTACATGTTCCCCCCCCCCCCCCCCCCCCCCCCCTCAATAAGTCGCCGTGTTTCCAAAGACAAGTCTTCATGCAGATCACTTAGCAAAACAGAAAACATCTTAGGTCTTAGGTGTGACTTGTTTACCAGCTTTTTATAGTATGAAGTTATTTATTTTAACATCCAAAATCTCACCTTCATCTGTGTTCTTCCGCCTGAAAGATTGTCCACAACCTAAGATGTACTGCAAATCCAGATCTCTTCTCTTGCACAGTATTCAGTATCACAGCTCTTCAAACAGAGGGGGGGGGGGGGGGGGGGGGGGGGGGAAATTCAGCATAAACAATAAACAGAGCAACAACCTAATATGCTTCAAAACAGCATGTTGACAACAGTGTTTTGTGTTTGTCTGAATTGTAGATTTTGTGGTATGTTGCTCACAGCTTTCATCCACATCATGTGTCACGTAACTTGTAGCATTACAGGAGATGCATAGAGTTTTGATGCCTAATGTAACATCAGCCAATAGGTTCTTTCTTCAAAGAATTCTCTTTATCAGTGAAACTACCTTTACAAATCTTCATAAGCTGAATGTAAAAAATATGCATTATTGGGCCACCGAAACGGGCTGAACATTAGAGGCTGTGGTGTGTGAATGTTTGGGGCAACTAATTGGAGACCACATGATTGGTCCTTACTTCATTGAAGAAACCCTAATGGGTAAAATATATGCACAATTTCCTACCAGAGTGCTACTGGCTTTCATAGATTAAGTACCACTTGAAATAAATTGATGAGTGATGGGTGCCTGACTCAAAACTTACTTGTTGCTAGGAAATCACTCACACAGCTCTTTCCTCGGCAATAGACAGGATGTGAAGGTGGTGTTAGTTAGCTTGCACATTCACCCCAAATGACACCACTGGACTTTATTTTCTGGGGTAAACTCAAAGATAACATCTATTCAGACTTTGAAAAAAAACCCAAGAGATTTAAAACATGTACAACGATATTGAAGGAATCCATTCAGTCTCTTAAAGCAGTGGAGGGTGGGCATTTCAAAGACTTGATGAATAAAAGGAATTTTAAGAATATGTTTATGATCACATGATTTAGTGATTTGCTTTGTGTTATTATTGCTGACACAATTTTGCAATGGAAGTATTTATCCTGATGTTAAACATATGACACAAAGTTATTATTTTACAGTTTGCACTCTTCAATTCCCTGTTTTACAAATCCATTAAATGTTTGATGTACACCTTTCTTTCAAGAATCTGGAAAAACAAGAGCAGAACAGTTACCATAATTAACAGGTGAAGCACCCTTAAATGCAATGTCCTTCGTCTTCCAGTGTCAGTCAAACAACATGTTGCCAAGTGTGATTAGTATCCATTTGAAATTCCAGTTTTCTCCACTATTCCAGTTTTATAAGTAAAACACTCTGAGCTATGTTAAGCTGGAGTGCAACATCAGCCTACTTTACCAGTTCCATTTAACAACATGAACTTCAGCATAAGCCAACAACTGGTTTTCAAGACAGATAAATCCTAAGTCCTAAATATTGTAATTTCTCTGAAACTACAATTTAGATTTTCAAGAGTAAAATGCCATTGGTTTCATATCATTTTAGAACAATACTAACAGTAGAAATTACAATAGTTTAATTTGAAAAAGTGAAGGTGATTCATAATCTCTGTAACAAATGTTACAGTGAAGAGAGAATGGAAGTCATTTAGTGAGGACCTTTCACCCTCACATATGAAGTGAGCAGTTTTGCTGAATAACTCTTTTTTTGTTTACATTTTACCAAAAATCTTCCATCATAACAGAAACGTCTAAATAGGTTACATCTGGAAAATCTAATGCAAAAATAAATCTTCGAGAGTTTTTTTCCTTCTTCTTTATATACCGATATGAAATATTCACTGGAAGTATCTAAAGTTTTGTTGCTATAGTATGGTCTTTCTTTTTAGGTGGTGGAGGGCCATTACATTTTGGTGTATGTTCAAACTATCTGCATGACATCGGCAAAGATGATGAAATATATGCATACGTAAGGAGGTGAGTATTACATGAAAAAGTGTGTGAATGACAAACAACAGTTACATTTTTTGTTTCCAAATTAAATTTTCAAGAACATTCACTTACTTTTAAAACTATTTTAAGTGTATCAGTGTGATCTGAGAACAAACTGAAATTAAAATTGCCTACACGATGATTACAAGAGCAGTTATCTTATAAAAGAAACTACTTTCTTTCAGGAAGTAAGTGAATAATGTTGTAGCACAAAAACAGAAAGAATATTGGAGAAATGTGCGAGATTGAGGCAACAGCTACAAACCAGTTTTATATGAGAAAATAAAGGTCATCAGAACTGTATTTTGGAGAGATGGGTTCCATTTATGATCTAGACATCCTGATTAAACACTTCTTAGTTTCACAAAATTAACTGAGATGGTTCCTATGATAAGGTCAAATCAAATTTCTTTCCCCATACGTCTACAAGTGAGCCACTCTTCTGTCTGTAATGAAACCCATGTTAAATTTAAGCTAAAATAAAAATATTTGCTCCTTCAGTAACTGCATTTTTGAGTGTTACCATCATAGACAGTTCTTTCCCAGACAAAGACTTGAGTTATTGTATACCACCCCCTTTATGTTACCAGCTTATGAATGATAACGTCAGCAGCCTTTGCAGGCTGTTTAGCCTTCACAGACTGTGCGCTGTTAAATGGGGCATTAAACATTACACTCCAGAAGATAGAATTACAAACTCATCTAGAATCACAAACTCACCTATTTGCTCCTACAGATACTAGGTACAGGGCCTACAGTCTGATTTAACTTAAAAATTCTTACATTATTGCTTTGAGTTTCTAGATTATAATCTGTAAACACTCTCCTGTATCTTCAGTTTCCCAAAAATCTGTAATGCATTTTGAAACAATCAAAAAATAGTGGGAGAGTGAATTGAGGATCCTGATAATGATAACTGATTATTGGATATTGTCAGCAGTTTTCAGTGACATCCATCACAATGAGCCATAGAATATTCTGTCACCAATAGTGTTTGTAGATTGTAATATGATTTTTAAGACAGAGAGGCAATGTAAATGCTTGAGGTTGACTCATCAACAACAAACACAAAGTTTGGACCACTGCCTCTTCAGAATGAAGAGCTGGACTTGTCTATGATCTTCTGCTCTTGGCCACCTTATTCTGCGTATGCCTTACACGAATATTCTTCAACTGTTTTTCATGGTAACCTCTGCTGAAGTGAAATCAATTCAACCTCTATACCTATTTTCTTTCTTGCAGTTTCAAATATCTTTGTTTTTTGATGCCTGCTAAGACTAAATAGTTGAAGTTTGAAGCTATGTGTAAAAAAATACTACCCACATTAAAATACGACTTCTTTTAAATATGACCCTTTTACTCACATATTGTGTAGTTCCTCATAATAATGAAATACGCCATCTCTTGAGAATTTTGTGTAACACACTCCACTCAGTAACAGATCCAAAAAATACTTTATTAACCTGGCACATAGAAATAGCTACAACTGTTAACAATAACAGGTTTTAAAATAGTTAAGTGTCAATAATTGCACTAATACAGAGTCTTTATGAAACTATGTATAAGTTAGCTTTTAATGAAAAAGATAAGAATAACTTTTTAGTTACTTAAATTACAATGTAACAAGAAACAAAATCTACACTAAGCTCCCTTAAAAATCATTTCTGTTACTGAAATGTTTTACTTTTTTACAGCGCACCAAATTTTCATATGCCAAAAGAAAACACCAAGCCTGTTATCATGGTTGGACCAGGCACAGGAATTGCTCCTTTTAGAGGATTTTGGCAGCAGCGAATGGCAGAACTACAAGCATCTCAGAAAGGTTGGTCAATTGGTTTATCTACCTGTTTTCAATTAATGCTTCACATTACACAAAATGTGTCACTGGCTTATAACTTATTTGTCAACACTGTCAACTGAAAAGGTGCCAATTTTAGCATGAATTAAAAATATAATTGGCAGTTATCACAGCTTTTGCGCTACTCACTGGGTGAACTTAGATGTTAACAATACAACCAAATTTTTTCTAACTGTTACTCAGTGAACAAATCACCTTTGGTGTAACTTCAACTGTGATACCTGTTTGAGTCAAGCCAATGGCTGTTATCCTACACACAATACACATCGAATGAAGGGTACTGAGTAATGCTCATCAATCTAAGGCTCTTTCTAGGTAGTGTTAACAGAGGAGACTAGTAAAACCTCGATTCTTTAAAGAATCAAACTCCCATGTATAAAACACCTTCAATTGTCTGATTACTTTATAAACAAGTCAAAGTGTTACATATTTCACATTATGGATGTAAGCAAGAATTTTTTTTTTTAAAGGACTGAAATTATATTTAATGTTTGTTTAGAACTGCTTAAGTGCTCTTATTCTCAAATACTGGATGAATGGAGTCCAGGTAATTTGTGCACCATAAGATGAGGTGCCTCATGACATATACACAGTTTGTTGCAGAAATACCTGTCTCCCAGAGTCTACATTTTAGCATAAGATTGTCCTTCTTAAGGATTAGATTATGGCAGAATTTTAAATTTGGTTTATAGTTATATGAAACACTGAAAATCAAATTTTTATTGCCAGTGGTGGCAATTAGACAGGTAACCTGCATAATGGACCATCAACCATTAACCACGAATCGGGTTAGCCATTTAATTAAATAGATAGAGATGAAAACAGCAGAAAATTTTGTCACATATTTGTTTAATAAGTGCTAGAGCATCACAGAGATGCTCGACAAATTGCAGTGAGAAGTGTTGTGTGTCCTGTGGAAGTTTAATGTTACCAATACAACAGTGTGTGTTCCAAGATGTGGCAGGCAGCATATTATTTTCATAATCATCCTACAAATTAACCACAATGGGAAAATCAGAGAAATCTGAGCTCTTATCGAAGCCTAACAACAGTCATTCTTCCTGGACACCATCCATGTATGGAACAGGAAAGGGGGAATGTGATAGTGCCACCAGAAGTACTCTCCACTACACCTGGAAAAGTGGCTTGAGGATTAAATGTGTACATAAACAAGTGTGAGACTTTATTTTTTTTGTATTTTATATGGCCAAACAGTACAACATTCACAACTTACCAATTTATTTCTCAAGTCTTGTTAACCTGAATCCCAAACATTAACTGACTACACAAAATTCTACTGTTAATTTTTTTTTTTTTTTTTACAATGGTAGCCAACAAAGTAATATGAATGTATTCCCAAGTTGACAGAAAAAAGGATCTTGCATGCATTTTAATAGCAACATTTCTTCAGTCATATTGTATGCAGATTTATCCATCAGTAAATACCAGCATGCAAACCAGGCACAGCCAAGATACTGAATGTGCTTACAACTGGTTCAAATAAACAGTTTAATCTCATATTATGCAATTTCAAATGAACATAAATGGCCTGCTGGTACCAAAAATAGCTATTCTTGATTGCATATTGAATGAAACACAATATACAATATTCTTTGGGCTCAATCTGGGTAACATGAACAAAGAGTTAACAAATGGGTAAACAGCAAGCTCCATTTAGCTTGTTTTGAGCTTAGGAGTAATTCTCGCTGGACTGAGACCAGAATGATGGCTTAATTTCCATACTTTTGCCCCATGTTGTCTTACGGAATTATCTTCAAAGGCAGTGGAGTGAAAGGAAAAAAATGTAGCGAAATGGTGCAGTAATAAAACTTAATAAAATACGTATCCAAACAATCTGCAGAGATCTGTTAAAAATCTTTGTGTCCTTACACCCATTTTCCAATACATTAACTGTTTACTGGTACTTGTTAATAATATAAGTGTTTCATCTGAATTAAGAATTACACAACCACAACACATGACAAGGTAGCAATTTGTATGTAGACTTTACCTCTTTGTCTATGATGCAGAGCAGGTTTTTGTGTTCCGCTGCATGGATTTTAAACCACTGCATAATGCAATATACTGAGAAACATTGAGAATTCAAACTAAAAGATAAGTAATTCTTGTACATTTGGTAAATATGTATGTCCCGTTGTATCAGTTAATAGGGTTTCTTCCTGTTCCACTCACGTACTGTGCATGCTGTAATTAAACTAATCTTGTCCTCATGATCGCTATGTGAGTGATACACAGGGGGGTTGTAGTATATTCATAAAGTTACCAATCAAAGCCAGTTCTTGAAACTTTGTATGTAGGTTTACATCTATCATCAGCAGTCTACCAGTTCGGTTCCCACAGCATCTCTGAGACACACAACCATGAATCAAACAAACCTGTCACCATTCATACTGCCTTTATCTGTATACATTCAATATCCCCTATTAGTCATATTTGGTACAGGTCTCGCACAGTTGAGCAGTATTCTAGACTGAGTCACATAAGTGATTTGTAAGCAGCCTCCTTTGTACACCGATTGTAATTTGCCAGTATTCTACCAATAAACTGAAGTCTACCACCTGCTTTATGCATGACTGAGCCTATGTGAGCGTTCCATCCCATATACCTGCAAAGCATTACACACAGCAATTTGTACAAGTTGGCTGATTCCAGCTGTGACTCATTAATATTATAGTCACAAGATACTATATTTTTATGCTACGTGCATAATTTTATATTTCTGAACATTTAGAGCAAGTTGCCAATCTTTGCACCACTCTGAAATCTTATCAAGGTCTCAAGAAATATTTACGCAGCTTCTTTCAGACAGTACTTCACTATGGATAACTGTGTCACCTGCAAAAAGTCTGATGTTATCATCAATATTGTCCGCAAGGTCATTAATATGCAAATGAACAGCAAGGGTTCCAGCACACTTCCATGGGTACACCCAAACGTATTTCTACATCTGACAATGACTCTCCAACAATCATAATACACAGTGTCCCCACTGAAAAATCCTAAATCCAGTCAAAAATTTCACTTGATACTCCATATGGTCATACTTTTGACAATAAGTGTTTATGTTGCTCTCAGTGAAATGCTTTTTGGAAATCAAGGAATACTGCATCCACTTGACTGCCTTGATTCAAAGCTTTCAGTAAGTCATGTGAGAAAAGTGGGAAATTGGCGTCACATGATTGATGTTCTTGGAATCCATGCTTATACGCAATGGAGAAGGTCATTCTGTTCGAGATTCCTCATTAAGTTTGAGCTCAGAATATGTTCTAAGAGTCCACAACAAATCAATGTCAAGGACATGTACAGCAGTTTCGTGGATAACTTCTACTAGCCCCTCTCGTGAACAGGTGTGACCTGTGATTTCTTCCCATTACAGGGCATGGTTTTTTGTCCAAGGGATCTACAATATATTATAGTTAGAAGAGGGGCTAACTCAGTAAAAATTCGGTATGGAATCTGATTGGGATTCCATTGGGCCCTGGAGCTTTGTTCCATTTTAATGATTTCAACTGCTTCTGAACACTAATGACACTAACAGTGATTTCACTCATCTTTTCAGTGGTACAAGGATTAAATTGGGGCATTCTCCTGGTGGATTACACATGACTATTGTTTTATGAAAGATATGAATGTAGATTTATAGACTTACAGCTAGCAACACAGGATAAACAGGGGCTATTAATTTAACTTGTGATGCATCAACTCATAGCTTTCATGTTACATTTACTATCCAACAGGAGTGATCAAAAAGTTAACAGGAAATTTTTTCAGGTATCTTTAGTTATTCATTAACATCAACTTTTTCCCATTCAAAGTAATCCTCCACAGATATAATATCAGATGTAATACACTTCAGCCAGCATTTTTTTCCAATTTCGGAAGCACATCTGCAACTCATTTTTCATTATGGTGTTCAGCTCTTTCAGTAATTCTGTTTTTCTCTCAACATGAGAATACAAATAGATCACAGGGAGCCATGTCCAGTGAATACGGTAGCTAAGGCAGCATAATGGTTTTGTTTTTTGGCCAAAGAATTACGATCAACCACTGAGGTGTGAGTGGGAGCATTATTGTGATGTCATTTCCATATGTAATTTCATCACAGTGTGGTTATTTTCATTGGATTTCTTCACGCAAATGGTAAATAGCTCCCAGTTTGTATTCCTTATTGACCATACAACCATAAGTGAGGAACTCATGATGCACTCGTTGTAATCAATGAAAGCAATGAGAAGAAACTTCACATGTGATGGAATTTGTTGAGTTCATCTACCTACATAGATACTCTGCAAATAACATTTAAGTGGCTGGTAGAGGGTTCATCAAACCATCTTCACAATTTTCTATTATTCCAAACTCGTATAACGAACATCTATATCTTTCTGTACGTCCTCTGATTTCCCTTATTTTATCATGGTGATCGTTTCTCCTTTTGCAGATCGATGTCAACAAAATATTTTTGCATTCGGAGGAGAAAGTTGGTGATTAGAATTTCTTGAGAAGATACCATCGCAACGAAAAATGCCTTTCTTTTACTGATATCCAGCCCAAATCCTGTATCTGTGACACTGTCTCCCACATTTCGCGATAATAAAAAGGTGCTGCCCTTCTTTGAACTTTTTCGATGTACTCCGTCAATGCTATCTGATAAGGATCCCACACGGTGCAACAGTATTCTAAAACAAGATGGACAAGCATAGCGTTGGCAGTCTCCTTAGTAGATCTGTTACATTTTCTAATTGTCCTGCCAATAAAACGCTGTCTTTGCGTAGCCTTCCCCACAACATTTTCTATGTGTTGCTTCCAATTTAAGTTATTCATAATTGTAATTCCTAGGTATTTACTTGAATTTACAGCCTTTAGATTGACTGGTTTATCGTGTAACCGAAGTTTAGCAGATTCTTTTTAGCACCCATTTGGATGACCTCACACTTTTCATTCTTTCTTTGGTCTTGGATTTTCAGATGATTTCCATTGGAAAAGACTGAGCCCTGGTTTCAATGTAATATCGACATACCCGGTTTTCATCACCTGTTATAATCTTCTTCAGAAGTGTTGGATTATTGTTGACTTCATTCAGCAATTCCTGGGTGGCTCCCCCCATCCTCCCTCGGGCATGGGGGTGTGTCATGCTTAGCGTAAGTTAGTTTAAGTTAGATTAAGTAGTGTGTAAGCTTAGGGACCGATGACCTCATCAGTTTGGTCCCATAAGACCTTACCACAAATTTCCAATTCTTGGGCAACATCTATGTGACATTGGTTTTGGTCAAAGTTCAACAATTTTGGAACAAAATTTGCTGCTATATATTTTGTGCCCAAACCACCTGAAAAAATTTCTTGACATGAGCAAAAGGATACGCCGAAATCATTTGCAAACTCTCTGATGCTGATTCACTGATTTTCCCAAACAATTTCCTTTACTTCTTGCACATTTTCATTAGTAATTGGCGTGCTAGGGTCTCCAGGGCAGTCATGATCTCCAGTATCTTCTTGACCCTCTTCAAAACAATTATACCACTCATAAACTTTCTTTTTAGTCATAGCAGATCCACCATTAGCCACAGTCAATATTTTGAATGTGGTTCTGCTCTACATTCCATTTTTCAAGATAAATTTAAAGCAAATTCTTTGATCCATCTGTTTCATAAGCAAAAATTCGCTGAGAACTCAAAACCTCATGTAACCTTTTTGACTGTTTTTGTTGTTGTGGTCTTCAGTCCTGAGACTGGTTTGATGCAGCTCTCCATGCTACTCTATCCTGTGCAAGCTTCTTCATCTCCCAGTACCTACTGCAACCTACATCCTTCTGAATCTGCTTAGTGTATTCATCTCTTGGTCTCCCCCTACGATTTTTACCCTCCACGCTGCCCTCCAATACTAAATTGGTGATCCCTTGATGCCTCAGAACATGTCCTACCAACCAGTCCCTTCTTCTAGTCAAGTTGTGCCACACACTTCTCTTCTCCCCAATCCTATTCAATACTTCCTCATTAGTTATGTGATCTACCCATCTAATCTTCAGCATTCTTCTGTAGCACCACATTTCGAAAGCTTCTATTCTCTTCTTGTCCAAACTAGTTATCGTCCATGTTTCACTTCCATACATGGCTACACTCCATACAAATACTTTCAGAAATGACTTCCTGACACTTAAATCAATACTCGATGTTAACAAATTTCTCTTTTTCAGAAACGCTTTCCTTGCCATTGCCAGTCTACATTTGATATCCTCTCTACTTCAACCATCATCAGTTATTTTGTTCCCCAAATAGCAAAACTCCATTACTACTTTGTCTCATTTCCTAATCTAATTCCCTCAGCATCACCCGACTTCATTCGACTACATTCCATTATCCTCGTTTTGCTTTTGTTGTTCATCTTACACCCTCCTTTCATGACACTGTCCATTCCGTTTAACTGCTCTTCCAAATCCTTTGCTGTCTCTGACAGAATTACAACGTCATCGGCGAACCTCAAAGTTTTTATTTCTTCTCCATGGATTTTAATACCTATTCTGAATTTTTCTTTTGTCTCCTTCACTGCTTGCTCAATATACAGATTGAATAACATCAGGGATAGGCTACAACCCTGTCTCACTCCCTTTCCAACCACTGCTTCCCTTTCGTGCCCCTGAACTCTTATAACTGCCATCTGGTTTCTGTACTAATTGTAAATAGCCTTTCGCTCCCTGTATTTTACCCCTGCCACCTTCAGAATTTGAAAGAGAGTATTCCAGTCAACATTGTCAAAAGCTTTCTCTAAGTCTACAAATGATAGAAACGTAGGTTTGCCTTTCCTTAATCTAGCTTCTAAGATAAGTTGTAGGGTCAGTATTGCCTCACGTGTTCCAACATTTCTACGGAATCCAAACTGATCTTCCCCGAGGTCAGCTTCTACCAGTTTTTTTACATTCATCTGTAGAGAATACGTGTTAGTATTTTGCATCCGTGACTTATTAAACTGATTGTTCGGTAATTTTCACATCTGTCAGCACCTGCTTTCTTTGGGATCGGAATTATTATATTATTCTTGAAGTCTGAGGGTATTTCGCCTGTCTCATACATCTAACTCACCAGATGGTAGAGTTTTGTCAGGACTGGCTCTCCCAAGGCCATCAGTAGTTCTAATGGAATGTTGTCTAGTCCCGGGGCCTTGTTTCGACTCAGGTCTTTTAGTGCTCTGTCAAACTCTTCACGCAGTATTGTATCTCCCATTTCATCTTCATCTACATCCTCTTCCATTTCCATAATATTGTCCTCAAGTACATTGCCCTTGTATAGGCCCTCTATATACTCCCTCCACCTTTCTGCTTTCCCTTCTTTGCTTAGAACTGGGTTTCCATCTGAGCTCTTGATATTCATACAAGTGGTTCTCTGTTCTCCAAAGGTCTCTTTAATTTTCCTGTAGGCAGTATCTATCTTACCCCTAATGAGATAAGCCTCTACATCCTTACATTTGTCCTCTAGCTATCCCTGCATAGCCATTTTGCACTTCCTGTCGATCTTGTTTTTGAGACGTTTGTATTCCTTTTTGACTGTCAACAATAAACTAAATATTCAAAACAGCTGAAAATGCAAACATACACCAGGAACATCTGTAACAGCAACTTACATTTTTTGTTTTGTTTTGAAAACTGGATGTAAACAGCCTGCGAAATTAACAAATTTCCTTTGCTTTTTGGTCACATCTCACCTACAGTTTAATAGTTGTTAATCATTAATACTACTCTTTAACACATCACAGGTGGCAGAATGGAGCACTGCTTCATATTAGGTTGGTGTAGAAGTTCGTAGAGTTTTTGTTTTGCATGTTGGTATTCCAGTTGCTATAAGTTTACTTATCGACTGTCATTTTTATTTGTAGTTCACTGCTGCTATTGTCATTTTGTCACCTGGAAATAGTGATTTGAGCTATGGGTGCTAGAAAATGTGAGGGTCCAGTCGAGAAATCAGAACATTTCTGACATTCTTCTGTTCAGTTCAGTAGAGGGGTGACAGCAGCGGAGGCAGCCAGAAATATGGGGATAATGTCACTGGACAGAGCAAGCCAAGGAAATGGTTTTCTTGTATTAAGGAGGATCATTTTGACACTAATGACCCTCCACATTCAGGAAGACTTCTGCAGTTTGAAGAAGATTGTTTAAAGGCATCAATCCACCATGATCCACATTATTATACTCTAAAACTGGAAAATGTGATGAACTGTGATCATTCCACCATCATGCTACATCTGCATGTAATGGGGAAGATTCAAAAATCAGGTATTTGGGTACCGATGCTCTCAGCCAAAATCACTATAGGGTTGCTGCTTATTCTGTTTGTAGGAAGAAGGATTTTTTATATTCCTATGCATATACTGTTATTAATTTCAACAATATGGAAAGGATATACTGCTACTCACCACATAGAGGAGCTGTTGCATCACAGGCACAATGAAAAAGAATGCCAGCAATATTTCATCTTCTGGACAAATTCATTCTTCAGAACTACAAATTCACACAATAATATCTCACAAACACATGGCCACTGTCTCCAGGCACTAGGGCCTGACTCCAGCTGCATCTGAACTCAGTTACCGAGTAGCAATCTAACTGGGAAGTGTGCAGGGATATGCTGGAGACAGATGCAGCATTGGGACACTGTGCTGGCAGGGTCGGAGAAAGCAAGAGGGGGAATGGGAGAGGGGAGGAATAGAGAAGAGGAAAGGACTATGTAGGTGAGTTGGTGGAAAAAAAAGGCATCTGTAGTTTTTACATATCTAGACTGAAGTGGCGAGTGAAAATTTGTGCCGAGGCCGGGAATCGAACCTGGGTTTCCTGCTTACAAGGCAGGTGTGTTAGCCAATAAGCCACCCTGGCATAATGGTTTACACAACTACACGCATTACCCTGGCACCCCTCCCTTCTTGATCCAAATTCTCACTGCCACCCGTCTACTTTAAATTCCCCTTTACACATGAACAGAATTTCTGAGGGTCTCCATGTTCTGGAACAGCACCTCAGCATTGAATGTAAATAGGGGATCCAGCCTGAAACCCAGGTGCAGGTACTTATACAAGTGAAATGACACAATTTCAGAGACTTTAGTGGATGGTACTGTCATGAGAGGAGTGCTCCTTTGTGGCCAGACAGTAGGTATGTGGGGGATGGTGGGTGTGTTTCTGAGCAAGGTATGGAGGATAGTTACAGTCTGTGAAGGCTTGATTTGACATCCTTGGCATATTTGAAGACTGTTTGCTTATCACTACAGATGCAACAGCCGTGGATGGCTGAAATGTATGGAAGTGACTTTTTGGTGTGGAATGGTGGTAGTTGGTGAAGTGGAAATGTTGCTGGTGGGGGCCAGGTTTGATGTGGACGGAGGTACCGATGAAGCCAATCTTGGAGTCGAGGTCGACGTTGAAGAAGGTAGCTTGCTGGGCTGAGAAGGTTCAGATGAAGTAAATAGGGGATAAGGCATTGAGGTTCTGGAGGAATGTGGATAGGATGTTATCACCTTTGGTCCAGATCATGAAAATGTCATCAATGGATCTGAATCACGTGAAGGATTTGGGATTCCTCCAAATATCTCAAGAATAGGTTAGCACAGCATGGTGCCATGAATGTGCCTTTTGCTGCATCTGAGATTTGTTTGTAGGTAAAATAATTGTGGGTGAGGATACAGTTGGCCTTTGTGACCAGGACGGAGGTTGTAGGTCCGGAGTCAGTTGGATGTTTGGAATTGTACTGTTCACTATAGACAAAGCCATGAGCACTGGGGATGTTAATGTAATGGGAGGTAGAATCAATAGTGATGAGCATGGCACCAGGCAATATAGGAATAGGAACTGTGGAAAATCGGTATAGGAAATGGTTGGTGTCTATTATGCAGGAGGGGTAGATTACT
The DNA here is from genome assembly GCF_023864275.1 of Schistocerca cancellata. Classification (NCBI taxonomy): domain Eukaryota; kingdom Metazoa; phylum Arthropoda; class Insecta; order Orthoptera; family Acrididae; genus Schistocerca; species Schistocerca cancellata. Next base: position 48,768,820 of record NC_064630.1, on the reverse strand, counting down.
GATAATAGGATGGAGACTCGCTTTATGGGAGCACACAAAGAGCCACAACGGGGCATCCTGGATGGTTAGGTTTATGTACTTTAAGAAACATGTGGAAGGGAGGAGTGCAAAGAATGGTGGGGAATGGAAAGAGACAGACTCAGGGGAAAGATTCTGGGATGGACAGAAGGATTAGAGGAGGGACTGGAGATTTTTCTGGATTCCTGGAATTCAGTCTCTGTAGCAGAGCTTGTAGGTGTACACTTCTGATGGCTGGCAGACTTTCTCTACCAGGTAAACCCTGCAGTTCATAAGTACAGTGGTGGGGCCTTTGTCGGCACGTAGAATTATATGTTCAGGATCAGTTTTTAGGTGGGTGATTGTGGTTCTTCCTGCAGATGTGAGGTTGGTTTCCATTTGAGGGATTTGGGAAATGATGGTGAGGCAAGGTTCGAAGTTCGGATATCCTAGAAAGTTAATAGTGGGTGATTTGGGGGTAATGGGGATGGATCGCAGTTGGATGAAAGAGTAAACTGAGTCAGAGTAGTGTTAGTATTGGTTCTGTATTGAGTTTGATTGGTATGGTTAATGGCAAAAAGAGTGTTACCACATTAGGTTCAAGGAGAAGGTCTTTGGAAAGCCCAGTGTGACTGAATTTGGGAGTGGGTCGAAAGGTATGGCCATTGAAAAGGACTGTTACTTCTGTGGTACTGAGGATTTGAGGTCAAGTTCACGACTGTGTTGTGGGGCAGTTTAGAATCTGGATTCTGTAGAGTGGCAGGTGGAATTTTTTGAAGGTGTGGATAGATGTAGTAGGTTTGCAAGGCATGGTTTGCTGGCCATGAGGAGATGTGGGGGAGGATTCATGTATGATTTTGTAGTGGTGATGGATAATGAGAGTCCAACATGTGAGTATAAGGTGAACAGATTGGACAATTTTTTTGAGGTGAGATTGTGCATGTTATTCTAGTTCCTGGAGAGCAAGGGTTTTAATCAAGGATATGGGATGCAGGAATTTAGACTGTAAGGCAGGATATTTTACAAATGGAGTTGAGTTAGTGCAAGGAGGTTTGGGCCTAATTTATTTGGTTTTACAGGACTAAGTTGGTGAGGGCCATGGACTGACTTAATTTGAACAGACAGAGGTCAATCTGGAAGGAGGGGCAGCAGCTGGAGATCAACAATTTTATGATCAAGCCATTTGGGGGAATTCCACATGTTAGACAACAACACAAGAACAGTATGTGGGACTGGTTTATGAATAGGGATAGGGATACTTTTTTATACTGGTGCATTTGGAAGGACCAAGGCTCCAATGTGGAGGATAAAAACACACAAAAATACATAAAATAATGTAACACATTTTAATATTTTTGTGGGATCTGAAATTTAAAACCTCTCTCACACCGGCCTGATTTAGCTTCACTGATCAGGATAGTAAAAAACATGCGTATATTAAGGAAATTTTCATTCACAAAGCAGGCTTATCACATTCACACAGTTCAATACTGTTCTATCCTGATTAAATTGAGCTTAACTTAAATTCCATAAGGCAGTGAAGCAATTTCGAAGTCTCGGTGCGACGAAAATTGTCAGTCGATCTCCTGAAAACATTTGTAATAATTATTAACTTTCGGTGATCACATGGGGAAGACCGGAGATCTGCTGGTAAGACCGTGTTAGCCCATTTATTGAAAGTAAAAACTGGATATCCTTAGCATACAAAACGGTAGGTTCGTCCAGTGTAAATCAAACGTTCCCCACTGATCCCGTGCAACACAGCGTAGTAAGCAGACACTGTCAATAATAATCAGTTAAATAATACGCGAACACACTTACTTTAGTTTAGTTCATGTATTAAATTCCTTCTCATACAGAATCTCATCAAGATAGCAACTAGCTCAACAATACAAACATATACATCTTCGTTCTTTCACGGCTAATCGGCAAGATCTGAATCATTCTTTTCATAAGAGAAAACATAGATAGCAGAGAAGCTATTCCATGGAGTAAATGCACATTCCAAGGAATAATAGGGCTTGAAACTACTTTGCATTGATAATCATCGTATATTAAAGTTTAGGAATCAGTAAGATAAGAAGAGATATTTCGAGATATGTACTGAGTTATATAATTTATAAAATTTCTGAAAATATCGCGGAGAGACCGCTGCAAGAGACATTACAACATCAAGGGAAAGTAGTAATGACGAAAACAACATAAAATTGTCTTTAATGTGGGATGAGGTCAAAGCAAAAAAAATAAATAAAAATACAATAGAGTGGGGCATGGGTCAGTGTGTGGATATGTGTGAAAGGAGGGGGGCAGCAGATGTAATGGCATTAGGTGAGTCAGTAAGATGCTAGCTTGAATAAGGGAGTAGGGGAAGGGGGAGTAGGTGTGTGGTGCAACAAAACAGGCCTACACTGATACAGCAAAACACATGAGAATATGCAAGAATGAAGGCAAGTGATTTAATTTGAAGTACCAGAAATAATATCGGTGAGAAGAATAAGAAGCATGAGACACTGCCCCTGTACACTGAACAGACATGTAGCCATGTGCTGTGTGTAGACAAAACAGTTCATATGGTGATGTGTGCATTACAGTTGTCAATAATAAAACCTAAGAAAGTACACTATGTGATCAAAAGTATCCAGACACATGGCTGAAAATGACTTACAAGTTCGTGGTGCCCTAATGACTTACAAGTTTGTGGAGATGCTCGACCATGTTGAAAGATGCAATCGGCATCCCTGTACTGATCTTCAACAGTGGGAAGCAAGAAGGTGCTTAAAACATCAATGTAGGCCTGTGCTGTGAAAGTGCCATTCAAAACAACACGGGGTGCAAGCCCCCTCCATGAAAAACATGACCACACCATAACATCACCACCTCCGCATTTTGCTGTTGGCACTACAGACGCTGGCAGATGATGTTCACCGGACATTCGCCATACCCACACGCTGCCATTGGATCGCTACATTGTGTACTGAGATTTGTCACTCCACACAACATTTTTCCACTGCTCAATCGTCCAGTGTTTACGCTCCTTACATCAAGTGAGGCATCATTTGGCATGTACCGGCGTGATGTATGGCTTACGAGCAGCCACTCGATCATGAAATCCAAGTTTTCTCAATTCCTGCCTACCTGTCATAGCACTTGCAGTCGATCTTGATGCACTTTGGAATCCCTGTGTGATGGTCTGGATAGATGTCTGCCTATTACACATTAAAACCCTCTTCAATTGTCAGCAGTCTCTGTCAGTCAACAGACGAGGTTGGGCTGTACGCTTTTGTGCTGTACGTGTCCTTCATGTTTCCACAGCACTAACACATCAGAAATAGTGTACCTAGGGACGTTTAGGAGTGTGGAAATTTCACAAACAGATGTATGACACAAGTGACACCCAATCACCTGACCACGTTCAAAGTCTGTGAGCTCTGCAGAGCACCCCATTTTGCTCTCTCACGATGTCTAATGAGTACTGAGATTGCTGATATGGAGTACCTGGCAGCAGGTGGCAGCACAATGCACCTATTATGAAAAACGTATGTTTCTGGAGGTGTAGAGGTAGAAAAGGGCCAATGGCCTTGCTGCAGTGGTAAGACCAGTTCCTGTCACATCACCGAAGTTAAGTGCTGTCGGGCGAGCGCTGTTGGCAAGCGGGGTGCACTCAGCCCTTGTGAGGCAAACTGAGGAGCTACTTGATTGAGAAGTAGCGGCTCCGGTCTCGGAAACTGACATACGGCCAGGAGAGCAGTGTGCTGACTACATGCACACCTATCAGCATTCACATACAATACTAACTGTCTGGCCACAAAAGGGCACTCCTCCTGTGACTCGGTGCCACCGAGGAGTGGAGCAACTGAGTTACATTCTCTGCTAGTGTTTCAATTACCTCTCATTGTGCCTTGAAATGAGAAATATCCTCCCCAGCCCTCTCACAGTGGTATTCTGCCATACACCCAACCTATGCCATATCCTTCTCCATCCTGTTCCTAACTCATTGCTGGAATAACATTGCCACAGGCAGAGCTTGAGTAGTATGCATTTCTGCTGCTAGGCATGTGTAGCACAACCAATTGCCAGTTCAGTGCCACCCCTGTGCTGTTGACCTGACTTGTCACATTCATTTGCAGTGACTGTTTTTGTTAGTGCTGTTTTGTTCTTGTTTCTTTTTTTTATGATGGCAAATTTAAGTCAACAATGTGCAGCAGTGAAATTTTGTTTTCTACTTGGTAAAAATGTTGCTGAAACTGTTTTAATGTTGAAAACAGATTATCAAGATGATGCTATGGGAAAAACTCAAGAGTAAGAGTGGTTTGCTTGATTTAAAAATGGCGACATGTTGATTGATGACAAACCTCATTCTGCATGTCCATCAACTGCACGAATCGACAAAAATAGAGAAAACATTCGAGAGCTTGTGCTCTCAGACTCTCAACAGACAACTGATCAACTGTCAGACATTAGCGCATTATCTTGGAGCTCGGTTCAGAGAATTTTAGAGGAAGATTTGGGAATTTGTGGCAAGACAGGAGACTGGTTCTTCCACTACGACAATTCTCCAGCACACACAGCCCTCTCTGTTAAACCGTTTTTGGCATGGCTTTGCTGCCCCACACACCTTATTCACATGACCAGGGTCTGTGTGACTTTTTCTTATTTCTACAAATGTACAGGGGCGTGAAAGGATGCTGATCTGACAACACTGAAGAAATCAAGAGAAAAATGAGGGAGGAGCTGTCGGCCATGACAGCTAATGATGACTACAAAAAATGTTTCGAATAGTGGAAGCACCGGTGGGACAAATGTATTAGTTGTAATAGAGTATTTTGAGGGGAATGAGGTTGTTTTGTAAAAATTTGAAAATATATAGCTTTTAAAAAAAATTCCTTTTTTTGGAGGGGGGGGGGGGGGGGGGAGGATACCGCCTCATATGAGCAAGACCTTCCCCATATATCTTCCCACTGGCATATACTCCATTTCTGTCACTAAAATCTCCTACTCCATCAAAGACAGGGTCACCTGTGGAATAAGCTATGTGAAATATCAAATTTGCCACACCCCCTGTGCTAAAGTTTACGTGGGCATAACAATTAACAAGCTGTTTGTCTGCATGAATGGCCAACACAAAACTGCAGCAAGAGACAGCTGGACCACCCAGTTGCTGAACATGCTGCTCAACATGATGTGTTTCAATTTAACAACTGCTTCACACCCTGTATTGTCTTAATTCTTTCCACCACCACCAGTTTTTATGAACTGAGCAGGTGGACACTCTTCCTACAACATATCCTTAGTTCCCTTCCCCCTATAGCCTCAGCCTTCACTAGTTCCTATCTTCCACATGCTTATCCCATTCCCTGCTTCCACTCCGGTACTACACATGCCATCTGTCCCACCAGCTCATCTACATAGTCTACTCCCCTACCCTCCCTTTCCATGTCCTGGCCTAGCCTCCCAATGCTACACTTAGCTATCCTACCCTGTCGCCACCACATCCATGCACACTCACACTGATAGCACTAGTATTCTCCCCCACCCCTATGCCACTATCCCTCATTCTCCTTGCACTATGCCTCTTCCTTACCAACCAATCCCCCTCCCTGGAGAAAAGGTGAGGAGTGACAATCAACAACAACATAATGCAGTCGTCAGTTCAAAAACCTTTCATTCCAGTCATAAGACAGTTAAGATATTCCACTGAAAGTTTTCGTGTGGTAATAAAGCAGAATTAATCCAAAGACTGTTTTAAACACTACAGTGTTTTATGAGGCATGTTCTTATTGGAGGTGGTATGCTGTGACTGACTAAATCTGCCTGGCTACCTCAGTCGATGTTGTTTAAGATATCATGAAGGGAGAGAGCATGTGAGTTGTAAGCGATGAATATTTTCAAAATCCATGTTGATTCCTTGGAAAATGTCAATTTGTTCTAGGTAGGTCATTATATTTGAATTTAGAATAAGTTCTGTAACTCTGCTACCTGTGGAGATGACTAATATAGGATGCTAAGTCAATGGACCAATTCTCCTGCTTTATTTGCTCATAGTTAAGATTTGTGCCCATTTTTAAATACAAGCAATAGTATGCTGCTCACAGGATTTATGGACAGTCATGGTCAACAGTGGACCTCAGTCACCTATAAAATCTTTACAGAATTGGAAGGGGACAGTTGAGTCTCTGGGCTTGCTGAATTTTAGTGACTTGAGCTGCTTTTCAACACCACTAGTACTGATTGCTCTATCATTTATCCTCCTCCTTCAAAGGTGTGGCTGCTGAATGACAAGAACATTACCTGATTTTATTTTGTGGTGGAACATTTGCATTCTTTGTTTTCTAGTTATTGTGAAGCTTTATAAACAAGAAGTGTTTCTGGAAACTTCATTAAAGCATCTATTTTCATTTCTGAGTGATCCAAGTGTATTATTACAATACAATGAGAAGGAAAGTTGCTACCCACCATATAGCAGATAGGCACAACAAAAAGACTGTCACAAACAAAGTTTTCAGCCAATAGGGGCTTTGTCAACAATAGACGACACACACACACACACACACACACACACACACACACGATGGCACACATGCACGCAAAGGCAACTCACACACACAACTGCAGTCTCAAAATGCCTGAAACTGCAATCATATCTTTGAGTAGCATTTGCGAGTGCACGTGTGTGTGTGTGTGTGTGTGTTTTGTTAAATATAGCAAATCTATTTAATTTTATGGGACTAAGGCATAACTTTTTGCAAATGTACCTATTCATCATTGAAATTCTTGCTAATTGCAAATCAATTATAAATATTAATTATTTATTTACTGAATTTGTGTACTCTACATTATTTTTTCAAGACTGTATGAGGGACTATCATAAATTTCAATAAAGTTTCTGAAGTGAGTTCATTTATAATTCAAAACTGAAATGTCCAAACTGTTACAGGTCCCGAAAATTTTGGGAAAATGTGGCTCTTTTTTGGCTGTCGCCATCGATCACTAGATCTTTACAGAGAAGAAAAGACACGTTTGGTGGAAGATGGTGTGCTGGACAAAGTATATCTTGCCCTCTCACGTGAGGCTAATGTGCCAAAGGTAAGAAACATATGTTATCAGATATACAGGACTATTTTTATAGGACTCCTATTAAGGGCTGCTAGGGTTGTAGCTGGGACTTAGTAGATCACGTTTTTATTGGGAACCCATGTTCAGAAATGTACTATTTTGATATAAAATAAGTATGAATAACAGATCACCTTCAAATCTACCGTTTCATGGTATAAACACAGCAGAGACAATGAGTTCTGACCTATCTTCTCTAAAGGAGGCCATGGCATGGGCAACATTTCAAGTATTCATTTTCGGGCCCTCTCCGTGTGTCAAAGAGTGTCATCTTCAAAGTCAAAAGCAAAGTATGTTCGTGGAGCACCGCTGTCAACCATTCCTAGCTGCTGAATGTATCAATTTCTCACAGAACTACAACTTTTTAGTCAATAGGGACTGACAAGGGCTGATTCTTTCCAGTTTTTTTTTCCCCATACCATGAAGTGCAAAAGCTGAAACTCTTTTTATATCCAAATGGTACATTTCCAGACATTGGTTTGTTATTAAAACTTTATCAACTAAGTCTGCTCCATAAACCCTAGAAGCCTGTAGCCTAATAGGAATTGTGAAATACCATATATACAAATTATACAAGCTGCCTTATCTATAGAATGATTGTCCTGATTGCATAACTATCAAGCTTCAATGCTTGGTTCTGAATGTATCTGTCAGGCAAACTGCCACTATTGCTGGGTAGCAATCTAGCTGAAACATACTGCACACTACTATAAGATATGTAATATTGCTACTATGAATAGCAGTTAACAACCACAACGAATACACAGCATTATGTCTTGTACTTGTGTGCTTAAATATACTGAAGAGACAAAAGTCATGCAATAGTGATATGCACATACACAGATGGTGGTACAATTGTGCACACAATGTATAAAAGGGCAGTGCACTGGTGGAGCTGTCATTTGTTCTCAGGTGATTCATGTGAAAAGGTTTCCAAAGTGATTGTGGGCACATGATGGAAATTAACAGCAGCGTTTGTGCAGAGATGTCAGTGCTAACAGACAAGCAACACTGTGTGAAATAACAGCAGAAATCAATGTGGAATGTATGATGAATGTATCCATTAGGACAGTGCACAAAGTTTCGCGTTAATGGGCCTTGGCAGCAGACGATCAACATGAGTACCTTTGCTAACAGCATGATATATCTGCAGTGCCTCTCCTGGGCTTGTGACAATATCGGTTGGACCCTAGACAACTGAAAAACTGTGGTCTGGTCGTATGTGCCCCAATTTCAGCTGGTAAGAGCTGATGGCAGGGTTCGAATGTGGTGCTGACTCTATGAAGCCATGGACCTAAGTTGTCAACAAGACAAAGTGCAAGCTGGTGGTGGCTCCATAATGCAGTGGCTGTGTTTACACGAAATGGCTGAGTCCTCAGGTCCAGCTGAACCGATCATTGACTGGAAATAATCATGTTCAGCTAACTGGACATCATTGGCAGCAATACGTGGACTTTGTGTTTCCAAACAACAATGGAATTTTTATGGATAGCAATGCATCATGTCACCGGGCCACAACTGGTCTGGACAATTCGATTGAATGATCTAGCCACCCAGACCACCCAACATGAATCCCATGCAACATTTATGAGACATAATTGAGAGATCAGTTTGTCCACAAAATCCTGCACAGGCGACACTTTCACAATTATGGATGGCTACAGAGGCAACATGGCTCAATATTTTTGCACGGGGCTTCCAACGACTTGTGAGTCCATGCCATGTCGAGTTGCTGCGTTACGTCAGGCAAAAGGAGGTCCGACATGATATTAGATGGTACTCCATTACTTTTGTCATGTCACTGTATTCCAACTTCAGAAGACAAATACATTGACCAGAACAGATGGTTTTAAATATTACCTATGAGAAGAAGAGGAATGTATCTGAGAGCTGCAATTGAGATTCACCTCATAGACACAGATGATGTGCTGCAGGATGAAAGTTAGTTTGTTAGCTAGCTGGAAGAAAAAAGAAGAGAGAGAGTTAGCAAGGGAAAGAGAAACAGAGGCTCATCAAAGGGATGTAAAGAATTTGGCAAGAATAACAAGTGAAAAACAGGTTCATATAGTAAACGTTATAAAATTGCATAGGTTAATATAACATGTAACAGAATTGTGAATCAGAAAGGCAAATGGAGGATAAAGAGCAGGATAAGGCATCAGCACCATGTCAGGTAAAAATGATGAAAAACTTGCAGGAGGCACAGAGAAGAGAAAAGTGAACAAAATAACAACAACATGAATGATCTTGTTTATTGTGCTCATTCTGATAGGGTATCACGTTAAATACCTTCATGACAACATATCATCTACATATACCACTAGGGTTAGATAGCAGCATTCCAAATAAATGGTAACAGATAACAGAAAAAGGATCTTTTTTCTGAAAGTCTACAGAAGATACACTGTAACTCAGAGTTTCTTTGCACGACGATATGTTATATGGGCTTCCACTCATTCATCTGCCATCTTCCATAGATCCCCTCAAGGATGAGAACCTTCACAGATATGGTTCAAGTCGAGGAATACATTAACATGAGACGAAGACGCCACAGAAACTTAATCTATATACTATGTTAACAATAAACTATCATGATACAGCTTAATACTGGTCATATTTATGCTATCTAAACTTAATCAAGTAAATTAGTAAGGAAGCTGCTACTTGGAAAATAGATGCTGCCTCTACAGTTTTAGTAAATGTCTTTTGTTTATCTGATATTAATAGCTTAACCTATGCTTCTTTACAATGGTATTTTTCAGAGAAAATATTATTTATCTATAAATACTGAGTCTTATTTATAGTACAATATTACTTTTCATACATATTTATAACAAACACTGTTAACAGTAAATATTTAGTTAACAGTAAATATTTAGTTACCAGTAAATGTTTAGAAAGTTTGTAGGAAGAGTGGCTAATGAGGTGTGTTTGCAATTTTATTTCGAATTAGTGGGTTTTCCCAATTTCTTGTTTTATGTTAGATGGGAGGTTTTTGAATATATTTTTGTCAGAGTACATAATTCCATTCTGAATCTTGGACAATGAGGTAAAAGCCTACATGAAAATTACTTGTGTGCCTTGTATTGTGATGGTGAATATTACAGTTCAGCTTACACTAATTTTCATTATCAGCAACATAAGCCATTAAAGTGCAAATATAAAACAGGCTCTGCAAGATGTACATTTATCTGCTTTGCGCAGTATTCTTACTGCTCACTTATGCAGAATAAACACCTTGCTTACTCTATATGCACTGCCCCAGAAGACAATTCCATCAGACAAGTGGAAAAGAAAACATGCAAAGTAAGCTAACAGTCGTGCCTTTAGGTCAACAGAATGAGACATACTTTAAAGGGCATAACACACTGAACTGACCTGATTAGTTCACTCATGTGTTGACTTCATTTTATCTTTTCATCCATCTGAACCTCAAGGAATTTTACACGCTGTGCTTCATTCAGTGTCATTCCTGTATACTTTTGCTGTTTGTTTGAAACTGTGTATCTGAGCTTTGGGAAGGTAAGACATAATGTCTGCTGTAAACCACTTGTACATCTGTTTAGCTATCAGCTAAGCTCTGTCTGGCAGGTCTGGATTGGGATCCTTGATTAGCGTGCTTGCATTGTCAGCAAACTTTACAGTTCTGAACTGTCATTTAAAGTCAAGGGGAAGATAATTTATACAGGTTACAGAGAAGAGTGGGTCCAGTATGCACTTCATTCTGAGGTTGTTTCTATGCTTGAGATATAGTCTTTTTATGAGACCCTCTGCTTTCTATTATAGAAGTACAACTCCATCCAAACAATACAATGCCATTAATGCTGTAATACTTTAGCCTGGTAAGTATTACTTTGTGATTTATACATTTTATGGCTTTGGCAGTGTCACAGCATACACCAACAGCATAATTTTTCTTATTTAGCTCTGCCAGTGTTTCATTTGTGAAATCTTGTTCTGATTTATGTATGGGGCATCCCTTACAAAAGCCAAACTGAAAGGTGGTTAACAAATTCTGCTCAGTTACATGAGTCCATATTCCACCATGGACCACTTTTTCAAATACTTTTGAAAAGACTGGAAGCAGTGATATAGATCTGTAATTAGAAGTGGTTTGTGTAGCTTCAGTTTTGTAGATCGGTGTTATTACAATATATTTAAGCCTGTCAGGACACATGCTCCAAGTCGTTGACTGATTATAAATACAGCTCACGGGTAATTCTATCAAGTCAGCACAAGATTTCAAAATTTTGTTAGAAACACCATTGAAACTAGTAAAATTACTCGTCTTTGGTGACCTGATGAATTTGGTGGTCTCCTTAGGGATTGCATTTTTAAAGTCTATGTCCATTCCTGGTGCATGCAGTGTCTGCACAAATAAATCTAAAACAACTGTATTCGGTTGTTTATTACTGGGGCAGTGTTTGTAGCCACTATGAGAAAGTAGTCATTACATTCTATGGCCAATTATTTGAATGTGTCATTGTTTCTGCACAGCAATTTTTTGGGGGTACAATTTCATTTCAATTACTAGTATTTGACTTATTCTTGGAGTGTTTTATTTTTAGAGCATAGTATGTGTTTTGCTTTTTTAATGACAGAGTTTCAAATCTTGACTACTTTTTTGTTCTCTGAACTACATGAAGCTTTCTCTTCCTAGCACAAGACTCTTTAATCCCTGGAGTCATCAATTCTTTATCCTTGCTTTCATTCAGTTTTGCCTTTATTTGTTAAATGGGAAAAATAACAAAGTGTTGTTGGAATGTATTTAAGAAAGAGTTAAATTTTGCATCTACACTACCAGCTTTAAAAATTTCACACCAACATTACTTCCATATTTTTGTCTGAGCATGTGATCATGTCACTGTTTATGATGTTGACATCATGTATCTCTCAATGTTCATTAAATTTTATTTTAACATTTGATCCTCATTGTCAGTTAAACCAGTGACTAGACCTATTGCTTTTACAGTGGAATCACTATATAGTTTTGGGCCTGAAAAACAGATTGTTGATAGCTGTTACACTATGTACATCAATAATTGTATGGAATAAGCTGATTCTCAAGGTTAATTTGTGTGTGCGTCTACAACTCCTTTTCTAAACACTTATAGAAGAAGCAATGTGTAATAGGGTTGCCACAAGTTTCCCCAAGAGAAATTCCCTAATATTTCCCTGATTTCCAGACGGGTTTAAGCATTTTCCCCTGACAAATTTTGAAATATCAAGGGTAAGTTAAGAGGTAAGTTGACACTCTGTATTTGCAGCTACAGCACAAGAAACAATAGTGGAAACAAGGAAATATCTACGAAAAACTTCCAAGCAGATGATGTTACCTTATGTGAGCAAAAATTCTAAGTATTAACATTAACATATTTTGTAATGAACTGCTTTTAGATGGGGAAAGCAAGCCAAATGGTATAATTGTTTCACTAGGACCACTGATGTAATTATATTTCAATAAAATTAAACAAATTTGGAAACAAAAATATGCATTCCTTGGAGTTGCAAGATGGATTTTAAGTACCTTCAACAATTTCAGAAATAACGAAAGAAAAAAGTAATGCCTCTTGAAAGAAGTGCATAAGATGGGGAAGAATTGTGTAAACCAACACTGTAGGTGACTGCCAATAAAATGTTGGGTCTACTATGTTTGTTATTGTCAGTTATTACCCACTGTGTTATATCTATTATTTTACAGGTATTTTGTGATTTTTCTTTCGAGAAATACTGGGTGACACAGAAAAACGGGAACATTTCCACAATCCAATATAACTAGAAGTGACGAAGGAAAGAAATTGCGTTCCTAGTAACTGAAATCTTACAACTTTCCCATTTACAAAACATTCATGGCATTTTTTGTTTTTTGTTTTTTTGTTTTTGTTTTAATTACATCCTTTAGATGGCGCCCTCCTGTACGAATACATTTGAGAAACCTGCTGTTGACATTCCTCATGACTGCTGAAACATCTCAGCTGGGATACTGTGAACTGCATCCCGAATTCTCTGTTTTAACTCATCCAGGGTTCTTGGTCAAATTGTGTAGACCTGCCTCTTGAGGTAGCCCCACAAGAAAAAATCACAAATGGCTAAATCTGGCGATCTAGAGGGCCAGGGAATGTTACCGAATTGTGAGATCAAACCGTTGCCAAACATTCTCGCACATGTCCCATTGATTGTCATGCAGTGTGTGATGTCACTCCATCCTGTTGAAACCAGGCTTCTTGAACGTCTGGAAAGTTGTTCAATACAGGTGTAACAAAAGTTGATAACATCTCCATGTAACGATCGGCATTGACAATTATTGTGCTACCCTGTTCATTTGCGAAAAAATACTGTCTGATAATCCCATGTGATGAAACACCACACCATACTGTCACTTTACTATCATGTAAAGGGTGATCACGAACGTCATTAGGATCTGTGTTTGCCTAGTAATGGTAGCTATGTTTATTCACATAACCTGTGAGATGAAAATGTGCCTCATCTGACATCCACAACTTGTTTAGAAATTCACCATCATTGCTTACTTTTGTTATTTGTTGACAGAATCCTAATCGTAACTGGTAGTCGTTGTCCTTCAATTGTTGCACCATCTGTAGTTTGTATGGATGAAATTTTAAATCAAGCTGAAGAATTCTGCAAACACTCTCCTGGGACATTCCAATCACTGCTGCTTGCTTATGAGTTGAGCACCGTGGGCTCTGTAAGACAGACTCGTGTACAACATCAATGTTTGCTGGAGAACGCACACTTCTTGGTTGTCCTGTTGGTTTCTTCTTGAGGGCAGATCCAGTCTCTTCAAAGTCATTAATCCAACATTTTATCAAGTGTTTTGATGGAATGGCACCATGGCTTCCTAAATTATAAAAACGCCGAAACTCCTTCTGCGCCACTACCAAGCAATCATTGTTTTTATAAAACATTTTTTATGGCTAACGCACACTGTTGTCTGTTTCACTAATCCAGGATTACTGAAATGACGGACTGTTTACTCACTAACTGTCATGAACCCGCAGTGCTGCCACCTGCCCACGGCTGCCACTACTCATTCAAATATTCCCGTTACTCTGTGTCACCCTGTATGTGAGTACGTAGTATACAAACCACCTATGACTGACACAATTTTCTTTTTCTTATGGTCCATACTATCTAACACAAACTACTTTCAAAGTGTCAAAATGTACTAGAACAAATAAAATGTCTATATATAAAACACGCCACGCTGTACAATGTGCCCAGTCACAATTCCTGAAATCCATCGCCCACAGTCTGTGGCCTGCTGAGGAAATGGACCCGACCTGCGGGCAGATCAGTGAAACTACATCCGACAGGCAGGGCCTGCACATTAGTGGGAAATGAATGGCTTCAAATCGGTGGGCCTGAGCTATTACAGATATCCACAGAAATGGCCTCCGGTTTTGGCCCATCGTGGAAATCCACTCATGTGGCCAGCTATTGAGAAGCCACAGACAGCATGTTGATCAAATGAGACCATGGTGATCACTCCATGCAGCTGATAACTTGTTTAAATACTCAACAATAATCAACAATAAAGAGGACAGGTAGCAACTCACCACAAAGATGATTGCTGAGCCACAGACAGGCTTGTAGAAAATACAATCACATTCACAACTAAATTTTCAGCCATAGCTTTTGTCAGAGAATGAGAGTACACGCACATTCACAGAGTCATTCAGACACAACTCATGCACACATGACCACCTCTTCTGGCTGCAGCATCTTCAGTCTCTGAGAATTGGATAAAAAAAACACTCCTCATGCCTCCCTGCCTCTCATCAGCAGCTGCTAAGGTAGTGGGAAGAAATGGTGGCAGCACTGATTGCAAGCTGAGGGGAGTGGTAGGAAGAGAAGAAGCAGAAGGAATGAGGGAGAAGGGGAGCGATGCACGTACTCAGCTACACCCAGCCAGCGGCGATGCATGACACCTCAGTAAATAAGTCATTTCATCTACTGATACAGAAATGAGATTTTTCCAGTGTTTTCTTTTTTTTCAAATTTTCCTGATATTTCCCTGATGTGTTTGAAACTCCCTGATTTCCAGAACCTGTGGCAACCCTGGTATGTGAAACTTCTTTTTATTACATTTTCATGAATCCCTGCTTTCCTGATGTAAATTCTCCTTCATATTCTGGTGCACCATTAAACACAAATCTTTTGATGGAATAGTTCACAGGTGAAAAGCCAGATGCCAATGCCCATGGGACACTGACATCCGGCTACTTACCCGTGAACTATTTCATCACGAATTGCACTGGGAGATGTGGAAGAATAACAACACAAATCTTTTGCTTTTGCACATTTTATTTATATCGATGTTTCATTATACCTTGACTATTATATGATTTTCACAACTGTTCATGTCTTTGTTTCAGACCTATGTCCAAGACCTGCTTCGGAAAGAGGCTTTTGAGATTTACAAGAAAGTTATGGATGAGGATTGTCATTTCTATGTCTGTGGTGATTGCACAATGGCTGAAGATGTTTATCAGACAATGAAGAAAATTATTCAGCAACACAGCACAATGACAGATGGAGAGATAGAGAACTACATGATGAAAATGAGGGTATGCTGATCAACTTTGTATCTACTAGAGCAGGGATGGGCAATTGTTTTGGCTCGGAGGCCACTTTTTGAAAGCAGACATTAGCAGAGGCCACACCTTTTAAACCAATTGCATGCTTTAGTTAACTAGGAATTTTAGAAAAAGGTATAAATTGCCACATAAAATTTTCAACTGCCTTAGCGGACCGCAAACAAACTGCATGCGGCCCGAGGGCTGTTATTTGCCCACACCTGCCCCAGAGTTTCTTTTTCATTATATCTCTGAGTGAGAGCAAATGCAATTTATATACTGCATTACAAAGACAGCACATTTATGAGATGTTATGACAAATTCTTAAAATCCAACTCAGTATATCTATCAGTTTTCACAGAAAACTGTAGTGGTCATATAAAATCTCTTACTTCCAGTTTTTGTAATGGTTATTTTTGTATGCCTCAGGTACAGACAGAAAGAAAGAGTAAGATGCACAGATGGAGAATGGAATCAAAAGTTCCTCTTAATGCTGGATTATGAAAGATGTAGTGTATAGGAGAAAAGCTGGTAGGAGCACAGCATCATAGGAGGTAAAAGGAGGCAGACAGTTGGAACATTAAGTCAGATCATGATACCTTTTTGGGGAATGATTTCAAGGCAGGAAATGAGAATCATGTGTGTACTCTGTGCTTACCCCAGGGGCAATCATTCAATATGCTGAAGAGGCTGTCATAACAGCAAATGAGGTCACTTGGGCAACCAGTTGCAGTTCCATTTCAGAATAAATGATGCCTGTTACCTTGGTTCCTTTAAAAGATTATTTCAAATGAAGTAGAAATACAGTCTGTAAACCGTAAGTTATGGACAAGATAAACAGAAAGTTTCAGTAAATTTGTATTGGCTACTAAACTCACCTGCAGAAGCAGCTAAAAACTTCCAAAAAAATTCAATTAATTATGTCAGAATAGCTGGCGGAGACTTGAAACACTTTTGCAATAAACTGAACACATTGTTATTGTTCAAGTGGTAGACAAGATAAAAATGCCTGCAAAACTGTTCAAGATTTCCTTGAAAATTACAAGGAAAATATATTTCAAACATTCACCCATAATAGAAATATTGTAGGCCTCTTGTTAAAAAACAAACCTTACCTATTTGAGATTTTCACAGAGACTGGAAATAGGCTGAAAAATTTAGTTGTACAGTAAATCAGGTAAGCAGCTCATCTCCTTTACCAAAGAAGAGCTACAGTTCTTTAATCTAGGCACTAAATTTTCAGGAACTGTACGTGCATATCAAGTGAATAGTTGATAAAGCTCGCTAAAAATGTATATGAGACACAATTATTAGTTTCCATCTGTTGTCATTCTGATGAGCAAGATCTGTTATAAATAAGCCTCAGGTGTGATTCATATACTGCCTGCCAATATCAGATCACTAATTGGCAGCATACGTGATAACCTGGGCTTCTACAGTTAAGGAGCATACCACATCCTTTCCCATTATGGTGTGTCATGCAGTAGCCAAACTGTCAGAACCTTGAAAGTATGCTGCACTGAACACCAGAAACATACACATTGAGGGCTACCATACAAATCAGTGTTTAGGGAACTGTGGTTGGGAACTCGATTAAGGATCTGATCAAAACCTATAATTTTTAATACTCACTAAGCCATTTGAACTAAAGCTGTAGACAACCTTATTTAACTGCAACTCAGGGCACCATCTCAGCAAAGTCTGGTATCTCATCTGCAATCTGCTTAAAAAGTAATGTCATGATCAGAATCAGGTACTGAAAACAGAACTCTCAAACAAGGATGCAGGGTCATTATGAGTAGTGTACAGCACAAAGGTCAGTAAAGCAAAAAGTGCACCAATAACAGAATGCATGGATTGGTGACAGTCTTGTGAAGGGGATGACAGATGCCCTGTTTATAATGAGTGGCCAAACCAGCCTCCTGACATTAACCTTGGTGTGCCTACCTCCAAAATATTATTCATGTTTGCAATCATGATCTGATACACATGAGAAAAAACTAAAGAATCCCTATTGAGGACCCCACTATTTATAGCTTAACCTTGTTCTAGGGCAGAATCTAAGGACCCAAAATATATTCACCTCTCTGTATATACAACAATGTCAACTACTGAAAAAGTAATAAGCAGTTTGAATACAATTTTTTTCTTGTTGATTCTTTATATGCATTTTAAAAAGAGATAATACTATTAAAATACTATCCCCGAAAATGGTTTTCCAAAAACATTAATCTGCAAGTCATTGTTGCTGTTGCCCTCTTTGCTTCTAGAATTAGTTTGATACGCTTATCTGTAATGTGCGAGTTTCTGTGTAAGTCATTTCTTCATGTCTAAATTACCTATAATTATAATAATGCGGGTCAGCACGAAGCTGTATTTTCAACGAGAACCAAGTATTTTAATGGATCGTTTGATATATTAAACATGATTTAGATACCTTTTGAACACTACACCATAGTAACAACAAATTAGCTAACTAAAGTGAATTCTAATATATTATGTTTCCTCATAAAATAGTGTAAAAGAAATTTTGAAATAGCGTACTTAAAATGCATACATAGGAAAAATACTTCAAATATCTCTCAAAAATCAGTTTAGAAAATTCCTAGAAATGGATCTTAAGATAGTACAGGGTGACACGAAATAATAAGAATGTTTGAAATGAGTAGTGGCAGCCATGGACAGGTGGCAGCACTGTGGGTTCATGACAGTTAGCGAGTAAACAGTCCGCCACTTCAGTAATCGTGGAACAGACAACAGTGTGTGTGTTAGCCATAAAAATGTTTTACAAAAACAATGATAGTTTGGTAGCAAAGCAGAGGGAGTTTCGACATTTTTATAACTTAGGAAGTCATGATGCCATTTCATCAAAACACACGATAAATTGTTGGATTAATAACTCTGAAGAGACTGGATCTGCCCTCAAGAAGAAACCAACAGGACAACCAAGAAGTGTGCATTCTCCAGCGAACATTGATGTTGTACACAAGTCTGTCTTACAGAGCCCACAGTGTTCAATTCGTAAGCAAGCAGCAGTGATTGGAATGTCCCAGGAGAGTGTTTGCAGAATTCTTCAGCTTGATTTAAAATTTCATTCATACAAACTACAGATGGTGCAACAATTGAAGGACAACGACTATCAGTTACGATTAGGATTCTGTCAACAAATAACAAAAGTAAGCAATGATGATGCATTTCTAAACAAGTTGTGGATGCCAGATGAGACATATTTTCATCTCACAGGTTATGTTAATAAACATAACTACCATTACTGGGCAAACACAGATCCTAATGACGTTCGTGATCACCCTTTACATGATAGTAAAGTGACAGTATGGTGTGGTGCTTCATCACATGGGATTATCAGACAGTAGATTTTCGCAAATGAATAGGGAAACACAATAATTGTCAATGCCAATTGTTACATGGAGACGTTACGAACTTTCGTAACACCTGCATTGAACAACTTTCCAGACGTTCAAGAAGCCTGGTTTCAACAGAATGGAGCGACATTACACACTGCACAACAGTCAATGGGATATCTGCGAGAATGTTTGGCAACCGTGTGATCTCACGATTCGGTAACATTCCCTGGCCCTCTAGATCGCTAGATTTATCCGTTTGTGATTTTTTATTGTGGGGCTACCTCAAGAGGCAGGTCTGCATGATTGGACCAAGAACACTGAATGAGTTAAAACAGAGAATTTGGGATGCAGTTCACAGTATCCCAGCTGAGATGTTGCAGTGGTCAATGGGGAATCTCAACAGCAGATTTCACAAATGTATTCGTACAGGAGGACACCATATAAAGGAAGTAAATTTTACAAAATGATAAATGCCATCAATGTTTTATAAATGGCAAAGTTGTAAGGTTTCAGGTACTATGAATGAAATTTCTTTCCTTCGTCACTTCTAGTTTTATTGGATTGTGGAAATGTTCCCATTTTTCTGTGTCACCCTGTATTTTTGGTATCGGCCATTGCACAGACTGAATGCCTGCCGCAAGAGACTGACTGACTTAGTTGTTAGGGGCGATATGGCCGCACAGCACTGAGTTCGCACGGTGAGAGTGCCACATGAGTACAGTGGCCAATAGCATTGTACGTGGCTGGTATATAGGCAGCTGTCCAGCCACGGCCAGTCGCTTAGGGCTCACACTTGATACTGATGTATCTATCTTCGCTGCACTAGGACTGCTTGTCCTTGATTGTCACCCGGTTACTCTCTTTGGATTTGTTTCTCTGCTACTATTAGCCTCGTTGTCATCATTGTGCCACTGGTTTCAGGTATCATCTAGTTGTTTTCTAGATCTGTTGTCTTGTCTGCAGTCTATCTGTCACATTTCGTTCACCTGTTGTTAATTTGGGTCACTCTACTAGAGGTGGTTCTCTCAACTAGCAGCTTCCTCTTTTTCTCTTCTTCTTGTAGAACGTCAGTGTGTGCAGCAGTATCTGATTACCCACAGATATAGCAATATCTGTGAATATCTATTAGCTCCTTCAGTATCACACCTCCACAAAGTGTAGATAAAGATATATTCTTGACAGTTCACATTCTCCCAATACCATTTGTCACGAGAGCAGGAAGAAACCATATACAACACCACAGAACTTACACTACCATGCACTTAATTATGATATGCAAGAACTACATCATTTGCGTTGTTGGTGTGTTCTTCGGTCTGAAGACTAGCTTGATGCAGCTCTCCATGCTACCCAATGACGTGCAAGCCCCTTCATTTGTGTATAGCTATCACAATCTACATCCATTTGAACCCACTAGCTGCATTTAAGCCTTGGCTTTCCTCTACAACTGCATGAAATGTATCCATAGTTGCAAATATGGACAACCATCAGCCATTCAATAGAATGATGACAATGAAAATCAATGCTGGACTGGGACTAACCCCTTACTGCCTGGTATTGGTTGATAAATAAAATACTGCAGTGTCTGCGTTGTTAGGAAGAACAATGTAATGTCCAAAGGAATAGACACTATGGCAACTAAAGTTTTTATCCCCCCATCCCCTCCCCTCAAAATTCTTCAAGTTTCACGATGTGTCCTATCAACTTACTCCTCCTTTTACTCAAATTGCATCATAAATTTCTTTCTTCCTTAATTTCATTCAGTAACCCCCATTAGTTATTCAATCTACCTACCTAATCTTCAGCATTCTTCTGTATCAACCACGTTTCATAAGCCTCTATTCTCTTCTTGTCTGAACTGTTTATTTTCCACAATTCAGTTATGTACAAAATAACACTCGAGACTAATACTTTCACAAAATACTTCCTAACATACTTCTAGCTACATTCCATGACTCTTGTTTTACTCTCATTGATGTTCCTCTTATAACCCATCCTCAAGACATTGTTATTCCAACTCCTTTACCACCACTGACAGAATTATAAAGTCACTGAGAAACATTAACATTGTTATATCTACTTCCTGAACTTTAATTCCATTTCCAAATTTCCCCATGGTTTTCTTTACAACCTGTACTATGAACATACTAACATTAGGGATAGGCTACAATCCTGTCTCAATCACTTCCCAACCACTGCTTCAACTACATGACCTTCAGCTCTTGTAACTGCAATTAGGTTTCCGTACAAACTGCAAATGTCCTCTCATACCCAGTATTTTTCCCTGCAACATTTTTTTAACGGCGATGCTACAAACATTAATTTGCCTTTTTCTTCAATGTATCTGCTAAGTAATCTTTCCAAAGGTTGGCCTCTAGCAGTTGTTTCATTTTTCTGTAAATTAATTGTGTTGTTATTTTGCAAATATTGTTTGATAAAATGCTGGTCCAGGAGTATTCACAATTGTCTGCATCTACCTTCTCTGGAAACGGAAATAGGCCCTATATTAATAATTCATTCTGAAGTCTGAGGGTATTTCACCTGTCTCACCTATCTTGCACATCAGATAGAATAAGTGTCATGGATGGTTCTCTCTGTGTTCTGCTTTCCTGAGGGAATGTGACTTGCTCCAGGGGCCTTGTTTCAACTTAGGTCTTTCAGTGCTCTGTCAAATTCTTGCAGTATCATATCTCTCATCTCATCTACTTCCTTTTGGCTTTCTACAATGTGATAATTAAGTTTGTTCCTCTTATACAGACCCTCAATAATTAGGGCTACATCTCTTATCACTCAATAGTAACCTGGTCTTGAATGTGTTAATCAGCTACTTCATTTAGGCTATGATTTCCTAAAATCATGCCCTGAAATGAGGTCCATTCTGTCTTCTATTATGCACATCACAGTTAGAAGATCTTTTCATGGTCTACCCAATCTCTATAACATCCTGGTTAGACACTATGTTCCTTCTGCACCCATTTTACTACCCTATGGCACATGGCCCTGTGACCATCCTCACTGTAAGACTTGCCCTACATACCCTCCTATCACCACATATACCAGCCCTTTAACTGGGAAATCATAAACTATCAAATGAAGAGTCACATGTGAAATGACCCATGTCATATACCAGCTGTTATATAAACACTTTTCGGCCTTCTACATTTGCATGACCACCACCAAGTTAGGAGTTAAGATGAATGGGCACTGACAGAAATTGTATATTGATAACACACAATACGCTATTGCACAGTGCAGGAATTGTCATTATAACATGTTCTTGGTTCTCGCCACCCACCTGGTGCTAATTTACATTAATTTTTTGGACTTACCATTTCTCCTCCGTAACTTTTCCTTCCTTCACTCGCTTCTGATTTCCCACATCTTTTCTTTGTTGACCAGTCTATTTTTCCTCACCTCATACCTCTACCACATATAACGTACTTAGCTTTCCACTCTTACAAACAATCACATGATGTTTGGTCGGTAATTCCTGTCTTGCATATTACTCTGTCTCCCAACCTTAAGCTCTCAGGTTTCGAAATCTCATCCTGTGTAGTCCTGAACAATCAGTCTTTCCTTCTCACACCATCTTGCGAGTCTCCTGTGAGTTGGAGTTCCGAGTGATTTTTCCATAATACTTCCAATTTCCTCAATGTCACCAGTCCCTTCCCTTCATCACTCATCACTCTTCCTTCTTCTTCAACCCTTCTGCCAGAAGGAGTCACTGGCTCCATGAGCTTGCTCATTTCCTTAACTTTTGTAAGCATCTGCTCCCACTGCCACTTGCTGCTTAGATTTTTTCCCATCCAGTTATATTAAAGGGCAGTTCTTAAACCGAATAAACCAACAACATGCATAATCAAACAATTTGTGCTTCTAATCACTACACATACAAAGACATACATTTCACCTGTATTAAGACAGACTATGGTGTTACAGTTTTAATATCTGCAATGAATTTTCATTATGCAGTGGAGCATCCACTGATTTGTAACTTTCTGGCAGATTACACTGTTTGCCAGACCAGGAAATGAATCTGGGACCATTGGCTTTTGTAGGAAAGTGCTCTTCCAAGTGAGTTATTCTTGCTTGACTCACAACCTACCCGAATGTTTTACTTCTATCAGTACCTTGCCCCTTACCTTCCGAACTTTACAAAAGTTCTTCTGTATACCTTGTGGAACTAGCAATCCAGGAATAAAGTTTGAGTCCCAGTCTTGCAGACAGGTTCAAATTTTAATTTATTTATCAAAGGAAAAGTTTGCATACATGGAAAAAAAAGCAAAGAAAATAATCATACAGAAGATAAGACATAAATGCAATCAAACAAACAATATATGACTGGTTAGTTGCCTAGCAATTTTGTGACTGAAGGAATTCATTAACTGTAATATAATGTTGTAATTTCAATAGATATCCTGCAGTACATTTGTATATAATAATGTAACTGTCTGATGTTGCCTACTGTACTAAAGGCCTAATGACAAATATACCTATTTCAATTATCATGTGTATGTTTAACACAATGTGTTATTGTTTACAGGATGAGAATCGATATCATGAGGACATCTTTGGAATAACAGTATCAACAGCAGAAGTGAGAAATAGATCGAGGGTGACATCTAGGGTTCACATAGGTGCGCAGCCATAATCTTCTTCTGAAATGTATTTCCAAGTGGAAGAATGAATTATCAATTAAAGATAACCCAGTCCTTTATGCATAAGGGGGCATTGCTTCCTGCATAGAGGTGTCATTCGCACTGTCTGTGCCTAGGCACATGACATGTCAAGAGGAAGATGAGGAACAAACTGGAAGTGTATACAGATTCTGTTGTATGTAACACATTATACTGATTACAGTTAAACTTCAGTCACAATTCATGCTCAACTTAAAAGTTTGTGTATGCTAGTTTGTCAGATTCCTAATCGTAAATTGCATTTGCAGTTACCCTAAACACAACACAAAGCTTTCCTTTATTTTAGGAATTCACAAATCAACATTTAATTTGTGTGTTTTAGTCATACTTTATTTTTTATAATGTTCTTTGCTTGTAAGAAAGATAGATCACAATTTTTCCTTAGAGATGTGATGACTATACAGACTGACAATTGTTGAAAAGTTTGCTCCTGTTAGTAATATAACTGAACTACTGGCTCCAAGAGCAAATTTATTATAATATTTCACATTTCAGCTGACAGTGACAGGTCTGGAACCTTCCTTCAACCAGTAAACATTCTGTCTTAACATTTTCTTGCCACACTACTTAATTGGCAAAATTTTGTTTATTGTGACTATGATGTACATTTCAATCTCACTGTTTTACATCTCACTTTTAATCATATTTATGACTTTAGAATTTTTAATTTTGCTTTCTGTATTTTGGAAACATTTCAGTTCTTTGTACAACTCTTTCACAAGCTTCTTAATTTTTAAACACACAGAGTGTAAGGGAATTTGTAAGCTCACTGACTTACTTTGTCACTGCCATGATGTAGTAGGGGTTCCCAGACTGTCACTGCATACCACTTGGAGGGGGGGCAGGATTTTTGCTAATAAGGAAAGCTTCATGTTTTTGTTTGAAAGCATTTCTAAGCTTACAACTCATTGAAGAATTGGCTCATCATTGATCTCTACGACAGCCTTTGCTGTAAGGGCAAATTTACTTTTGTTAACTACATCCTTGGAGGTAGAAGGCTTAAAAATCACCCCATACCTAACTTGAAAAACAATCACATATAAGTCACTCAACTTCACACCATAATTGTAATAGTCAACAACTGGCTCATTAAAATATACACACTCCGGTACTAGATGTAATCTTTCTTGGTACCACAATTTTACTTCAGTATTTTTTCTTGTGAACCATCAGTGGAACATCTACCACTATCTGGGAACCCCACTCTGCAACACTAATTCCCTTTATTTTGTTTCCAAGTACTATTATGATGAGTTACTTATGCATGTAGGGCATACAGGAGCAAAAATTGATATTATTTCATTTGGCTATGGGCTTTTACAGGTATTGCTAATTGACAAACAGTTGTCAGATGTCTGAAGTGCAATTGTTTTAGTGAAGCTGACTGTGATATCTGTAAAGTATAATGTCATGTCATAGGTTTTCAATGATAAGATATGGGAGAAAATATTAAATCTAGTGTTAGTACAAAGGTTCTATAAAATACCAAGAGGCAGTGAAGCTTAAAATGTCCATATAATGGGCAGATCATTATGACTATTAGCAAAAATTAATGACTCTCCCAAAGTTCTACTTTGTAACACAGTTCTTTTAAATGCTCATGCTGTGTGAAGTGAAATAAAAACAACAGTTCCTTTCAAATTATTAGCATGACTGACTGAAGGTGATACATCAGAATAGTTGTAGCACTTCCTGTTACCAGAGATTGAAGTCTGACTGCACTGGAATTCCAGTTTTTATGTATCCAATTATATAATTATACCTAAAAACGTGGAATGTTTCCTTCTATTATAACCAATTATATAATTATGTACCTTTATTTATATTCATTACATTTTAGAAGGAATTAGCTTGAAATGGGTAAACTGTGTTTTAAAATTATTTTTAATATGTTGTCACAAATGTTAAGAATAAATCTATTACAGAGATCTTCATGCTTATGCATTTTTCTTTACCAATATGAAAGCTAATAAGTACTGAGTTCATGTCAAACATTAGTAAAGTTAGCCTGCCTTGTTTTCCAAGTGGGTCAATCACAAACACTCTTGTTTGTGATCAAGGGGTCCATATAAACTCCAACATGTTTAGCAACACTTTTTCCTGTGAAAATATATACTACATATAAAACCACACTTTGTTGTTTACTACAATAATGGAATGTACTGGAAACAAAATTGAAAGGAGGATAGACCAAAATTAAACTTCATCTTAACATTCTGAATGGTGGCCAGGCACATAAAGACCTGAAATGATATCTTACTGAACAATCAACCAGCAGCTCTGCTCAACAGTGAAAAGATGACACACAAAGCAAAGTAGCATACGTTCTTTTGCCCTTGAGAAGAATGACACTTCAGAAATTCAGCAGTCAGTCATCTCAAGTTTTTATGTATGTTTCCATCAAATATTATTGCACACTGACACTTTCTCCACTTAAGTTCACACACACCTCTGTGCCACTGACAGCAAATGTCTAATGTCTATAATAAATGGATCTTAAACACTACTGGAGTTTATCAGAGAGCAATGAAGATTACAACACATCCCTCCTTACACCCGTCATCGTGTACCGGAATTTCGGTGCAAGTACTGGATAAAATGTTGCAAACACCTTTCTTTTAGACTGCAGTGAAGGTAACTTAATTCAGGGCTCCTGAAAAGTGCAGGTGGTAGTAAACCCCACTCCATGATAAGGAGAGCCATTGGATGGTTTGTATGGTTTCAATACAGCTTCATGGCCTATAGACGACCTGTGAAACTTGTTTCCAGGTTGCCATGAGCAAAAATGGAATGCTCTGCTAATCAAGGAACCAGTGATTTATTCAAACGCATAGGATATATATGACTTAACATGAGTGGATCTACAGAAGAATGCGGAAGATTAGCTGGGTAGATTATGTTACTAACGAGGAGATACTGGACAGAATTGGAGAGAAGAGGCATTTGTGGCACAACTTGACTAGAAGAAGGGATCGGTTGGTAGGGCACATTCTGAGGCATCAGGGGATCACCAATTTATATTGGAGTGTAAAAATCATAGAGGGAGACCAAGAGACAAATACACTAAGCAGATTCAGAAGGATGTAGGTTGCAGCAGTTGCTTGGAGATGAAGACGCTTGCACAGGATAGAATAGCATGGAGGTCTGCATCAAACCAGTCTCTGGACTGAAGAACACACCAACGAGTGAATCGTATTGTTAACCCCGAGCATGTTAATTTTATGGAGATTGTGTTTCTCAATGCCAGAGCTGGTCAATGGCAATGCATTTGCGCAAAATATTTTCCTGGTGTAGTCACTGACATTTTGACATGCCATAGCCTACCTAATGAAAAATTGGCCTTTTCTTTCTTCAGTAATGAAGCAACACTAAATACTATCAACATTTGTTGCTTTTTTTACATATTAAATCCAAATGTGGTAAATGTCATGTTTTGGACCCCTTTGCATTTTTCAGTACATCATGGATGTAAACATTCGGCTTCATTAATGGTCAATTTACAATCAGATTTTCTGCTTGCACACTCATTGGCTTCATCAACTGACATGTATATTGTTACCGTCTAACCTAACCTAACCTAAGACCTCGAGCTGCACTACAGATGACTCTGACACCACATCAAGATTTCTGGTGTATGTATGTATGTAAATGTCAGTTTACTATGTTCCTGTAAGGTGATACGATAAATTTTAAAGACAGTAACACTGTGTCAACCTATTATCAGGTCTTAAAATAACGTTTAGATTAAGTGCAGCAATGTAACTTGCTCCAGATAAAATTTCAAAATAAATACAATTTTGAATAGCCTAACCTGATTTTCAAAAGCCAATTTGCAAAACTACGATACATTACTTGAATTTGTTTGGAATATGTCCTAAGGTGGAGCAAAATAACTCTACTTCACGTTACTTGTTTTCCTGAGACATATCGTGGTTAATTAGGAGCAAGGATGCTCAAAAGGGGCATGGTATTGTCACTTTTTTCAGGGGCACTGGTTTCTGCGATATTTACGAATATAACTTTATTTATTTATTCAACGAACAATAACTGTCCCTCGACTACGCAATGTAGGCTACATTCATAATTGCGATGAAGTCAGGAAAGTGTATTAATGTGGTCTTATTTTACAGCTGATAACTGAATTACATGTTTTTTTGGGGAAAACTATAAAAAAACTACATACCACATGGAGAAAAACGAACAATATGGACAGCATAACTGAAAGAAACATATGCAAACGAAAATATAAAATGTACGGTATTAAACGAACAATCGCGGTAGTGGTGCCTAACTAAAAAGCAAATACAACGGTAAACTAAACTAAAGAGGTGCTGTGTAATGAAATAGAAGGCAAATTCAATTAAAGATAACTTATGCACATTGCACACACTTACAAAACAATACCATATTTCATCTTCCGTTATCCAGTACTGGTATTTCTGCAGCAGTTAACGAGAATATACTATAAAGAAGGAAATTAAAGATGCAGGAAACATCAAGGGGAAAAAAAGCTGGCATTTAGATGACAGCACTGGAAATGCAAACTAACAAGTCTCTTACGACTTAAAAAAAAAGGTTACAAGTTACAACAATATGGTCGAATTCCTCAGAGGTTCTAAAACATCAGCGACCTGGATGTCAAACTCTTTGCTGAAACTTTCGTGTCCGACTGTCCGTAGTTTAATAGTTACCGTACGCACGGTGCTGGTACCAGCAAATCAAGGATCAACATTCCAAATTTTTCTAAGTAATTGCCGGTACCTGTAACACAAGCTTCCCACATTATCTGTGTTGTTCGTTGATGAATTAATTTCTAAGCCTTGATGAACACTAAAGTTATTATACGTATTCTCTCTAGCCACCAGTTTCATCCAGTAATTTTCAGAGACCCTGGTTAGTTGGGCTTCAATTGCACTGGATATTGCCACTCGAGTGGCAGTTGTGCCACAGTATTATTTCCACTTGGAGCATTTGTCCTACGGACTCGATCAGACGGTGTTCCGTGTTTTATGCTTCTGCTTGTCTCGCTTGGTTAAGTTGTGGCTGATGTCAGGGTTTTTGTTTTGGCTTTGGTTATTACGCTTTGCTTTACGGTAGTCCCATTCAAACATGACTGAGTTTTTCAGCTTAGTACTGTTCGTAAACTTCATCAAATCTTTATCTGGCTCTTTGCGCAGGAACTTGATAAACCTGCCATGATGTAGACGTATCGGACGGAAACCTTCTCTCCTTTTCATGAAGGTTGTACTTTCAGCTTGTACTCGGATTTGCGTGATGCTCCGAAGCATTTATCGGAAGAATCTTTTCAGTCGTTTGAGTTAAGTCGAACATTAAATTTCTGAAAACTTATGACTGTTTTGTGTATTCGAAAATAGTTTTGAAGTGTAAGCAAGGCGTAAGGCTAGATGCACGTTTTTAAAGCTACTTTTGCGCGATAAATAACGCAAGGAACACGGACTCAGTGTTATGGAATATGACGTGACTACACAGTAGAGAAATTAACGCACATTGTGGAAGGACAGGCGCGTTCTCAAAGTCGTGGCGCAGACATATGGTCCTTGGTCTCATTTTCTTTCGTAAAAAGACAAGTAGTCGCGGTTACGTGTGCGTTAGATAGCGCAGTGTTTTGGACAGTGGCTGCTGGCGGCTAGTACAAACTTTGGTATCTCTGTTAATAGTTAAATTTTCTAACTGGCGACTGGTTCCACAGCAAAGGTAATGTGTAATGTGTGGAAGAAACTTTATAACATTCGTAAAGCAGAGCTACAGTAAGTTAAAGTTGCTTGCCAAAGACTTTTGTTATGTGTCGACAAAAGTGCCGACACAGTGTTATTTTGAAGGGGCCGAATAGGCACGCTATAAGCTCACCCAGAATATCGTGAAGTCTGAAACAGGATGCTCAATGAATGCTAATAAGAAAAGTACGTTGCTTTGGGAATACTTAACTTTAATCCATCCTTTTGGTATACATCGTTCTTGTTGAGACATACTTTAGACGATAATTATCAATTGCTATTTAAGGCTAATGGCGCCTTGCTAGGTCGTAGCCATGGACTTAGCTGAAGGCTATTCTAACTATCTCTCGGCAAATGAGAGGAAGGCTTCGTACGTCTAGTCGCTAGCAATGTCGTCCGTACAACTGGGGCGAGTGGTAGTCCGTCTTTCTAGACCTGCCGTGTGGTGGCGCTAGGTCTGCAAGTACTGACAGTGGCGACACGCGGGTCCAACATGTACTAATGGACCGCGGCCGATTTAAGCTATCACCTAGCAAGTGTGGTGTCTGGCAGTGACACCACAACTTTCATGTCAAAATTTTATGAACACCTAATGAAAATGTTTTTAAAATCTCTACCGACTGCCAGCCATCTTGAAAGATGGAAAGCACACTAGTGGACGGTTAGGATCAGGCTGACAACTACTGGTCAGTATCCACCTTAGTACGCGTGGGCCGCCCAGGATTAGCCGAGCGGTCTAAGGCGCTGCAGTCATGGACTGTACGGCTGGTCCCGGCGGAGGTTCGAGTCCTCCCTCGGGCATGGGTGTGTGTGTTTGTCCTTAGTTAGGATAATTTAGGTTAAGTAGTGTGTAAGCTTAGGGACTGATGACCTCAGCAGTTAAGTCCCATAAGATTTCACACACATTTGAACACAGTACGCGTGGGAAGCCCTACGCTTGCAATGGAGTTTATACACAATAAAGGGCATATGATGAAGGTTGAAAAGAAAAAACATGTTTATATGCCCGCACAAGCGGTCCTCACACGCCGCGCGAGGTGGCCGAGCGGTTCTAGGCGCTTCAGTCTGGAACCACGCGACCGCTACTACAGCAGGTTCGAATACTGCCTCGGACATGAATGTGTGTGATGTCCTTCGGTTAGTTAGGTTTAAATAGTTCTAAGTTCTAGGGGACTGATGACCTCAGCCGTGCTCAGAGCCATTTCAATCATTTGGTCCTCACACTGATGTGACAGAAATCGCACCGCAGCCAGATTTTTGTGACACGTTTTGTATAATGGGGCTGCCCAAGGTCAGACTAGAAAGGGCTGGCCACCACTCTGCCATGCCGTTGCGTTCTGCACATGTTCTTCGTGCGCGCATAAGAACTACATCTTCCTCAAACGATTTTTAAGAAACTGTTGGGCTAAAAAATCGATAATTTCACATGTTAGAGTCTGACGTCGCTACTTGACTATCGACTAGTAATCTTTGCATTATTGGTCGTAGTTATTATGATGTTTCGAATTTAACTAACCCGTTCGTTGAGTCTTCATTGAAAAATGTAGTTGCTGGCTACCTTAACGTCTCTTGCACTTAAGGTTACGCATTGTTGAGTAAGAAATGTAGCTGACAGAAAGCAGTGACATAGCTATTACAGTCTAAATACATTTTAAATAGTTGCCGCTCCGCAAAGCAATCGTGCTACAGACACATACAGGGTGTAAACTTTAAGTTGACAAACCATAACAACTCGAAAAATAACCTTCACACGAAACAAAGTGTAGAATCAAAAGTGGATTATTTGCGAGGGGGACATCTGCTGGTGCTAAAATTAGCCCGCCACCCCAGGCCCCCGGGGTGGGGCGGAAGGCAACTTTAAAATTTCAAATAGGAACCCCTATTTTTTTATTGTAGAATCAGATTCTAAATAAAAAAACTACGTAAATTTTGTCGTAAACATTTGTTTTGATTCTTGGCAGTTGGCGCTGTAATTCAAGAAAATTCATGTTCTCATTTTTGCGTGGAAAATGGTTACGGATAAATAAAAAATACTTATTTACTATTTTGATTCGTTAAAATTAAAACTCTCCCTCTCTCCCCATAGGGTGGGGTTTGAGAGAGAGAAATTAGAGTTTTTCAGATGTTGACCCAAATATTTATTTTTTCTGCAGATTCGAATATGTTTTGTTTGTTTCGTGGTCATGAGGCCACACAACTTTTAATTATCAAACAAATCATTTGACTAGCTAACGAACTAACCAAACATCCTACTTACGTATTTGTTAGAATCAGATTTGTTAGAATCTGATTCTACAATAAAAAAATAGGGGTTCCTATTTGAAATTTTAAAGTTACCTCCCACCCCACCCACAGGGGGCTGGGGTGGCGGGCTAATTTTAGCACCAGCAGATGTCCACCTCGAAAATAATCAACTGGATTCTACACATTTTCTCGCGTGAAGCTTATTTTTCGAGTTATTTTGCTTTGTCAACTTAAAATTTACACCCTGTCTATAGCATGGAAAAAAAATTCCAAAACTTTGTCCACAAAATTTTTCAACGCTTACCTTTTACTTACCGTGCATGGCTTACTTCGAAATACGCCTCCATCTCTACAATTTGCCGCAGCTCGTGGTCGTGCGGTAGCGTTCTCGCTTTCCACGCCCGGGTTCCCGGGCTCGATTCCCGGCGGGGTCAGGGATTTTCTCTGCCTCGTGATACCTGGGTGTTGTGTGATGTCCTTAGGTTAGTTAGGTTTAAGTAGTTCTAAGTTCTAGGGGACTGAACACCATAGCTGTTAAGTCCCATAGTGCTCAGAGCCATTTGAACCATTTTTTTTCTCTACAATTGATACACCACTCTCAACGACGTTTCCACTTGCGGAAGCGGTCTTGCTACGCCTCCTGCTGGTTTTGTGCGACTGGCTTCGCGATTTCCTGTCAGAAAGGTCACAGTCCGTAGTAATAGGCGGAAAGTCATTGAGTAAAACAGAAGTAATATCCGGCGTTCCCCAAGGAAGTGTTATAGGCCCTCTATTGTTCCTGATCTATATTAACGACATAGGAGACCATCTGAGTAGCCCTCTTAGATTGTTTGCAGATGAAGCTGTCATTTACCGCTCTGTAAAGTCATCAGATGAACAAAACGAATTGCAAAATGATTTAGATACGATATCTGTATGATGCGAAAAGTGACAATTGACCCTGAATAAGGAAAAGTGTGAAGATATTCACTTGAGTACTAAGATTACAATTACAAATTACCTAAATTGGAACGATCACATAGATAGTGTTGTGGGTAGAGTAAACCAAAGACTGCGATTCATTGGCAGAATACTTAAAAGGTGCAACAGGTCTACTAACGAGACTGCTTACACCACGCTTGTCCGCCCTTTTCTGGAGTATTGCTGTGCGGAGTGGGATCCGCATCAGGTGGGACTGACGGATGACATCGAAAAAGTTCAAAGAAGGGCAGAACGTTTTGTATTATCTCGAAATAGGGGAGATACTGCCACAGACATGATACGTGAAGTGGAGTGGCAATCATTAAAACAAAGGCGTTTTCCGTTGCGACGGGATCTTCTAATGAAATTTCAGCCACCAATCTTCTCCTCCGATTGCTAAAATATTCTGTTGGCACCCACCTGTATAGGGAGAAATGATCATAACGATATAATAAGAGAAATCAGGACTCGCACAGAAAAATTTAAGTGCTCGTTTTTCCCGGTAGAGAGACAGCTTGAAGGTGGTTCATTGATTCCTCTGCCAGGCGCTTTAGAGTGAATAGCAGAGTAATCACGTAGATGTAGATGAATGACTCGTAGTGCCACTGACGATTATAGCTGAACCTGACTTTACTGCAGTCAAATATGGTCCGACTTCATGGCGGGAGTTAACGTTTATACAATGCAGGTATCCAGGCTAATCTTGATCTAAGGTTATTTTCTGTCTTAACCTAAGGTTAAATGCTTTATATTGTCAGCCCTAACTCTGCCACCTTGAAATTCGCAAACTGTGCGATACAACGCTCTACTCAATACAACACTGAAACATAAACTAACAGACATACAACTTCCGGCAGTCACACATTAAACACAGGAACGTGCAGGGATGCCCACGACATTTCGCTCCAACACACCATTGGCGCGAAATTACGGTTGTTCCGGAATTTTTTGAACAGACTTCGTATATGACAGGTATTCCATGTTGATGCCTGGAGCGTGAAAGTCTTATCCACAAAAAATTAATTAAATAGTACTGGTAGAGTTCAATACACGCACTGTCTAATCTGTAATGGAATAGTAACTTTAAAAGACAGGAACATGTAGGACCGTTTCTGACTTTTACTGATGTCATTTACAAAAGATCAATTCAGCTTTCGGCTTAGTAATGGAATATAAAATTAAAATGAGTTAATGTAATGGCTAGTGATTTTTTTAGAGGTTATTGATTCACCCTCATTCATATACTGTGTACAATATTTCTAACAAGATTTCCAAGTTGAAGTAAAATAATCGCAGGTCGTTCTGAATCAAATCGTATCTCATCTCGATAAGTGTTCCTCACACTGATTAGGTGGCACGCCTGATTTCTTTGTGACACGTGGCGTGTTGTCGGGTTGTCAACAGCGGGGCGAGATCTGGTTGTCCGCCAGGCTGTGTCACCCGAGCTGGTGCAGTGTGTGTCTCCTGCTGCGATGCCGCTTGGTCGCTGCAGACCCCACTTTCTGGCGCACCGACTCAAAACGCCGCAAGTAGTGCTGGTAACCACGTCTACACGACGTGTACGTACAAACTTATTGGACCAGTGTCCGCCCCCGCTAGCTGAGTGTTCAGCGTGACAGACTGTTAATCCAAAGGGCCCGGGTTCGATTCCCGGCTGGGTCGGAGATTTTCTCCACTCAGGGACTAGGTGTTGTGTTGTCCTAATCATCATCATTTCATCCCCATCGACGCGCAGGTCGCCGAATTGGCGTCAAATCGAAAGACCTGCACCAGGCGAACGGTCTACCCGACGGGAGGCCCTAGCTACACATTTCATTGCACCGGTGAAGCGTTTTTCCATTCTGGGTGACATGTCACACAGTGACTGCAGTCAGTCGGAGTAACTTTGTACCACTTTTTACCATTCTTTGAAAATACTGGACACAAAATAAATTACACGTCGCACAGACATCGTAACATTTTACATTTATAGTTACTGAGTGCTTGGAAAAGTGAAAATGTGTACTAACTATGCTGTATTGGAGTAAAATTTCAGTTTTTATGTTGGTACAAAGTTACTCTGTCATTCAGATAACTTTGGAACAGGCTTAAAAGAAAAAGAAAAAAAGAAAAAAGTCCTAAATTTATTGCCCTGCGAAAATTTAGATCATGTCAGAAGGAAATCAGGTGTTAATAAGAATCAAGAACAGTGTTAATTCAGTATTGGAGGTTTGCTTTGAGATGCCAAGATATTTGTATCGACCTGGTATTGTTGATGGTTCAAATGGCTCCAAGCACTATGGGACTTAAGATCTGAGGTCATCAACCCCTAGACTTAGAACTACTTATACCTAACCAACTTAAGGACATCACACACATCCATACTCGAAGCAGGATAAGAAACTGCGACCGTAGCAGCAACGCGGTTCCGGACTTAAGTGTCACAGCGGCGGGCGGCATTGTTGAAATTTGTAAATTTGTGGTAAGGTCTTATGGTACCAAACTGCTGAGATCATCGGTCCCTAAGTTTATACACTTCTTAATCTAACTTAACACACACACACCCATATACTGGGTAGGACTCGAGCCTCCGATGGGGTGGAGCCGCGCGGACCGTGGCAAGGCGCCGCAGCCGCGCGGCGGAATTGTTGAACTTAAATAATTGTCACCAACCGCTCTCTTCAAAAATGGCTCTGAGCACTATGAAACTTATCATCTGTGGTCATCAGTCCCCTAGAACTTAGAACTACTTAAACCTAACTAACCTAAAGACATCACACACTTACATGCCCGAGCCAGGATTCGAACCTGCGACCGCAGCGGTCACACGGTTCCAGACTGAAGTGCGTAGAACCGCACGGCCACACCGGCCGGCGCTCTCTTCACAGCTATCGCAATTAAAAGATAACCACAAGCCTAGGAGATTGTAGGAAGTTGGGAAGACAATTGAAATACTAACTAGAAGCCAAAGAGGTAACAAAACTGTTACTTTTAGTACAAAATAATGCAAGTACGAGGAGCAGCAGCCATTCGCAACGAAAGCGGTAAGTGGTACAAAGATTATATGAATACGTGGAGGCGCCTGACCTTTCGGACATTTCCGAATCCACAGCTGTGAAACATTATATGTAAATTCAAGGGGATCACTGCTATCAGCTACAGCGGTACATTACCCAGAATCAGCTGCGACGAGCGAAAATGTGCATCGAACCGGGTTTCGAATCCGGGATCTCCTGCTTACTAGCCACGTGCGTTAACCACTGCTCCATCTGGCACGTTCGCAACGGCGCGGACGGTCTCAGCACGCCTCACGGCCGATCCACATGCCCACCAAGCGCCACCTATTCGCAGTCCATGGCCAATGTACTCCTGTTCGATACTCTTTTTCTTCGTTAACCACTGTGCCTTTTTTTTTTGGATTCGAACTTGGATTTACTGCTTCGGTTGGCGTGACTGTTTTTTCCCCACCCTATGTTTTCTCGACCATCATTTTTTCCTTTTTTTTTTCTCGCGATCATGGAGAGCAAATGAAATGCCTCAGATGAGCATTGAACCCACGATCTTGAAAAAGTGTGAGTTACGGGCTGCCTCCTTTTCTTTTTTGCCTGTCGTTACTTGCGAAATCCCTTTAAATGCAATCTGATAAGGTATCCAGAATTATTATTATTATTATTTTTGACCCCTTCGACTTCAGGCGTTGGCCCTAATCACCCATACTACCCCCAAAATCCTATCTAACCTAAAACAAGAACAAAGCTAGTGCCACCACCACTTACACCCTAACCAACTTTATTTTTTACTTTATACAGAAACTAAATAAATCTTCTTTTCGTAACAAACTGTCCAATATCCGTAAAACCGGATGAAACAAAATCAAACACTTGCGGCTTCTGCCAAAATTAGTTTTCCTGGGGCACCTCGACTTGGCTTAATAACAAAAAAATTTTCGTGCCAACTTAATTAAAACGACACAAACTTCGTAGTCACTCGCTTAACTGTTGTGCACCAACCAAAAATTACCTCTTCTTAATGTTAAAGTGTGAAGTAAGAAATTTTGAAGCAAAGTTTTGTACACACATCAAAAAAAGTTTTTCATCACCCCAGTTCCCAGGCTCCCGAAAATAGACGTTGACTGTGGATACTGTATCACCTACCCAGTCCCTTTGACTGTTCAGAGATGTCAGTAAACCCGCTGAGCCGCCCAGCCGGCCGTTGTGGCCGAGCGGTTCTAGGCGCTTCATTCCGGTACCGCGCTGCTGCTACAGTCGCGGGTTTGAATGCTGCATCGGGCATGGATGTGTGTGATGTCCTTAGGTTAGTTAGGTTTAAGTAGTTTCTAAGTCTAGGGGACTGATGACCTCAGATGTTAAGTCCCATAGTGCTTAGAGTCATTTTCAACCTGCCAAAAGATGTAAACAACCATGCGTGACCAGCGCCTATTAGACAGAGGGGTCCGACAGCCGATCAGTTCCAGTCATTCCACCAGAAAGGAGGTACACGGCTCGTGTTGTCTGTAGTTCAACCATGCCTAGACGGTCAATACCGCGGATCGATCGCGTCCGCATTGTTACTTTGTACCAGGGAGGGCTCTCGTCAAGGGAAGTGTCCAGGCGCCTCGGAGTGAACCAAAGCGATGTTGTTCGGACATGGAGGAGATACAGAGAGACAGAAACTGTCGACCACATGCCTCGCTCAGGCCGTCAAAGCGCTACTACTGCAGTGGATGACCGCTACGTACGGATTATGGCTCGGAGGAAACTTGACAGCAACGCCACCATGTTGAATAATGCTTTTCGTGCAGCCACAGACGTCGTGTTACGACTCAAACTGTGCGCAATGGGCTGCAAGATGCACAACTTCGCTCCCGACGTCCATCTTTGCAACCATGACACCATACAGCGCGGTACAACGGCACAACGACATGCCGACCGAGCGAGGTGGCGCAGTGGTTAAACACTGGACTCGCATTCGGGAGGACGACGGTTCAATCCCGCGTCCGACCATCCTGAGTTAGGTTTTCCGTGATTTCCCTAAATCGCTCCAGGCAAATGCCGGGATGGTTCCTTTCAAAGGGCACGGCCGACTTCCCCGTCTTTCCCTAATCCGATGAGACCGATGACCTCGCTGTCTGGTCTCCTTCCCTAAAACAACCCAACCCAACCCAACAACATGCCGAATGGACTGCTCAGGATTGGCATCACGTTCTCTTCACCGATGAGTGTCGCATTTGCCTTCAATCAGATAATCGTCGGAGACTTGTTTGGAGGCAACCCGGTCAGGCTGAACACCGTAGACACACTATCCAGCGAGTGCAGCTAGGTGGAGGTTCCCTGCTGTTTTGGGGTGGCATTATGTGGGGCTGACGTAAGCCGCTGGTGGTCATGGAAGGCCCCGCAACGGCTGTACGATACGTGATTGCCATTCTCCTAGTGCAACCACATCTGCAGCATATTGCCGAGGCATTCATCTTCATGAACGACAATTCGCGCACCCCATCGTGCACATCTTGTGAATGACTTCCTTCATGAGAACGACATCGCTCGAATAGAGTGGCCAGCATGTCTTCCAGACATGAACCCTATCGGACATGTCTGGGATGGATTGAAAAGAGCTGTTTATAGGCGACGTGAGCCACCAACCCCTCTGAGGGATCTACGCCGAATCGCCGTTGAGGAGTGGGACAATCTGGACCAACAGTGCCTTGATGAACTTGTGAATAGTATGCCACGACGAATACAAGCATGCATCAATACAAGAGGACGTGCTACTGGGTATTAGAGGTACCGGTGTGTGCAGCAATCTGGACCACCACCTCTGAAGGTCTCGCTGTATGGTGGTACAACATGCAATGTGATTTTCATGAGTAATAAAAAGGGCGGGAACGATGTTTATGTTGATCTCTATGCCGGTTTTCTGTTCAGGTTCTGGAACTCTCGGAACCGAGGTGATGCAAAACTTTTTTTTTTGATGTGTGTATTTCGGACTCTTTGTAAGATTATGGTGCTCTTTCATTATGTTGTTGTTGTTGTGGTCTTCAGTCCTGAGACTGGTTTGATGCAGCTCTCCATTATGTACCTTGTATAATCGTCTTTACACACTTATTTAGTCGCAGTTGCAATATATGCAAACTGGCCAATAATCCAAGCGTAGCCATTATTCCTTGTTTCAGGAAAGAAATGCCAGCCTGGTTGAAGTATTGCTTTAAGTGTTGTAGCAGAGTATGAAGTCCTAGTAATTGTTGCGAGTTTTTTTTTCTAGTTCAGTTTCATATGTGGATTTGGTCTCGGCAGAGTAGGATGTGTGCCATAGTGTCTACAGTATTGCAGTGATCACAGTATGGGCTCTGCTTCAATTTAATCTTGTGCAGTTTTTCACGTGTGGGGACCTCCCCGTTTACTCTGAGATTCTCACAGGAAGTCAGACGTATTCGTGCATCTGCACTGAAGAAGATGGATCCACAGCCCAGCTATGCCTACATCTGAGAGCCCTTATTGTGT
This sequence comes from Schistocerca cancellata, assembly GCF_023864275.1. Taxonomy (NCBI): domain Eukaryota; kingdom Metazoa; phylum Arthropoda; class Insecta; order Orthoptera; family Acrididae; genus Schistocerca; species Schistocerca cancellata. Next base: position 48,729,639 of record NC_064630.1, on the reverse strand, counting down.
TAATGGATTCAGTACTGCATTATTTATTGCTCCTCTGCATATATTTTTTGGACCATGGCATTTCTGCTGTATGCACTTTATTATTGACACTCGCAAATAGTGCGATAGGCATATTCTTCTGAAGAAGGGCAATAAGCGCCCGAAACCAGAAAAGAAATTAAATTTCTTTTACGCAACTAGTTGCTTATTTTTCCATTACATACGGCTACAGTTGGTGAAGGTGAATAGAGCACTAACTTTAAAAATATACCTGTCTACAGACTTCGACACCCATTCAGCTCAGTGGCGCTCCATTGCTGTGGGCATGTGAAATCTAAGGGATGTAAAGAGGTTGCCTGCCCTCAGGGGTTAGAGAAGCCTCAGAGTGCTACTCAGATGTATTGGTGGCGAAAACTCTTCACAGGTACATTTTTGAAGTCCCAAAAACGGTGCGCTGGTGGCACCGACGGTGTCGCCAAACTTGGGGTTATTTAGGGACTCTTTGATGTTTTTTTACACATCTATCCATATATTGATGTTACACGCCCTGCCCACTCCCCCCCCCCCCCCCTCTCCCTGGCCCCATCCCGTAATCTCGCCACAGGAAGGCGCGAAGAAAAAGGGGTGCGGGGCTACAAACGCATAAAAATCCGTTGCTGCTTTGGATCACTGTCAATTTCGTCGAACGGTTTTGAATGGTCCCTAGTTGTTGTCCCCCCCCCCTCCCCTCGCCCCCTGTATACCAGACGAAAAATTGCGGTCGCGCTACACTCTAAAGTAGTCAAACCACTTTCAGGGGGGTTGCAGCCCTACGATGTCCTTACATAAGAGTACAATCGTCTGGGGTGCGTCAGATGCATCGAACGTTGTCTAGAATGTCGTCCTGTTAGTCATCACACTGCGAAATGTATGAGAATCAATGCTCCAAGTGAAGGGGTGGTGACATTAACGCCCTTTATGCCACCTCCTGAGACCTTTTAGGGTCGATTCTGAACAGTGGTTTGTCTGGAATGTTTTCCTCAGCCACACATAAGAAAAACACGTCATTTCAACTCTGGGCATCGCGGTTCTGATCGCCACCGTAGAGGCGTCAAAAGAAGGGATGAAATGTGGCTAAGAGGGGGTATAGTGACCTGCACATCGCGTTACACATCCTCAGTGGCGTTGGGAAGAATCGTGATAAAATTTGGTGCCAGTGTGGCATCTGTGACCCACCTTTCAGTTCACATGGACTTCAGAGCTCTGGCCTTTTATTTGCATGTGTTGACACTTTGGTGCTTGAGTGTTGTCGAGTCAGTGCGTGATGTCGCATTGTGCCACTGCATAGGATGGTTGTAGAGACCTTAGAGGCAAATTTCAAACATCTACGTCGTAATGGGAGTGTCCTTTAGATTGTGTTGCAGTGTGGGTTATCGCGGAAGAATAACGACCAGGTGCTTTTGATTCTTTAAGCAGTAAACATGCTTAGGCAGCGCGGTTCAGTCTTGTTTCGTAGCCGAGTAGGTTTGGGCATTTGCATGTGGAGTCTACACCTTGTTCCCTGGTTCGATCAGAGCAATCATTGCGCTTCCAGCTTAGATTATGAATTTTAGAGAACGACGAGTTGGGATGATGTTCACTCGTATCCTACCTATCCCTTGCGGGCCTTGATGGGCCGATCCAATATTCCGTTAAGTCGTGCCGATTTTTAGTGTGTGTCATCCTATTCCTTTGTTTTGTATTTTTTGCTATTCTTATTAATATGTAGTCTCTCCCTCTTTCCGTCTGTGTGCTCGCGAAGAGCGAATAATATTGGGGTTATTTTGGACAAGGCTTTCAGTTCAGTAATTGGTTGACCTCCTCAAATTCATCATCATCATCATCATCATCATCATCGTCGTCGTCGTCGTCGTCATTAGCATCTTGAAGAGTTTCCAGCCCCAGGCTAGATCCGTTTGGAGCGTAAGCCTCACGCTGCAGTCATTTCTTTTTGTGTTCACTTTGGCCTGGTCCTCGCCTCTTTTTTCAACACTCTCCTCCACACCTTTCAGCCATCTGTCCATGGTCTTCCTCTTGGTCGTTTCTTCCGCATCTTCATTTCGTGTATCTACTTGGGAATCTCTTGTGTTCCATTCTCTTTAAGGGTTCATACTATCTCAGCCCTAATATTTCTGTCCTGTTCTATAAGTGTTCCTCCTCCGGTTAATAATACACTCCTGGAAATGGAAAAAAGAACACATTGACACCGGTGTGTCAGACCCACCATACTTGCTCCGGACACTGCGAGAGGGCTGTACAAGCAATGGTCACACGCACGGCACAGCGGACACACCAGGAACCGCGGTGTTGGCCGTCGAATGGCGCTAGCTGCGCAGCATTTGTGCACCGCCGCCGTCAGTGTCAGCCAGTTTGCCGTGGCATACGGAGCTCCATCGCAGTCTTTAACACTGGTAGCATGCCGCGACAGCGTGGACGTGAACCGTATGTGCAGTTGACGGACTTTGAGCGAGGGCGTATAGTGGGCATGCGGGAGGCCGGGTGGACGTACCGCCGAATTGCTCAACACGTGGGGCGTGAGGTCTCCACAGTACATCGATGTTGTCGCCAGTGGTCGGCGGAAGGTGCACGTGCCCGTCGACCTGGGACCGGACCGCAGCGACGCACGGATGCACGCCAAGACCGTAGGATCCTACGCAGTGCCGTAGGGGACCGCACAGCCACTTCCCAGCAAATTAGGGACACTGTTGCTCCTGGGGTATCGGCGAGGACCATTCGCAACCGTCTCCATGAAGCTGGGCTACGGTCCCGCACACCGTTAGGCCGTCTTCCGCTCACGCCCCAACATCGTGCAGCCCGCCTCCAGTGGTGTCGCGACAGGCGTGAATGGAGGGACGAATGGAGACGTGTCGTCTTCAGCGATGAGAGTCGCTTCTGCCTTGGTGCCAATGATGGTCGTATGCGTGTTTGGCGCCGTGCAGGTGAGCGCCACAATCAGGACTGCATACGACCGAGGCACACAGGGCCAACACCCGGAATCATGGTGAGGGGAGCGATCTCCTACACTGGCCGTACACCACTGGTGGTCGTCGAGGGGACACTGAATAGTGCACGGTACATCCAAACCGTCATCGAACCCATCGTTCTACCATTCCTAGACCGGCAAGGTAACTTGCTGTTCCAACAGGACAATGCACGTCCGCATGTATCCCGTGCCACCCAACGTGCTCTAGAAGGTGTAAGTCAACTACCCTGGCCAGCAAGATCTCCGGATCTGTCCCCCATTGAGCATGTTTGGGACTGGATGAAGCGTCGTCTCACGCGGTCTGCACGTCCAGCACGAACGCTGGTCCAACTGAGGCGCCAGGTGGAAATGGCATGGCAAGCCGTTCCACAGGACTACATCCAGCATCTCTACGATCGTCTCCATGGGAGAATAGCAGCCTGCATTGCTGCGAAAGGTGGATATACACTGTACTAGTGCCGACATTGTGCATGCTCTGTTGCCTGTGTCTATGTGCCTGTGGTTCTGTCTGTGTGATCATGTGATGTATCTGACCCCAGGAATGTGTCAATAAAGTTTCCCCTTCCTGGGACAATGAATTCACGGTGTTCTTATTTCAATTTCCAGGAGTGTATTTAATGATTTTGTAAGAATCGACAGACACGACTCATTTTCGAGGGCCAAATCATTCGAACTAGTCAATTCGTTGCGCGACAGATCCATTTCCAGGTCTGAATCCATAGAGAGCAATCTGTCTCTCGTTCGGCCTAGCCGGGACAGACTACTGAAACGACCGAAAGGTTGCTTAGGTCAGCTCGACGTTTTACACAATCAACAAGTAACTTTAAACTAAGCTTGCTGATTCTTCTTTCAATTTATTTACGTGTTTTGCTATAAGGAGTAGAATTTTCCTTTAAGAACTGAAATTTTTAACACCCAACAAAGAAGTTCCAATTACGAAAAGAGAAAAATCGGGAACAAATTTTACTGATTTCGAAAGCTACGTGGAACTTCTACTTTTTTTTGAGTTTATGATCACTGCCGAAAATATATAAAAAATTTGAAAATAGCGGAAATTTACGATTCGTGCGAATAATACACACTTCTACTGAAGTATAAAACTAAATGTAACTTGATATAAATGGAAATGTCGTGGAAGAACGTGGAAGATCAGATGAACGGAATGGATAACGAACGTCTTGTAAGAGGTTGTAGGATGAAAGTGAACAAAAGCAAAACAAGAGTCAAGTTAAATCACGTGGAGCTGATGGAATGGATTAGAAAGTGAGACACTGAAAGTAGTCAATAAGTTTTGCTATTTGGTCATAGTGTACATTTCACCGTAAGAGAATAACGTATCCATCGCCGAGGACGAAAGTAGTCCGATTGTTCTCTCTGAGTTCTTTTTCTTTGACTATCTTCTGTGAGATGCTCAAACAGAAATCTGGCTCTTCAGTAAAACGACTATCTACTCTGTAATAAAGGAGGTTTTGTGTTGCGGTAGGCGCCTTTCTATGGCGCAGCAGTGTACCAACTCATGTAGCTAGATCTAGATGCATTGATATGGATTGCCGGTACTAATCAGCACGCGGGCCACCCGATTGTCCTCATCATGTCGAATCGATAGCGTAGATGGTTTCTCCATCTGCCCATTAATTCCGAGTTAATAGAATACACATGCGGCGACACTAGGAACCAGTGATAGCTTTCTGAAAACAGAAGGGGAAGAAAAGGAAGTGAGAACTACTAGTTCTGCAGCTTTATGTTATACGATTACCATTTCATAATATTATTTTTCTTAACGGAAAAGAAAGCAGGAAGATAGAGAAATACAAAGGTAGGTGTGAGGAGGGGGAGAAGAATATGAGAAAGTTAGTCTTACAATTCCCGTACGCTCCCTTCTCCTCCTCCTCAGTCCTAACAAACTACAAAAAATATGAATTTTTATAGAGCTGCGTTTGAATTCCACTCCATTAGGATGGTGAAGCTAAACAGAAATATGTAAATGAACACTTTTTAAGTGATGTATTTATGTAACTCATCTGTAGAAAGCAGACTTTTGCTGACTGAAATGAGAAATTACGTTCCTTTACAGAAAATGTTGGTGCCATTGACTGTGAGAGAAAATCAGATGTCTACAGTAAATTCCTATCGAAATGTTAAAATACTCACAGTCAGTGTTTTCATTATTTATATTTTATAATTTTGGTTACTGTAAAACCCATAGCCCAGAAAAACCGAAACATGTAGGAGACATGCATATGAAGATGTTGGATTAAGATTCGAAACGAAATTTATGAAGTGATTACATGAAGTTGAACGTATTTTCGGCGCACAACTTTCTTTACAGTTGCTCTACACAGCCACGACACATCTAATCTCAAAAATTTCCTTCAGATCATGCTGATGCAAAATCGCAATTTTCTAAGAATCTATTTCACTAGATTTTTTCTTTTCTTAATGTAGAGAAAATTTATCAGCAAGAATTAGATGGTAAAACTACTCGATACAGGAGCTACAGAAGTTCAGCAATATCATAATTTCTTTTTTAGTGGGGAAACATGAATGTTTTGGTGTCAAAAATAGTATCATGGAGCAGCATTTATTATTATCACTAGCCTTTCCTCGTGGCTTCGCCCATGTATTCATTCGACACATTCATTGAAAACTCTCATCATCTTCCTCTCTGTGTCACCTCCTCCTCCTATCTCTATCTGTCTGCCTCCTCCTCCGCACTCTCTCTGTCTGTTAATCCAAACCTCCCCCTCTCTTTGCACATTCCTTCACTCACTCTCTCAGAGAATATCTTCCTCCCCCTTCCTCTTACCATATCCTCCTCCCTCCCTCTTTCCATCTCCACTTCTGCCCTCTTCCTTTTTCCACCTGCCCACTACGCCTCTATGACTTCCATCTGCGTCATACCCTCATCTCCTCTCTCTATCTGTTTCCTCCTTCACATCACCCTGTCCACCACTGCTTTATCCATCTCAACCTGACTCAGCCTTGCTCACTCGCACATGTAGCCCCTGCAGTAAAGTTCAATAAAGCAGACTGATACTACTCCCACAACATGCCTGTCATATAGGGCAGGCTACACATCAGGGGTCTGAAAATTATTTATTTGCCCCTGACATTTAGGCCACTATGCAGAGCAGGTCAATAAAGTAGGTTGATAATACTCCAACACAACATGCTTGTCACGCAGTCCAGCCTATATGCCAGGAACTGGAAAAAAAACACATTCTTTCGGTGTCTCCACTCCTATTGGAGCTAGGAGGCTGCTAAATAGATCCAGGGGTTTGGGAGGAGAACCCAGACATATACACTCATGCACAAATACGAGTACAATCTTCTTCACACAGAGGTAAGAATGCCATGGGACAGCACTAAATCGCAGGTGGTGATAGTATCATGTACACTAGGTATAAAAGAGCAGTGAATTGGTGGGGCTGTCATCTGTACTCAGGTGAGTCAGATGAAAAGCTTTCCAACATGATTGTGACCACACGAAGGGAATTAACAGATTATGAACGCGAAATAGTAGTTGGAGCTAGATGCATGGGACATTCAATTTCAGAAATCTTTGGGGGATTCAGTATTCTGAGAGTCATGGTGTGAAGAGTATGCCGAGAATGCCAAATTTCAGGTGTTACGTCTCACCACAGATAATTCAGGCTAACAGACAAGCAACACTACATGAAGTAATCGTTGAAATCAATGTGGGACATACAACGAACGTATCCGTTAGGAGAGTACGAAGAAGTTCGGCGTTAATGGGCTATGGCAGTGGATGAATGATGCCAACGTGTTTGCTAGATCGGCTGCAGCACCTCTTTTGGGCTCGGAACCATATCGGTTGGGCCCTAGAAAAAAACTGTGGCCTGCTCAGATGATCTCCAATTTCAGTTGATATGAGCTGATGGTAGGATTCGAGTGTGACGCAGATCCCACGAAGCCATGGACTCAAGTTGTCAACTTGGCACTGCGGAAGCTGTTAGTGGCTCCATAATGTTGTGGGCTGTGTTAACATGGAATGGACTGGGTCCTCTGGACCAACTGAACCGATCATTGACTGGAAATGGTTACGTTCGGCTACTTGGAGACCATTTGCAGCCATTCATGGACCTCATGTTTCCAAACAACTTTGGTATTTTTATGGATGGCAACGCGCCATATCACCGAACCACAGCTCTTTGCGATTGGTCTGGAGAACATTCTGGACAATACGAGCGAATGATATGGCACCCATCTAACATTTATGGGACATAATCGAGAGATCAGTTCATCACAAAATCCTGCACTGGCACCTCTTTCGCAGTTACGGACGGCTATAGAGACAGCATGACTCAGTATTTCTGAATGGGATTGTCCGCAGCTCGTGGTCGTGTGGTAGCGTTCTCTCTTCCCGCGCCCGGTTTCCCGGGTTCGATTCCCGGCGGGGTCAGGGATTTTCTCTGTCTCGTGATGACTGGGTGTTGTGTGATGTCCTTAGGTTAGTTAGGTTTAAGTAGTTCTAAGTTCTAGGGGACTGATGACCATAGATGTTAAGTCCCATAGTGCTCAGAGCCATTTGAACCATTCTGAATGGGATTTTCAACAACTTTTTGAGTCTATGCTATGTCGAGTTGCTGCACTGCGCCGGGAGAGAGGAAGTCCGATCCGTTATTTAGTAGGTATCCGATGACTTTTGTCGTCTCAGTACCAGTGGCGTTTTGCCTTAGATGGGCAATGTATCAAAATTTGTCGCAGGGCCCTTTTATCCGACTGTGGCGAAGCTCAAATGGAGGAGATTTTTCACAAAAGAAACAAAAACTCTCGTTTTGAATAAAATAAATATTTATTGGTTAAGTATAGGTTACATAGGTAAGTAATTGTTTACAATTAATACTCCTAGGAGCCAAGTTAGCCAAACAATTCAAATATACAGTATACTTTTCTCGCCTTTTTTCGGCAAACTTACTTCTTAAATCATCCATTGCTGAAGACGATTTTAGTTTCGCGAGATGTTCTGCCTCTATAGATAGCACCGACATGTCTCAACGCCATTCTTGGTTCATAAAAGCCCTAAGATAGTTTCTAATCAGTTTTAATTTCGAAAAACTTCTTTCAGCTGTTGAAGGGTCAAAACTAGGAAACATGCTGTTATTACTTTCGGAAAACTAGACACAAGCCTATAAGTTCAATTCTTTTATCTTGGCGGCTCGCGCATGCCCGCCCAGACGCGGGAGATTGCTGCGTTGCCAGTTGCACACGACGCACGCGACAATAGAAGCAGCGCCATAGTGTAGCATAGTTCGCAAGCTTACGTTTAGGGGGGAGCGCGCAGTTCATGAAGTAAAGCCACCACCGCCGCATTAACCCTTTCGCTGCTACAAAGACGTGCTCCCTGCACTGCTCGCCTGTGCAGACACATCGTGTTCCGACTGCCTTGACACTCTTATCAATCGATTCCACAAAAACTATTTGGCCAAAAAATTTGATTTTTACACATCTTCTTGACTGATACCTTCCCCCCATAAATGACTTAATTTTGTTTCGATGTTCAACTCAGTTATTATGCAGCATTAAATATAGTAAACCATTGCACGAAATTTTGAAGAGTTTGCAGAGGTAAAAGTCCACAGAGTATATTTTCCGTATGGTCGATTTTAGTTGCCACAATGTTGAGAATGAAATGTGGACAAGATACCTAAATTTCATATAAAATTTACTGTATAACAATAGCTCATTTAAGTACGACATAGGTGTCGTATGTAATATTGAGAAATATTCCGTCTTTCGCGACTGTAACGAAAGTTTATTTACACTGAGCACGTTTGGCTTTATTTTAAAGCACTTCAATCAATCAAAAGGAAGTAGACAAAATACATTAAACAAAACTGTGGACTTACAAAAACATTAGGACTTGAATATACCGTCTGTCAGTGAAGTGCTCTGAGCTATGTCAAATATAATTTTTGTGTGTGGCACACACAAACATCATTTATTTGCTAAAACACTGATCTGCCAACACAAACGTTGAATATTGTGTTACGGCAGCACAAAACTACGAAAGGTGACTTGGCAATGGAGGAGACAAAATACTGTCCACTAAATAAGCCCCTTATTACAGTTGCAAAAGAGGAATATATTTCAGTACCATTGGTAAAACTGCGACTGTGGAACAAAAACAAGAAAGAGAACTTGAGTACCATTGTGCATGTGCCATACCTTTCCTTGATTGAAGTGCTTTAAAATAAAGCCAAACGCATCCGGTGTAAATAATACTTTTGTTACAGTCGCGAAAGACGGAATATTTCTCAATATTACATAGGACACCTATGTCGTACTTAAATTAAATGAGATATTGTTATACAGTAAATTTTATATGAAATTTAGGTATCTTGTCCACATTTCATTCTCAACATTGTGGCAACTAAAATCGACCATACGGAAAGTATACGCTATGGAATTCTACCTCTGCAAACTCTTCAAAATTTCGTGCAATGGTTTACTACATTTAATGCTGCATAATAACTACGTTGAACATCGAAACAAAATTAAGTCATTTATGGGGGGAAGGTATCAGTCAAGAAGACGTGTAAAAATCAAATTTTTGGGCCAAATAGTTTTTGTCAAAGCAGTGGGAACACCATGTGTCTGCACAGGCGAGCAGTGCAGTGATGACAAAATCTCGCACAGCGTGGAACGCGGCGAGCACGTGACTGCAGCAGCGAAAGGGTTAATAAAGAGACAAAGCACTAGAAATTTCAAAAAAATTGCATTCAAACGAATATAATTCGTGAAGTAAGGCACTTCGATATCGTTTTTAAATAATGAAAATATTAAGCATCGCAAAAGGTTCGTACTCATAACCTTTCGCGTAGCAGCCCAACACCCGAAGCGTTACACTAACACACCTCATCTAACCAGTGAACGCCAAGACGAGTATAACACGTCACGCAAAATACTGACAAACACTGTTGGTATGACTATGAATTACTCATGCTTCGTCGAAGTACAATAGGAAATAAACAATTACCGCTGTTCTTTATTGCGAAAAAGCAGTTCGTGAGAGTGATACAAACATCTTTCCTTGCTATCGCTTGAATTAGGAGTCTTATTGCTTGTTTGGTTTAATTAATTAATAGAATATGAAGCAATTTGTATAAACAATGCTTTTTCCAAACTTTCTATAAAAGAATGTCTGCTATCAAGACGTTGCTTTTGTTCTATTACTTTATTTATGACTGAACGTTTCTAAAACTGAAGACACTCGTCCATGCTCTGCACTGCAGTCGAGATGTGGCAACGTCGTTCTCTGTTCATTGGCTGACTGTGTTTTGTGACGTCAGATGCGCAGAACGAACCTAAACTCGGCCGCCAACATAAATGACGCGCACTTCAGTACAGTCACACTAACGAGAGAAACTCCCCGTCGAACCACCCTTAGATTTAGTAGTAAGATGGCTCAGTGGATAGCCTGTCAAAAACTGAACACGTGTCAAACATGAAAACAGGAAGAAGGTTTGCTGAACTGTGAAAAAAAGCAAAATAAAAACAGTGAATGGTCCAAGCTTGTGCAACATTGAGCGAGCTGGAACAGACCCGGTGTTGGACTGCGAAGCAAGCGAGTCGGGTTCAAAACTCTAGCGTGCCATTCACTTTTTTTTTTCTTACACAGAATTACGAACTGTCCGTACGGTCACTTAAATGTTTGTTACGTTCCTGTAGCCTTGGCAGTTGACATACTATACACTCGTTATAGAACATGAGTCATGTTGTAAGAATACATTACCGTCGCAAGTAAACATTATGAACTGCGAGAGCAGGCGAGATATCACATAGGTGTCTCACAGAAATGAAAACAACAAATAATCGGGAGGGAACTATGTTACATCAGAGGAATTCAAGAGTCAAAACTTCCAAAACGGAACGCAACTTCAAAAACGCTAAAGGCATCATTTTGACAGTGCACAGAGAAAATGTGTGACTGTGAAACTGTTGTGTTCATTTGTTGCAACTTATGTGACGAACTGTTATGTTTTCATCATTTCCTTGGGAGCGATCACATTCACATTCATACGAGCACCTAAATCGAGCAAGGAGGTATATCTCACTCACTCACCAGGCGTAAAAATTAGGTGAGTCGATAACAGATGCCTATCGTATGACATACGTACTGTCTCTAATGCCGGGAATGCCGTAATAGACGTTTCCCGTCAAGGAGGCATATCTCACTCACTCACCAGGCGTACAAATTAGGTGCGTCGATAGCAGATTCCTATCGTATGATACACGTACTGTCACTCATGCCATATATAACAAACCAGGCACGTTTTCCGATGGAGGATTCGGCTGACTTGTCACCTTGCCATCAAACGTTTGCGGTTCCCATTCGAAAGCCACTTCCTTTCGGCTACTAGTAGAGTACTTATGCAGAATCTCCTTTCATTATAGGTCCCTTCCTTACATCTCGCTGTTGCAAACGGACGCTAACCGGCACACACACAAATCTGAATACATAAAATAAATATACAACAGGAGGGGGTTTAGAATCCGGCTCCTCCACTTCAATTGGAGGATTGGAGGATTGGAAAAGGGCACAGGTCATCCCCGTTTTCAAGAAGGGACGTCGAACAGATGTGCAGAACTATAGACCTATATCTCTAACGTCGATCAGTTGTAGAATTTTGGAACACGTATTGTGTTCGAGTATAATGACTTTTCTGGAGACTAGAAATCTACTCTGTAGGAATCAGCATGGGTTTCGAAAAAGACGGTCATGTGAAACCCAGCTCGCGCTATTCGTCCACGAGACTCAGAGGGCCATAGACACGGGTTCACAGGTAGATGCCGTGTTTCTTGACTTCCGCAAGGCATTCGATACAGTTCCCCACAGTCGTTTAATGAACAAAGTAAGAGCATATGGACTATCAGACCAATTGTGTGATTGGATTGAGGAGTTCCTAGATAACAGGACGCAGCATGTCATTCTCAATGGAGAGAAGTCCTCCGAAGTAAGAGTGATTTCAGGTGTGCCGCAGGGGAGTGTCATAGGACCGTTGCTATTCACAATACACATAAATGACCTGGTGGATGACATCGGAAGTTCAGTGAGGCTTTTTGCAGATGATGCTGTGGTGTATCGAGAGGTTGTACCAATGGAAAATTGTACTGAAATGCAGGAGGATCTGCAGCGAATTGACGCATGGTGCAGGGAATGGCAATTGAATCTCAATGTAGACAAGTGTAATGTGCTGCGAATACACAGAAAGATAGATCCTTTATCATTTAGTTACAAAATAGCAGGTCAGCAACTGGAAGCAGTTATTACCATAAATTATCTGGGAGTACGCATTAGGAGTGATTTAAAATGGAATGATCATATAATGTTGATCGTCGGTAAAGCAGATGCCAGACTGAGATTCATTGGAAGAATCCTAAGGAAATGCAATCCGAAAACAAAGGAAGTAGGTTACAGTACGGTTGTTCGCCCACTGCTTGAATACTGCTCAGCAGTGTGGGATCCGTACCAGATAGGGTTGATAGAAGATATAGAGAAGATCCAATGGAGAGCAGCGCGCTTCGTTACAGGATCATTTAGTAATCGCGAAAGCGTTACGGAGATGATAGATAAACTCCACTGGAAGACTCTGCAGGAGAGACGCTCAGTAGCTCTGTACGGGCTTTTGTCAAAGTTTCGAGAACATACCTTCACCGAAGAGTCAAGCAGTATATTGCTCCCTCCTACGTATATCTCGCGAAGAGACCATAAGGATAAAATCAGAGAGATTAGAGCCCACACAGAGGCATACCGACAATCCTTCTTTCCACGAACAATACGAGACTGGAATAGAAGGGAGAACCGATAGAGGTACTCAAGGTACCCTCCGCCACACACCGTCAGGTGGCTTGCGGAGTATGGATGTAGATGTAGATGTAGAGTTCAGGGCAATGACACTTATCCACGATGGACGGGCGTACGAGACTTCTCTATGTTGCACTTACTCTGCTAGAGCCATTCGCTGTTTCTATTTTGCTTTTTTCCCACAGTTCAGTACAGCATTTTCCTGTTTTTATGCTCGATGTGTGTATACTTTCCCACAGGCTGTCCACTGGGCCCTCTTACCAATACATCTGAGAGGGGTGAGATGGGGATTTTCACTCGAAAGAAGTCTAGCAGGTCAGCACAACTGCTCGTGCGAGCCGGCTCTCCCTCACACCACAGCGGTCAGCAACCATGTATCGCCTGAGGGTGGTTCATTAACACGTTTCGTTGCAAATTCATTTTTAAAAGTGTTGCATTAATGAGAACTGACAATGAAATTGAACATAATGTGAACTGACGGCTCGACAGGGGTCAGCTAAGTGAGAGATATGGTATTTCTTACGACTGTTGCAGCCTTATGATGACTGTCGTTTCAGGACGAAATTTAAATTGACAAATTTATATTACGTCACCAATTTATTTAAACGTTGAACATAAAAACACAGAATTCTTTGAAAATTACTTGTTTTACTATTCACTAAAGGATCAGCGTCTGGTACTACTTTCCAAGTAACGCTAATTCTAAGACAGGTTCTTAAACTAAAGTTTGCCACTGAGATTCGGTAGGTGGATTTCGTTCTCTCCATTGCGTAAAAAATCAGCATGTACATCAGCAGTCTCAAAATCGACATAATTATAGCTGCAGACTTGTAAAGTCATGAAAATCTACATCGAGGGAACAGAAGACTACGAGACTAATTTTGCTATGAAACCAATCACTGTAGATGTATAAGTTCCACCTGTAGCCGAGTTTCCACACTGTCAGCATAACCCGAAAATCAGTGAACCTGTACAATACTTTTGCAAGCCGAAAAGCAGTATGGCAATCTGAATCTGATGTAACTGTAGATTCATTCGTTAAGTTTTCCTCCTGAAAACAAAAATGTATTTTCATACAGAAAATTGTAGGGAAATTATTGAGAAACTTATTTCTCTGCTCCCATATGATGAATACTTTCTTCAGTCACATATATCGCTTAAAAGCGTCTCTTTTGTTTTCTTTTCACATCGCCTTCTCGCTGTTCGCTTTCCAAGTGTCCATAATCTTTTGCAGTGAATCGATTGTAATGTTGTAAACTAAATTTTTTCAATGTGTTCAAAGTTTTGAAACACATTAATAGAACGCTAAGCGTTTCAAGACACGATACAATAAACAGACAGACAAGACATCGTACACTGATACGTCGATATCGATGTGTCTGACCGCTTGGAAGTTCCTAATGCGACCATCATGCTTCTTTTCATCCCTTTAAAAGCAGCTACTGTCCATTTTAAGAAGAGACTCCGCCCTAAAACTTCAATTTTTTTCAAAACAAAAATTGCTATTTCATATCTTTGGAATGTTTACTCATAGATCCCAAAACGATTTGGCTGTATTCGTATTACAGTACGTCTAAGAAATGTTTGAAATACGGACTGCGTAAGAGGCTGCGGCACACTGAAAGATGCCAAAGATAATCTTTGGTTTCTGTCACCATTAAACAGAACCATCTTTACTCAGAACTTTGCATGAACTCAAACTGGGAAAAACAAGTTGCAAGATTTCCGGCAGAACTGAAGCGAAACAATTGGTAGCCAGTCGTTGGAAATCAATTACTTTCGCTGTTGATGGTATACATATAAATTTAGGAAATACACTGAAGTCCTGTGCAGTACAATTGATAAGCTTCAAGGAAACAGGCTTTGGCTTACAATCAGATATCTCTGCCACTGCACCACCTCAAGAAGACTGTGAGTAGGTTTTTATTCCGAATTTTCAAGAAAAATGTTCTTTTACAAAGGAATACTCGGGAGGATATCTCCAATTTATTCCTCGTACCACTGAAAAGATGAATGCAATAACGGTTAGGTCAGTGGTGTTGAGAAACAGTTGAAATCGTTGAAATGGATATACACTCCTGGAAATTGAAATAAGAACACCGTGAATTCATTGTCCCAGGAAGGGGAAACTTTATTGACACATTCCTGGGGTCAGATACATCACATGATCACACTGACAGAACCACAGGCACATAGACACAGGCAACAGAGCATGCACAATGTCGGCACTAGTACAGTGTATATCCACCTTTCGCAGCAATGCAGGCTGCTATTCTCCCATGGAGACGATCGTAGAGATGCTGGATGTAGTCCTGTGGAACGGCTTGCCATGCCATTTCCACCTGGGGCATCAGTTGCACCAGCGTTCGTGCTGGACGTGCAGACCGCGTGAGACGACGCTTCATCCAGTCCCAAACATGCTCAATGGGGGACAGATTCGGAGATCTTGCTGGCCAGGGTAGTTGACTTACACCTTCTAGAGCACGTTGGGTGGCACGGGATACATGCGGACGTGCATTGTCCTGTTGGAACAGCAAGTTCCCTTGCCGGTCTAGGAATGGTAGAACGATGTGTTCGATGACGGTTTGGATGTACCGTGCACTATTCAGTGTCCCCTCGACGATCACCAGTGGTGTACGGCCAGTGTAGGAGATCGCTCCCCACACCATGATGCCGGGTGTTGGCCCTGTGTGCCTCGGTCGTATGCAGTCCTGATTGTGGCGCTCACCTGCACGGCGCCAAACACGCATACGACCATCATTGGCACCAAGGCAGAAGCGACTCTCATCGCTGAAGACGACACGTCTCCATTCGTCCCTCCATTCACGATGTACTGTGGAGACCTCACGCCCCACGTGTTGAGCAATTCGGCGGTACGTCCACCCGGCCTCCCGCATGCCCAATATACGCCCTCGCTCAAAGTCCGTCAACTGCACATACGGTTCACGTCCACGCTGTCGCGGCATGCTACCAGTGTTAAAGACTGCGATGGAGCTCCGTATGCCACGGCAAACTGGCTGACACTGACGGCGGCGGTGCACAAATGCTGCGCAGCTAGCGCCATTCGACGGCCAACACCGCGGTTCCTGGTGTGTCCGCTGTGCCGTGCGTGTGATCATTGCTTGTACAGCCCTCTCGCAGTGTCCGGAGCAAGTATGGTGGGTCTGACACACCGGTGTCAATGTGTTCTTTTTTCCATTTCCAGGAGTGTAGCTCCAGGGCCCGATGAAATCCCTGTCATATTCTATATTCGATTTGCGGGTGCGTTAGTCCCTCTTCTAACTGTAATCTATCGTGGAGTCCTCGAACAAGAAATCGTGCCCGGTTCTTGGGGGAAAAAAGGTCACATGCTTCTACAAGACGGGTAGTAGAAGCGATCCACAAAACTACCGTTCAATATCCATGACATTGATTTGTGATAGAATATTAGAAGATATTCTGAGCTCAAATACAATGAGATATCTTGAACAGAATGACCTCCTCAGTGCCAACCAGTATGGATTTCAGATCATTGATCATGTGAAATACAACTCGCACTTTTCCCATATGATATACTGAAAGCTGTAGATCAAGGCAGTAAGGTAGATGCAGTACTTTTTGATTTCCGAAAAGCATTTGACTCAGTACTGCACCTACGCTTATTGTCAAAAGTACAATCGTATGGGGTATCAAGTGAAATTTGTGACTGGACTGGACTTTTTGGTAAGGATGGGACAATAACGTTATCTTGGATGGAAAATCATCATCAGATGTAGAAGTAACTTCATGTGTATCCCTGGGAAGTGTGACCACCTTTGTTGTACATATTGTATACTGATGCCCTTGCAGACAATATTAATAGTAATCTAAGAATTTTTCCAGATGATGCATTTATCTATAATGAAGTCCTGTCTGAAAGAAGCTGCATGAAGACCGTGATAAGCTGCATAAATACCCTGATAAGATTTCAAAGTGTTCCGAAGATTGGCAACTGGCTATAAATGTTCAGAAATGGAAAAGTGCGCACTTCACAAAACGAAAAAACTTAGTCTCCTATGACTATAACATCAATGAGCTGCTGTTTGAATGGGCAAACTCATACAAATACCGGGGTGTAACAGTTTGTAGGAATATGAAACAGAGTGATCACATAGCTCAGCTGTGGATAAAGCTGATGGGGGACTCCGGTTCATTGGCAGAATGCGGGGGAGTGCCAATCAGTCTACAAAGGTGATTGCTTACAAATCACACGTGCAACCGGTTCTAGAATAATACTCAATTGTGTGGGGCCCATACCAAATAGGACTAACAGGGGATATTGAACGTATACAGAGAAGGGCAGAACGAATGTTCTCAGGTTTGTTTGATCCGCGGGAAACTGTCAGAGATACTGAAGAAACTGACCTGGCAGACTATTGAAGATAGGCGTAAAAAACCTCGAGAAACTTTAGAGTTTCAAGAACCGGCTTTAAATGATGACTCTAGGTTCAAATGGTTCAAATGGCTCTGAGCACTATGGGACTTAACAACTGAGGTCATCGGTCCCCGAGAACTTAGAACTACTTAAACCTAACTAACCTAAGGACATCACACACATCCATGCACGAGGCAGGATTCGAATCTGCGACCGTAGCGGTCGTGCGGTTCCAGACTGAAGCGCCTTGAACCGTTCGGTCACAGCGGCCGGCATAACTCTAGGAATGTACCACAATCCCGTATGCATCGTTCACATAGGGATCATTAGGATAAGATTAGAATAATTACTGCAAGCATAGAGGCATTCAAACAGTCAATGTTCCTGCGTTCCATACGTGAATGGGACGGGAAGAAACGCTTATAACTGCTACAATCGGACATAGCCTCTACCACGCACATCACGGTGATTTGCAGAGTATGGATGTGGATGTAGATGTAGACGTTGTCCACAGGATCAGTGAGTCTTGGAGCGAGGTAAAGTCAGATACAATTTCTGAGTCATGAGGAAAAGTTCTGCAGTAGGCGTAACATAGAAATTGAAGATTTTGACGATGAGGACGATCACCCGTTGCGTAATTTAGTCAGAAGTCTTCAAGGCTGTGAAGAGCCATAAAATGTGGAAATAATTGCATGCTTAATTTGAGACGAACAGTTGGCAGTTACAGGCTCTTCTTTAACTGACATGGTTAACAACCCAACGTTCTGTGCGAGTGATGAAGATGATGAGGCCTAGACTCGACCGATGATGAGTCGGTATACAACAGCCCTGAAGGCATTTCAACACGCGATATCAGCACATTTCTCAACATTTCACCGCGAGTATTAGTCGCTGGAGATCTGAACGCAAAACACCCAGAATGGAATTCACGCATACGAAATCCCAACGGCAAAAAACTGTACGAACATTCACTAGGCATAAACTACATTATACTAGCGCCGACTGAACCGACGCACATTCCCTATCAGAGGGGACACAGGCCAGACGTGATAGACATGGCCCTCATCAAGGGCATTACAGCGACACTCAACGTCGCCGTTGAAAACGATCTGCCCTCAAACCACCAACCTGTAATACTGTACATTGAGGAAACACAGCAGCACATGGAAGAACGCAAGATGTTGGACTACGGGCGTGCGAATTGGACACTGTTCAAACAAACGCTCGATGGCCACATCCCACCTATACACGAAATTAATGAGACAGCACAAATTGACGAGGCAGTAGAAACCCTCACTAACGCCGTCCAGGACGCAATGGCAGGCACCATACCTTATCGCACCTCACAACAACGCAGTGCGGCCCTGCCCAGGAAATCCTGGGCCTAATCTCAATGAGGAATCGCCTCAGGAGACAATGGCAGCGCACCAGGCGTCAGCACTTCAAACGGCACATTAACAGGCTACAGGGCATCATACACGATAAAGTACAAACACATAGAACACAACAGTGGAACCAAAAACTCGAAGGGTTGGACACCGCACGATCTGGCGTGTGGCAACTAGCCCGACACTTCACCAGGGAGAAAATATACACCCCAACACTTCAAGGGCCTGACGGACCTGCATACTCAGCGGAAGAGAAAGCAGAACTAATGGCCCGAACACTCGCAGCGTCATTCACACCGAACCTGGTACCATCAGATCCAGTGTTCACACTTGCTACTGACCAAGAGGTTACACGCATTCTAGCCCAACCATCGCGTGACGACATTCGACATGCTAGCACAGCCGAAGTCTCCTGGGCTATAATGCATTCCGCTGCTAGGAAAGCCCCTGGTCATGATGGCATTCAAAACCGTGTCCTCCAGGAGTTCACGGATAAAGCAACTGAGTACCTAACACACATAACGAATGCTATACTAAAACACCAACACTTCCCCGCCTTTTGGAAGACGGCCAAGGTCCTGATGTTCAGGAAGCCGGGGAAAGACCACAGCCTCCCACAAAATGCCGACCCATCAGCCTTCTGAGCTCGCTCAGTAAGATTGTTGAGAAGGTGATTCTCAAACGCATCACTAGGCATTGCATAACAAATGACATCCTGAGACCGGAGCAATTCGGCTTCAGGAATCACCACTCCACAACACAAAACTCCTACAGTTCGTTGAACATAGAACATATGCCTTCAACATAAACAAAGCTACAGGGGCGGTGTTCGACCGTCTATGGCACAACGGCCTCATCCGCAAACTCAGCGACGCGGGATTCCCCGACGGGCTGCTGCGTCTAATACACTCGTACCTTACAGACAGGAGTTTCAACACTGATGTGCAGGGAGAACAATCAACACGACACGGTATACACGCGGGAGTACCCCAGGGAAGCATCCTAGGGCCCCTAC
This sequence comes from Schistocerca cancellata, assembly GCF_023864275.1. Taxonomy (NCBI): domain Eukaryota; kingdom Metazoa; phylum Arthropoda; class Insecta; order Orthoptera; family Acrididae; genus Schistocerca; species Schistocerca cancellata. The sequence continues at coordinate 48,710,034 of NC_064630.1, read as the reverse complement.
ATAAACGATCTCCCAACCACACACAATACAATGATGGCAATGTATGCGGATGACACAGCCATCCTTGCGCAAGATTGGAAACCATCAAACATTACGTCACGCCTACAGACTGCACTCAGAGTGGCCGAGCCTTGGTTGGAGAAATGGCGTTTTATAGTAAACGTCGACAAGTGCGAAGCCGTTGTGTTCACTAGAAGACCGAAGCAACTGCGCAAAAACCGCTACTGCAGACCAATAACTCTACATGCACGTCCAATACGTTTCCGCGAGAAAGTCAAATACCTCGGTGTCTGGCTGGACCGGAAATGACTCTGGGGGGACCACATACAACACATGACCAACGGAGCTAGCGCGAGGCTCAAACAGCTCTATCCTATGCTCAACAGGCGTAGCACACTGAACAGAAGGGTGTCGAGGTCCACGTACATGACACTTATCCGACCCCTGATGACGTACGCAGCTCCCGTCTGGGGATACGCTGCGCCTACACGCCTGCGCCGTCTGCAGCTCATACAAAACAAGGTACTCAAAATCATAAGCAATGCTCCACGTTACACACGCACCGCGGACCTTCACCGGGAATACCGACTTGAGACTCCCACGGAGGTAATCCACAAACTCACCACAAGACTATACAGAAATTCCAGACATTCGCAGAACCCGTTTATTCTGAATCTGGGGAACACGACCACAACCATAGATGGAAACATAAAAGACCAAAAGGCATACTTGTAAGGACATAACACCTATGGCCAAGCATACGCTAACATAACGGCACAGGCGAGCCCCTGTTAATCAGACGCCATTACTGGATATCCAGCTGAAATACACTGCCGAATAACTGGCACCACACAGGGAAGCCGTACCGTACACTGCATGCAAACAAGCTCCACACATCCCCCACATAGTGAGATGATCTATGGCCGATCTCCCATTACTGTATAACGATCTTGATTGTTCCAGGAAAGTAGCAGCCGCAGCAACTGGGACACATCGCCATCGCTTGTCACGGTAATGATGCATGATACCTATACTAACAAATCCAACCTTGCATGAGCTATCGCAGCTAGTAAGCCACTACTGCTCTTACTACCCATCCCACTGTCGCAGAGGTTTTTTCCCCACGGCACAAGCCATGGCACTTTTTTCCCTCTGCTCTTCAAATCGCTACCCTCACTCACGTTTCGTCCACTATCTATCACCTGATGGACCGTGTTAATGCGTAGCCTTACCCAGACGCACGGACAACATCACAGCCCAGCATCCTGTGATCCACTTACTAGATAACTAACATATTTACGGAGGTGACAGTAGAACTTTTGGTTTGGTCACCGCGTTGGTGCGGGCGTGGAGGGGCCCCATCTCTCTTTAAAGAGTCACACCGATGGCTACGCTGCATCTGGGGCCACCATGCGCTACGTGGAACGACAGCAGGAGGCGCCACCAACCGACACCCTGTTCTGCAGACGGTGGCGTGATACTACTAAGTGAACGCTTTGTCTCAATAAATTTCATATTTTTACACCTGTATTCGTTCCAACATAGTTTTATTTTTTTCTCCCACGTAAACTGCAGCAGTGTCAGTTTCCAGTAGCTCGAGGTGGTCCCGGTCCAGTTAACCTAGACGAGAGTCCCCTGCACACGAGATACCTCCTAATATCGTGTCGGACATCCATTTTCCTGGCGTAGTGCAGCAACTCGACGTGACATGAACTCAACAAGTCGTTGGAAGTCCCTTGCAGAGATGTTGAGCTATACTGCCTCTACAGCCGTCGATAATTGCGAAATTGTTACCTGTGCAAGGTGTTGTGTACGAACTGACCTCTAGATTATATGGCATAAATGTTCGATGGAATTTATGACTGGCCGTCTGGGTGGCCAGATCATTCGCTCGAATTGTCCGGAATGTTATTCAAACCAATCGCTAACATCTCCGGACCAATGACATGGCGCATTGTCATCCCTAAAGGTTCCATCTTTGCTTGGCTCTAGCTGGTTCCCAGTAGCCGAACATAACCATTTCTAGACAATGACCGTTTCAATTGGACCAGGTCACCCAGTCCATTCCATGTAAACACAGCCCACACCATAATGGAACCACCACCAGCTTGCACAGTGCCTCGTTGACAACTTGGATCCATGGCTTCGTGGAGTCTGCTGCACACTCGAACCCTACCATAAGCTTTCACCAACTGGAATCGGGACCCATCTGATGAGGCCACGATTTTCCAGTGGTCTAGGGTCCAACCAATATGGTCACGAGCCCAGGAGAGGCACTGAAGACGATCTGCTGTTAGCAAACGCGCTCGCGTCGGTCATCTGCAGCCATAACTTATTAATGTCAGATTTCGCCGCTCCTAACGGATACCTTCGTCTTATTTCCCACATTGATATCTTCGGTGATTTCACGCGGTCTCGCTTGTCCGTTCGCACTGATAACTGTACTCAAACGCTGCTGCTCTCGGTCGTTAAGAGAAGACCATCGCTCACTGTGTTATCCTGGCTGAGAGGTAATGCCCGAAATTTGCTATTCTTGGAACAACCTTGACACAATCTCGGAATACTGAATTCCCTAACGACTTCAGAAATGGAAAGTCCCATGTATGTAGCTCCAACTGCCATTCCTCGGTCAAAGTCTGTTACTTCCCGTTGTGGTGCGATAGACACGTCTGAAACCTTTCCAGCTGAATCACACGAGTACAAATGACAGTGCCACCAACGTAATGCCCTTTTATGCCTTGTGTACTCAATACTACCGCTATCTGTATACGGATATATTTCCACATCATGACTTTTGTGACCTTAATGTATATGGAATCTAATGCTCAAAGATTGGTGTCTGATGAATGTGGCATGTTTGTGGACTCTCTCCATTGCCGAACTGCGGCTGTTCTCAAACCTAGGCGCAATGTTACACGGTATTAGCGTGTTGCCCTCTTTGCTTGAAATCAAAACTTTTAAGACTGATAACGAAAGCGCTTATCCTGTTGGGCAACCAAGTTTTTGATTGTGCACAGTGCTTGCTATTATATGCTGTTTCAGTGTATGGAACCTTGAATCAACGACACAGATGAATCACGTATGAGGCCCCTACTGGAAAAACCTGGCGTACAGTTAAGATACGTCTTCCACTATATGGAGTTCTGACACGAGGAATACCCTCAGCAGATTCGAGATTAGCCTCAGAAACCGTTTTTGTACTCAATGATGTCGCCTGATGTACGTTGCAGCGTTTGTGACCAGCATGACTGCTGTGCAATCAGTTGTGGTCGACGTACTGCGAGCTGAAGTGCTGAGCTAACTTGAGGTGCTAGAAATAATGTGATTTTCATGTGTGAATAGGTGGCTGCAAGTCGAGATACAGGTTTGAGATTATATGTAGATATCATAATGCTATGTCAAACAGACATTTGAGAAATATGATAGTACTGTCTGGCAGATTACTTCGCACCAAATCCGAAATTTATTGGCACTGACTGCAGCAGAAGGGTGGCCCAGTTATGTCAATATATGGTAAGTCTATAGCAGAGCTATTTTGCTGCACTACCACATTAACCTTAGCGCGAATTGCAACGCAGTGAAGAATAAATGACTTAAATGAACGACACCGTAAACATCGGATGCATGACAGGACACTATAATTAGAATTACAGCTAAATAATCTGACTGGCCCTAATTATAGACGGCCCGAATAATCCCCTAAATCTATTATCGCGAATGCCACGATAGTTCCTCTGAAAACGACATTACCGACTTCTTTCCTCATCCTTCCCCAGTTCCGTCTCTAATGGCCTCGCTGCTGACGGTGCATTAAATCGTCATCTTCCTTCCTTTTTTACACAGTTTCGGTGGAAATGGCTTCAATAAATATTAGACGTGCATTATAATACTAATTGCTGTACGGATAAATTTTTGGGTGAACCGAAAGTAAAAAGTTGAGCAATGGCTCTCCGACTACTAATATGCTAAAGGCGTTGTTTGACTGTTAAGGCTGGCGACTGCTGCTGTGAATACGGTTTGCCCGAAGTCGTCAGATTCGTATCACTGAGGAGAAGGGGCGCAAGATGGCTGCTAGGGGTGTGCGGACTACAGCCAGAGGTGCTGAACTGTGTCAACAGCAGAGTACAGTAATGAATGTAGGGTAAGGCGAAGTAGAAGTAGGTTGATAAGCGGCATCTTCAGAAAGGGGGGTGGAAGATAGATACTCGGTGATGCTAGATCAACTGAATGTACACTACTGGCAATTAAAATTGCTACACCAAGAAGAAATGCAGATGATAAACGGGTATTCATTGGACAAATATATTATACTAGAACTGACATGTGTTTACATTTTCACGCAATTTGGGTGTATAGTTCCTGAGAAATCAGTACCCAGAACAACCACCTCTGGCCGTAATAACAGCCTTGATACGCCTGGGCATTGAGTCAAACAAAGCTTGGATGGCGTGTACAGGTACAGCTGCCCATGCAGCTTCAACATGATACCACAGTTCATCAAGAGTAGTGACTGGCGTATTGTGACGAGCCAGTTGCTCGGCCATCATTGACCAGACGTTTTCAATTGGTGGGAGATCTGGAGAATGTGCTGGCCAGGGCAGCAGTCGAACATTTTCTGTATCCAGAAAGGACCGTACAGGACCTGCAACATGCGGTCGCGCATTATCCTGCTGAAATGTAGGGTTTCGTAGGGATCGAATGAAGGGTAGAGGCACGGGTTGTAACACATCTGAAATGTAACGTCCACTGTTCAAAGTGCCGTCAATGTGAACAAGAGGTGACCGACACGTGTAACCAGTGGCACCCCATACCATCACGCCGGGTGATACGCCAGTATGGCGATGACGAATACACGCTTCCAATATGCGTTCACCGCGATGTCCCCAAACACTGATGCGACCATCTTGATGCTGTAAACAGAACCTGGACTCTTCCGAAAAAATGACGTTTTGCCATTCGTGCACCCAGGTTCGTCATTGAGTACACCATCGCAGGCGCTCCTGTCTGTGATCCAGCGTCAAGGGTAACGGCAGCCACGGTCTCCGAGCTGATAGTCCATGCTGCTGCAAACGTCGTCGAACTGTTCGTGCAAATGGTTGTTGTCTTGCAAATGTCCTTATCTGTTGAGTCAGGGATCGAGACGTGGCTGCACGATCCCTTACAGCCATGCGGATGAGATGCCTGTCATCTCGACTGCTAGTGATACGAGGCCGTTGGGATCCAGCATGGCGTTCCGTATTACCCTCCTAAACAAGCCGATTCCATGTTCTGCTAACAGTCATCGGATCTCGACCAACGCGAGCAGCAATGTTGCGATACGATAAACCGCAATCGCGATAGGCTACAATCCGATCTTTATCAAAGTCGGAAACGTGATGGTACGCATTTCTGCTCCTTACACGAGGCATCACAACAACGTTTCACTAGGCAACGCCGGTCAACTGCTGTTTGTGTATGCGAAATCGGTTGGAAACTTTCCTGATGTTAGCATGTTGTAGGTGTCGCCATCGGCGCCAACCTTATGTGAATGCTCTGAAAAGCTAATCGTTTGCACATCACATCATCTTCTTCCTGTCGGTTAAATTTCGCGTCTGTAGCACGTCATCTTCGTGGTGTAGCAATTTTAATGGCCAGTAGTGCAAAATAGTCCCTGAAACGTTGCAATGGCATCGACGAAGTCCTCGTTCGGACAGCTTAAAGGGGCCGGCAGGCAGGCAGCCACTGCGAGTTTGCAGCAATCATTACTGCGTCAGATGGCACCAGCTGGTGGCGTCCGTAAGCGGACACGGATCCCATAAACCGCACGCCGCCTGTCAATCACCGGCTGCTAATCTCTGTGTCATTTCGGGCACGATTAATTCAGTTTGCATCACAGCCTACAGCGAAATGGATAGCTCCCACAGTCAGCACTGGCGTCAACGTCCTTTATCAACAGTATCGTACCCAGTGACCGGTGACCATCTGATAACTAAGATTAGAGATAGTACTTGGCGCAGGCTGCCCTCGCCCTTTAGTTCCGCGCGACGGCAGTCATAGATCAACCGGGACATGTTCGGGAGTCTGTCGGCACAGCGGCAGTGTGACGTGCTACGGCACTGACTGACTTCACCAGTGGCGCCGTTTGTATCTCACCTCCTGCTTCCCAGCCCAGCTTCTAGGACATAATGTGCATTGCCGTCTGCAATAACATTGCATACATTGCGACACGAGAATGTTTCGGGACTGATGTTGGTGTCGTTTCCTCTGACGTTATGTGCCATCTCACTTTAACAGTCTGATTAAAATTACTTGATAGTTGACGTCTGTCGCTTGCCGCTGCAGTGTTGCCACGTTCGATGCCAGCTACTGATCGGTTATGGGGACACACAAACACAGCGGGTAACTTCCCAAATGCTGTTAATCTGTAAGGCGGAGATATTGATTGCCAACTCCATGGAGTGCTGTGTGCACAACGACCATATACACACCTGGAAATTGAAATAAGAACACCGTGAATTCATTGTCCCAGGAAGGGGAAACTTTATTGACACATTCCTGGGGTCAGATACATCACATGATCACACTGACAGAACCACAGGCACATAGACACAGGCAACAGAGCATGCACAATGTCGGCACTAGTACAGTGTATATCCACCTTTCGCAGCAATGCAGGCTGCTATTCTCCCATGGAGACGATCGTAGAGATGCTGGATGTAGTCCTGTGGAACGGCTTGCCATGCCATTTCCACCTGGCGCCTCAGTTGGACCAGCGTTCGTGCTGGACGTGCAGACCGCGTGAGACGACGCTTCATCCAGTCCCAAACATGCTCAATGGGGGACAGATCCGGAGATCTTGCTGGCCAGGGTAGTTGACTTACACCTTCTAGAGCACGTTGGGTGGCACGGGATACATGTACCGTGCACTATTCAGTGTCCCCTCGACGATCACCAGCGGTGTACAGCCAGTGTAGGAGATCGCTCCCCACACCATGATGCCGGGTGTTGGCCCTGTGTGCCTCGGTCGTATGCAGTCCTGATTGTGGCGCTCACCTGCACGGCGCCAAACACGCATACGACCATCATTGGCACCAAGGCAGAAACGACTCTCATCGCTGATGACGACACGTCTCCATTCGTCCCTCCATTCACGCCTGTCGCGACACCACTGGAGGCGGGCTGCACGATGTTGGGGCGTGAGCGGAAGACGGCCTAACGGTGTGCGGGACCGTAGCCCAGCTTCATGGAGATGGTTGCGAATGGTCCTCGCCGATACCCCAGGAGCAACAGTGTCCCTAATTTGCTGGGAAGTGGCGGTGCGGTCCCCTACGGCACTGCGTAGGATCCTACGGTCTTGGCGTGCATCCGTGCGTCGCTGCGGTCCGGTCCCAGGTCGACGGGCACGTGCACCTTCCGCCGACCACTGTCGACAACATCGATGTACTGTGGAGACCTCACGCCCCACGTGTTGAGCAATTCGGCGGTACGTCCACCCGGCCTCCCGCATGCCCACTATACGCCCTCGCTCAAAGTCCGTCAACTGCACATACGGTTCACGTCCACGCTGTCGCGGCATGCTACCAGTGTTAAAGACTGCGATGGAGCTCCGTATGCCACGGCAAACTGGCTGACACTGACGGCGCCATTCGACGGCCAACACCGCGATTCCTGGTGTGTCCGCTGTGCCGTGCGTGTGATCATTGCTTGTACAGCCCTCTCGCAGTGTCCGGAGCAAGTATGGTGGGTCTGACACACCGGTGTCAATGTGTTCTTTTTTCCATTTCCAGGAGTGTATTTTAAATTAAAAGGAAGGTCAGCATTGGCCGTAATATTGATGGTTTATTGATAGCAAAATCGATTTTCAATCACATAGTGATCATCTTCAGTGCTGTGGTGTACAAATTAAACTCATACGTACTGGTATCAAGTTATCAGTAACAAAAACTGAGAAAAGATCACAATATTACTCATAGGCACTGGTATCAAGTTATCAGTAACCAAAACTGAGAAACGATCACAATATTATTTATATATAATTATCAGTAACAAAAACTGAGAAAAGATCACAATATTACTCATTATTGTGATCGTTTCTCAGTTTTTGTTACTGATAACTTGATACCAGTGCGCATGAGTTTAATTTGTACACCACAGCACTGAAGATGATCACTATGTGATTGAAAATAGATTTTGCTATCAATAAACCATCTATAGGCGGAGATATGTTGGTAGTGACCGCCGCGAGGTATGACGGAAATGGGAGATGCTTTGTAGGCAGCTGATTTTAAGTGACCAATGCTCCACTGAGACGGACGGCCTCAATTTAAACTCACGTCTTAACCTAACTAAAACCGCGTGACGTGCAGTGTATCCAACAGACCAGCCGCATTTCCAGCCGATGAGCAGTTCTGGTTGGCACTTGGTAGCAGATTATGGGCGACACGAGCAGATTCCAAACGGAAAAAGAATGGTAGGAAGAAAATAAGCGCAAATAGAAAAGTCAATAGTATGATAAAAACGATGCGTTAGGGTGTTAGAAATAAAAAAATTACATTTAAATCAAATAATCGAATAAAAATGATAGTCAAGTTTTTTGATTAGCTTTAGGAAAAAAAAAGCTTTGCTTTCGTTGAGGAGATTCGAACCTACGAACTTCTAGACGTGAGGGTTATGCACTAGCAGTTGACGCCTTATCACTCTTGTACATTTGACTATGGTGCCCCAGTCGAAATGATTTAGTGCATCCTTCAAGAATTCGGCGTTACGCAATGTCTTGCGGAGCTTATCTAATGTAAGCCGATCTCTGTGATCATAATAACTGTATAAATGGCGCTGAATCACATGTTGTGCGGATGGATCCAGTAATTTTTGGTCAAAGCTATGTATGAAACGTGTGTAATTCATTAGTGTAGTTGTGAGTGTGTGCGTGTGTGTGTGTTTATTATCATGTGTGATGAAATACGAAATGAAAACGTCAGGAATTCAAACACATCAAGAAAGAAAGCCCAGACAAGGAATTGAAAATGAACTAATTGTTGTGGCAGTTTAGCAACAGCGAACGGTTCAGGCGTGATGTTGCGCGTTATGATTGCAGGAAATCAGCTACATCGCGTGAAGTGTCAACTATCAAGTAATTTTAATGGTTTTATAGCTGCTTCTCTAGCCAGTATAGATGTGCATTGAGTGTGCATGTGTTTCACGGCAAGGAAACAGCGCGACCAATGAGAGAGGGAATATTTAACTTTTCTCGGCCTTTGTCAACAAACCATTAAGTCACAAACGATGTACATGTCCGATATGTGGTTTAGACGGTCGTTGCCTTCCATACAGTGTTCGCAAGTTTCGTTGCACTTGGATATCGAACGTCGTCTGTATGAACCAGGTCACATACTGAGTTTCCTCCTGAGGCATCCACATTTTATCCGGTTTTCGAGATCAGTTTTGGTTTAAAATTGCGTCCCCTGAAGGTAAAAAAACTTTATAAGTTATCTTATCAAATGTTGAAAACCATTTGTTAATATCTCGTATAGTGTTAAAGTTTTTAAAGTCTTAAGTTGTAAAGATAATTTATGGACACTCTGCACTATGCGTTGACATTATTTTGCACAACCGAATGTCCTCTGTTAAAAATACACCTTGAAAGAACATCATTTATTTGTGGGTTCTTGATACAGAACAGAGACCGGATGGAATTTGGTTGAGGAACGTCAGTCTTCTTATGTAGAAAAACTACGTATGCGCTGCACTTCTTGCATTCTCCTGGCGAATTACTGAGGCTGTCGCGTTTGAGAGAATCTAACAAATGAATTCTGTGCACATAGGTCTATAAACTACCATGCTTAACTCTCATCTTGATAATACTGCGTATTCTAGCATTCCGTGGAAATTAAAGGAAGCGAACCATGGTTGTGATGGCACTGTAGGCTGAATGTATACATAATGCTTTTTCTTGAAATTGGATGCAAGGATCCATTCTTCTTGCCACTCAGTGACTGCATTCTCGTTGATTAAGGGGTTAAATTCCGTAAACAGGAGTTCGAGACTCAGTAATAATGCTCTGCGAGTAGCTTCCTTTGCGTGTTCATCAGCTCGCTCATTGCCTTAGATACCAGAGCGTGCTTTTACTCAAATGAACCCTATGGTTTTGCCTTGCTCAACACAGGACTACACGGATTTGCAACTTGTATTTATTTGTCCTCGTGCTCCATTGGGCGTCAGATATGGTTACCAATGCACTTCTAGAGTCGGGGAGTAATCAGCAGGCTTGGCGGTTTGTAATGACCTCCAAAATTGCAATTGTTTCCTCCAGGGAGACAGATGCTTTGTCTGAGAGAGAGAATAATTGAGTGATCCGTAGCTGAGGCCAGAAATACGCGTATCGCGGGAATCCATATCATTACAGTTGGGATCTATCTGGGTAGACGTGAACTGGACCCGGCCGTAGTTTGTCTGAATATCCTTGGAAATAGTAAGTTTTCGCGACGTAGCTATTTTTAGATTAACACAATGCACTGAAATATTTTCGGTCATGACGAAATAATCTCATAAATATTGGCGTGAGTGACGACTTACATACGTTTCTACATAGTCTGTGAATTTATTCATACTGGGATATGATGAGAGGAAAAAAAAACTGGTTCATCCCATTTCAGTCGATTATTACTGTACATATCGCAGGTTCGTAAGCGGTCAGGACCAATGTATTTATTACTTATCATTAATCCTTCTAACTGAGCACTATGCACTTATCATTAATCCTTCTAACTGAGCACTATGCACTATGTTCTGATGTACCATACCGAGCCCTGTAACACGCACAGATTGTACCGCCATCTGACGTTTTCCACTATTACTTCGAAATGCTCCCACAGGTAATGCCGCGTCAACAGAAAAGTAAACATATTTATCCAAGATGTATTATTGTTTGTATTTGCAACGGATATTATTTGATGAAAGCAGATAAGGCGAGTAGTCTTATTAAATATAATCAATTTACTATTACTGTATCTTTACAAGATGCAAACGTGAAACGATATTCAAACATCGAAAAATACTTTGCCGTAACAACACTTTAACTTGTTTTATGCTTTCTGCTTTCGGTGGTCATATACGTACACAGAAAAATAGAATTCCCGGGAGTAACGAAATACATACGAGACGAAGGAAATGGAATACGAATACTGTCTCGTGGAACATACCTTACCCGGGGACATATAACTACGACCCGGAACTGTCCTGCTCACACGTAGAGCCGAATCGACGAGATATTTGGTTCAGGACGAAATTAGTATTCTAGTTCGACCCTTCCTGATTTACAACACCTTCACAATGATCACATGATGTAGAGGAATGCGGTCGAACGTTTAATGTTGTCATAACATCCATTTTAACTTGCCAAGACTGCTGAGTGCCAGTCTGCTAACAATCCGAGCGTTCATTGCGTTTTTTGAAAAATAGTTTCTACTGCGTCCAATTCATATCACACACCACACTTTAAATACAGCTTCATGTGTCTCCTGGCAACTACGCATATTGATTGTACCATACTTGTAGGTCCTCTTTAGCCTTCACTTGTGGAAACGAAGCTGAGTAAACGTGCATCATTAGTGCTATGAGATAAGTGTAGAATAAATTTTGATGACTATAGCATCCTAGTAGTTACTTACTTTATTTCGCTTTCTGTGGTGACATCTGATACAAAACTATTTGGCCAGCCGATGAGTCACTATACGCCTCGTTCTGAGAATGTAGGTATATCTCAGTGATCTGATCCCAAGCGTGAAAGATAATTTCTGAAAAATCTGTTTAGAAATTGCAAAAACTGACACAAATACCATTGTGAGGTATATAGAATATAATGTAAATTACTTAGCAGATTGGCAGATTGCATAGTGGGAACACTAGCGCTTATGGAGAACAAAATATTGTTTAATTTTTAAGAAAAGTGCGTATGATTTCTTGTGCAGAACCCTTGTGAATGTATTGGTAAATGTGTTTGAGAACTGTTTGAAAGAAATGTCTGCTGGGTTCAAATTAATGCCTCTGCCATGTCAGACTCATATTATTCTGCGAGCCATTTTCCAGCGCGTAATTTTTTAAAAATTTAATCTCTTTTCTATTTGACACTGTTTCCAATTTTTTAAAAATATCTATTGACTTCTTCACATACTTGGATTTGTACGATGGGTTATTTTGCACTCACATTTGTGTGAAATTTTGATAGAACATTATACACTCCTGGAAATTGAAATAAGAACACCGTGAATTCATTGTCCCAGGAAGGGGAAACTTTATTGACACATTCCTGGGGTCAGATACATCACATGATCACACTGACAGAACCACAGGCACATAGACACAGGCAACAGAGCATGCACAATGTCGGCAGTAGTATAGTGTATATCCACCTTTCGCAGCAATGCAGGCTGCTATTCTCCCATGGAGACGATCGTAGAGATGCTCGATGTAGTCCTGTGGAACGGCTTGCCATGCCATTTCCACCTGGCGCCTCAGTTGGACCAGCGTTCGTGCTGGACGTGCAGACCGCGTGAGACGACGCTTCATCCAGTCCCAAACATGCTCAATGGGGGACAGATCCGGAGATCTTGCTGGCCAGGGTAGTTGACTTATACCTTCTAGAACACGTTGGGTGGCACGGGATACATGCGGACGTGCATTGTCCTGTTGGAACAGCAAGTTCCCTTGCCGGTCTAGGAATGGTAGAACGATGGGTTCGATGACGGTTTGGATGTACCGTGCACTATTCAGTGTCCCCTCGACGATCACCAGTGGTGTACAGCCAGTGTAGGAGATCGCTCCCCACACCATGATGCCGGGTGTTGGTCCTGTGTGCCTCGGTCGTATGCAGTCCTGATTGTGGCGCTCACCTGCACGGCGCCAAACACGCATACGACCATCATTGGCGCCAAGGCAGAAGCGACTCTCATCGCTGAAGACGACACGTCTCCATTCGTCCCTCCATTCACGCCTGCCGCGACACCACTGGAGGCGGGCTGCACGATGTTGGGGCGTGAGCGGAAGACGGCCTAACGGTGTGCGGGACCGTAGCCCAGCTTCATGGAGACGGTTGCGAATGGTCCTCGCCGATACCCCAGGAGCAACAGTGTCCCTAATTTGCTGGGAAGTGGCGGTGCGGTCCCCTGCGGCACTGCGTAGGATCCTACGGTCTTGGCGTGCATCCGTGCGTCGCTGCGGTCCGGTCCCAGGTCGACGGGCACGTGCACCTTCCGCTGACCACTGGCGACAATATCGATGTACTGTGGAGACCTCACGCCCCACGTGTTGAGCAATTCGGCGGTACGTCCACCCGGCCTCCCGTCAACTGCACATACGGTTCACGTCCACGCTGTCGCGGCATGCTACCAGTGTTAAAGACTGCGTTGGAGCTCCGTATGCCACGGCAAACTGGCTGACACTGACGGCGGCGGTGCAGAAATGCTGCGCAGCTAGCGCCATTCGACGGCCAACACCGCGGTTCCTGGTGTGTCCGCTGTGCCGTGCGTGTGATTATTGCTTGTACAGCCCTCTCGCAGTGTCCGGAGCAAGTATGGTGGGTCTGACACACCGGTGTCAATGTGTTCTTTTTTCCATTTCCAGGAGTGTATTTGACACTGTTTCCAAATTTTTAAAACTATCTATTGACTTCTTCACATACTTGGATTTGTACGATGGGTTTTTTGCACTCACATTTGTGTGAAATTTTGATAGAACATTATAGTAATAAACAAGTGTAACTCCTCTGTTGTAGGAGAGACATATCCGTAGCGGGAAGTGTCAGCCCAGAAATGTTTGAGTACTGCTTTGAGTCATGATCAACATAGGGTTTCATACACGGTCAGGGAATATCGTATTTACAACGAACAAATCTTCTCGTGATGTTACAAAATGAAGTGAAATGGAAGTGAAAGGTCGCTTAAAGATCACAGGTTTACAGTTACTAGTTTTTCAACTGTAAGTTCTCAACATTGCCAAATCGACAGGAGGAGAGAAGACCTCCAAGGAATACATCAGCCCTATGAAATTCTCTGTACGATGTGAATGAAATACTCCAGTCAGTGGAAGCATGTGAGTAGGAATAAAGTCAAAAGTCTCATAGATAACGAGATTGTTTATGTCCGAAGCACAAGTTCTAGCAGGAAAAGGGTACAGAAGAACACCGACTGCGTCATTTTAGAAAGAAATATCCTGATCCACATTCGGCTTCAGTAGTTAAGCAAAACCACGACAAACTTAAATCTGGATTCGCAGGATAGGGATATATACCGCGTTCCTCTCGAATATCAGTCCAAGGTCTTACTGACTGGACCACCTCCCTCAGTTTCAGCCGCTGGCGGGCATGTTAATACCGCTCGCTATGCTTATTTTCTTTCACGGAACACTACTTTGTGCTGAATGACCAACTTATAAGCTAAATCTGTTGTGGGACGCTGGTTCTCGCAATACAAAAAGAGCGCATTGTAGCGGCTGACGCTCAAGGAAGTATTCAAAAAACACGCCACACGACTATACAGGAACTCGAGACACTTGAACAATCCTTTCACCCTTACTCTGGGAAACTACGATCACAACCATAGTTGTAAGCATAAGCGGGCAAAGACACTACTAGCTAGGGCATAACCACCTATGGCAAGCCAAAATACACCAACAAGCGACAAACGTCGGCAAGCACCTGCATATCAGCAACGTTGACTGGTAATCACAAGCTGCTGTTAGAGCCGAGCAACAAGCCACAGCAGGCACACCGACGAGCTTGTCCACTGACGCACAAACAAATCGCCAACATCATCCTACACTGTGCATCCGACGTATGACCTATCGGACACAAAAACGATGATAAACCTGACTGTTGCAGGTTGCTGACGCTGATCGAGAGATCAACACCGGCACCCAGCGGCAGCCGCCGAGCAACAGCACCGCACAACGTCAGAGGTATCTCCGTGCATGATATCCACTACTAACAAAGCCTACCCTTGCATGACCTATCGCAGGCAGCAAGACATCCGCTACTGCTCTTACTAACCGACCTAACTACCGCAGAGGTTTTTTTCCCTTGGCTCTTGCCTTGGCACTTTTTTCACTCTGCCCTTCAAACCGCTACCCTTCGTTCAACTTTCGACCCAATCTATCTCCAGATGAAATGAAATGTCGTGTGGCTACGGCCTCCCGTCGGGTAGACCGTTCGCCTGGTGCAGGTTAAAAAAAAATGGTTCAAATGGCTCTGAGCACTATGGGACTCAACAGCTGCGGTCATCAGTCCCCTAGAACTTAGAACTACTTAAACCTAACTAACCTAAGGACATCACACACATCCACGCCCGAGGCAGGATTCGAACCCGCGACCGTAGCTGTCGCGCGGTTCCGGACTGAGCGCCTAGAACCGCGAGACCACCGCGGCCGCTGGTGCAGGTCTTTCGGGTTGACGCCACTTCGGCGACCTGCGCGTCGATGGGGATGAAATGATGATGATTAGGACAACACAACACCCAGTCCCTGAGTGGAGAAAATCTCCGACCCAGCCGGGAATCGAACTCGGGACCTTAGGATTGATATTCTGTCATGCTGATCACTCAGCTACCGGGGCCGGACTATCTCCAGATGAGCGCGTATTAATGGTTAACCTTAACCAGACGTATGCAAACATCACAGTACCCACATCCTACGACACCTCACTTTAGTGAACACTAACCCTTATGCAGAGATGGCACTAGACCTTTTGAGTTGGCCATCATATGCCGGTGTGGGCGTGTAGGAGCTCCACCAAACTAAAAAAAAAAGAAAAAAAAGGCAGACGCTAACTTACACCGATGAACAGAGATTATGCTTGACATGATTCTGGAAGTATTCAGATCAGGAAGAACGCCATGACCACCTACCTAATAGTCGGTATGTCCAGCTTTAGCACGGATAACAGCGTCGACGTCTCGTGGCAGGGAAGGACTGAGGCTGTAACCTCCCCCCTCACTTATCGTCCTTAATGACAGTGAAAAATTAAACTGCGTGTACCTAATGGAAATTTGGGAAAAGCAATCGTCATCGAAGGTAAACTGTCGGTAAAGAGGGAGGAAAGGGTTACATCTAAATGAAAGGGAAAATGCAAATGAAACTGGTGGAAATTAATTTTTGAAAAGGGGTAAAGTTAATAAAGAAAGTAAATGTGCGGCCGTTACGTTAACAATTAACTAGCGGTAATTAGATGTTTGAGATTTGGGGGAAATTACGGTCGCCAGTCCTAAGGACAATTACTATAGTAACTGAAAAAGAAAGATTATTGCACATATAATTAGCACTAGAAGTGTGGCAACTGAAGGTTGACAAGTGTAGTGTGAAAACTGAAAGTTTGTCAGAAGTAATAAATTTAGCAAAAGAATTAATAAAACCGGAAAATCGAAAGTTAATTTAGTGACTGAAGTTAATAGTGAGCTTTCTTTCTGAAGCACATCGAAATTCAGTAAAATACGGTTAGTCTTGGACTACCTCAACAATCACTTCAAAAGCTACTTGAATCTACGCAATTTAGAAATAAGAGATTTAACTTTCAACTTGAATTTAATGATTCTGAACAATTAACAATAGTAACATTTAGTTCATACCAAGCTGAGCTGCAGTCACGGGTAAGCTAAAAAATGGTTACAAAACTCGCACTCTTAATTTGTGCTTGTGTAATCTAAGTATTGTAGCCAGCTATGAATACTTTAACTGAACTTTGGAATTAAAGTAGTGAAATGGAATGATTGTACTTTAATGCTGGCGTCTGAATTTGAACGACACTCGGGTTCATTTCGGAAAAGGAAGGGACCCTGCTTGGTAATGCAATTGAGACAATGAGCAACAAAGGTTCATGCTAAGTAGCTGTAATTTTGTGATGCAACAATTTTAAAAGTTTGAAAAGCTTAGGTCTGCCATACAGTTCTAAAACTTTACGTGCTTCCAGTCTTCCTTGTTGGTTGGTTGAAGGTTTGAAGCCGTCGATCGAGGAGGTGGCGACAGTCACTCATTGTCGGCCGTCGCTGTTGCAGAAGCTGGATGTTGGCGCGCCTTCTTCTCGACACGGTCACCAGACGAAACGGGCTCTTGATGTGCGCCAGCTAATGCTTCCCGTCCGCGACACCATGCCAGAAACTATCATAGCAAGTCGAGCGCAATTACACGCTGCCAAACCCCGAAAGCGTGGCAACTCGCGGGAGCTTCACACAGCACACCTGCTCCACTGCACCACCCCAGCCAGACTCTCTCTGCTCAGCCCGCCCTCCACGCGACCGAGTTAACACTACCAAAGATCCTAAACACTTTGGTTCTCCACACGATCTATCGATGTATTCGTTCGATAGCATAGTTTTTCCTAGGTGAGACCCAGGGTAAAAATACAAATAATATTTACGAAACAAACCAATTATACATCGACATAAATGCATAAATATATATATACAAACAGTAAAACAACTACAATATATAAAGAGATAGAAATGTCACATCTTCAGGTGACAAAATAAGGAAAAAAATTTGCAGTGCAATAGATGGAAATAGGAAGATATGCATTTCCGGCGTTACAAGGCCTCGGTAGGTCACTGATGGGAGTTGGCACCACATCAGCAGGCAAAAGTCACCTAATTCCTGTAAATTCCGGGGGGGGGGGGGGAGGCGGATGAGCTCACAATCACATCCCAAATGTGTTCGATCGGGATCAGATCTGGCTAGTTGAGGGGCCAGCACATCAACTGGAACTTGCCACTGTGTTCCTCGAACCACTCCATCACACTCCTGGTTGTGACATGCCGCATTATCTTGCTGAGCCGGCTGATGTGGCCGAGCGGTTCTAGGCTCTTCAGTTTGGAACTACGCGACCGCTACGGTCGCAGGTTCGAATCCTGCCTCGGGAGTGAATGTGTGTGATGTCCTTAGGTTAGTTAGGTTTAAGTAGTTCTAAGTTCTAGGGGACTGATGACCTCAAATGTTAAGTCCCATAGTGCTCAGAGCCATTTGAACCATTTGATTCATCAGAGCATCCATAGCTCTGCCACTGCGCCAACGTTCAATGCTGATGGTCACGTGCGTATTTCAGTTGTAGATGCCGATGTCGTGATGTTGACATTGGCACAGGCATGGGTCTTTGGCTGTGGAGGCCCATCGTTAGGAATGTTCTGTGCACTGTGTGTTCAGACAATTGTACTCTGCCCAGCATTAAAGTCTGATGCTAGCTCCGCCACAGTTTGCCGCCTGTCCTGTTTTAACAGTCTGCTTAAATGGTTCAAATGGCTCTGAGCACTATGCGACTTAACTTCTGAGGTCATCAGTCGCCTAGAACTTAGAACTACTTAAACCTAACTAACCTAAGAACATCACACACATCCATGCCCGAGGCAGGATTCTAACCTGCGACCGTAGCGGTCGCTCGGTTCCAGACTGTAGCGCCTAGAACCGCACGGCCACTCCGGCCGGCCTAACAGTCTGCTTAGCCTACGATGTCCGACATATGTAATGAGGGGTTGCCGCCCAATCCCACGTCTGGACGTGGTTTCACCACGTGTTGAAAACATCACCACAGCACTCCTTGAACGCCCACCAAGTCGTGCAGCTTCCGAAATGCTCTTGTCGAGCTTCCTGGCCACCACAATCTGTCCTCGGTCAATCTCGGATAGATCGCATGCCTTTTCTACACACGGACAGCACGCCCACTGATGTTACAGGCACCATGTGTGCGTCTGAGTAGCAGTCATTCCTCGCCAGATGACGCAGCTGTCGGCTAGACGGTTTATATCGATAGGAGGTCGATAGTCATAATGTTACGGCTGATCAGTGTATGTGGAACCAGATGTCTATTCACTGGTCAAGAAATTAACGCAAATTACGGGATGGCGGTTTACAGGCACACAGCTGGCGCCCGATATGTATTCCAGTGGGTACAGATCAGGCACATTTGCTGGCCACGACATCAATGTGAGTTCACTATGATGCCCCGCAAACCATTGTAACGTGATACTGACCTTGCAGCACGGACAGTTATCCTGCAGGAAGGTGTCGTCGCAGTAGGGGAAGACTTCTAGCATGAAGCGATGCAGGTGGTCGGCAGTAATGTTCACGCAGTTCACTGCTGTCTTGATGCTTCCGATTAGCACCACAGATCCAATGGAAGCACAGCTCAATGTACCCCATAGCAAAATTACGCTCTCACCGGCCTGTATCTGAGGCACGTGCGGCGGCGCGGTTCCTTCCGTCCCTTTACGACGAACCTGCACCTACCTGTGAACATTGTCTCAGCAGATCATCAGTAGGGAAGCCGAGCGAAACCTACTGTACTTCCACGTGAACCACGCTGCAATTAAAGTCACTAATCTACGTTTCGGGAGAAAGTTTTCACACGAAATGAAATGTTGGAAATGTTGTCCTTAATTAATATATTCTGAAACTTAAGTGAACAAGTGTCACTGCCAAGCCCGTGCTAGTCTTAACATAGTCACTCGCAATCCCTTTCACTCACGTTAGCAAGTTTATGGTGTTGCATTTCCCGAAAACGTAATATCTACAAAAATACGGATTGTTTTTGATTGAGAATGCTCTACAAATATTAAGTCTGTCCGTATCCAATGCAGTCACAGTTTTTAGCCACCGACCTGCTCAATACGCCACGCGGAATTTATGTCTTTTCTCGTCACAAAATTCACTTAAAATTTTCTACACACCCATCCGAATAATTATGCCGTCACTTTACAACTTTTTTGATGTATGAAACACTGCTAGATCCGGCAACTTATCATTTCCGTCGGAACTACTACTACACACGTCCGAACTGTTTCATGGCTAGGCTCCGACTCCTCTCTAGAATACTCTAAGTCTTCTCTACCAGCAGAGAAAGGCGTGCGAAGAATACTGCTGTATCATTGGTCAGTTTACTCAACAGCCAATAGCAAAACAACATTCTCCCGCGTCCGTCCCCGCTTTCATCAATAACTACTCGCAAAATAGTAAACCTAACGACTGCACTTTTTACCGACGTAACTATCTAATATGCTGAAGTTTTGTTTATGCATAAAGTTATTTACTGTTGTTATTTATACCTGAATGTAGTTTCTCTTTACCATAAACTTACTTTACAAATATATTCTACAAAAAGCCCCTTTGTCCACATCCATACTACTTCGAAACGTTCCCACACTAAATCCCACTACATAACTAGTTAAACAATTATCTTCATATTAACCTTAAACCACACTCGCGCATCATTCATACTGCTAAAACACATTTATAACATATTACATACACAAAAAGAGATAATAACATTTTATGAAAATACTAGAACAGTTTATGAAAAATATTCTATTACTTTAGTTCACTCTAGTGGGCACAATCGAAACTAAACCACATACCCCTATCCAATACTGTCCTGTATCGGCTGACACATAAACTACGTGCGCGTCCAGTCTCGCGTCACCATCTGTCGCTATCCAGCTCTGAGACGCATCTCGCACTTAACCGCCTTCAAAGCAGGATGAGTATACGGCGCTACGCCTCACACGGTGCATCTTTCGTGTAGCCTTTCCTCTGGATGACGCCATGTAAGGACGCAACCATCGACCTGGTGTAACAAGAAATGCGATTCATTCGACAGGTGACGCGTTTCTATTGATCCACGACGAAAACTCAGACATGCTGTGTCCAATGAAATCGTAACTGACGATGTCTTTGCATCAAGTCAGGAAAACATAGGGGTCATGCGGTGTGGAGCTCCATGTTCAACAATGGTCTTGAACGGTTCTCTCCTAAGCACTTGTGCCCGCGCCAGCTCTGTACTCTGCAGTCAGATCTGCCACAGATGGCTGGCTATCCTGGATTACAGAGTGCTCGACCCTCCGACCTCTATGTTTTGCGGTGAAATGTGGTCATCCAATATCATATGGCTTACTCGTTATTTTATCGTCCTTCAACCGCTTTCTACAAGCGCTCACGAGAGCAGTACGCCAACATGCGACCAGCTTCGCCGTTTCAGAGATTCTCGTTTCCAGCTGCAGCGCCACAAAAATGTGCCCTTTGTCAACACAGATTATATCATTTGATGTCAGTATTTCCGGCCCGTATCTTCGCTATGATAACCAGCCATTCGTGTCCCTTCCGCTTACATTCTTCCCTTACTGTCACACGTACCTGCTACATCATCAGGAGGCATTCAACGTCGCATTGAGCAGTGGTCATAACGTTTTGGATCAGTGTATGTACTGAAACAATGTACCAGGCACTCAGTTGAGTACAGAGGACAGGATACTGTGCTGAGGAAGCACAGTGGCTACAAAAGAAGATATAGCTTCTCGGATTTTGACAAGATCAATGTGTAGTTTTACTTGTTAACATACAATTATTTACAAAAAGTTAACAGTAAGTAACAATCACATGATGTGTCACTGCCAGGTAACATAGCTCGATAAAACGTGAACCATGCATAGAAAGAACAGCCATACTATGGTAGAGAACGTAACTGAAAGAAATATGGAATGAGACAAACAGAAATGACACTTTTATTCAAAGAAAATGTCGCACTGAAGTTGTAACGCTGGAAATGCATATCCTCCTATTTCCATCTATTGTACTATAATTTTTTTTCCTTATATTGTTACTTGAAGATATTATATTTCTGTGTCTTTATATATTGTAATTGTTTTACTGTTTGTATATATATATATTTATGCATTAATGTTGGTTTGTTTTGTGAATATTATTTGTATTTATACGCCGGGTCTGGCCTAGGGAAAACTATACTATCACAATGAGTGACTGTCGCCACCTCCTCGATAGACGGCTTCAAACCTTCAATCAACCAACAAGGAAGACTGGAAACACGTAAAGTTTTAGAACTGTATGGCAGACCTCAGCTTTTCAAACTGTTCAAATCACAAAATTACAGCAATGTAGCATGAACCTTTGTTGCTCATTGTCCCAATTGCATTACCAAGCAGGGTCCCTTCCTTTTCCGGAGTGAACCCGAGTGTAGTTGAAATTCAAACTCCAGCATCATTCGATTTCACTGCTTTAATTTCAAAGTTCAGTTAAGGTATTCATAGCTGGCTACAATATTTAGATTACACAGTCACAAATTAAGAGTGCGAGTTTTGTTACCGTATTTTAGTTACCTGTGACTGCAGCTCAGCTTGGTACGTACTAAATTTTACTCTTGTTAATTGTTCAGAATCATTTAATTCAAGTTCAAAGTTAAATCTCTTATTTATAAACTGCGTAGATTCAAGTAGCTTTTGAAATGATTGTTGAGGTAGTCCAAGACTAACCGTATTTTACTGAATTTAGATGTGGTTCAGAAAGAAAGCTCACTATTAACTTCAGTCACTAAATTAACTTTCAATTTTCCGGTTTTATTAAGTCTTTTGCTAAATTAAGTCAGAGTGTAGCGAAATTTATTACTTCTGACAAACTTTCAGTTTTCACACTACACGTGTCAACCTTCAGTTGCCACGCTTCTAGCGCTAATTATATGTGTAATAACCTTTCTTCTTCAGTTACTATAGTAATTATCCATTGGACTGGCGACCGTAATTTCTCCCAAATCTCAAATATCTGATTGCCGCTAGTTAATTGTTAACGTAACGGCCGCACATTTACTTTCTTTATTAACTTTACCCCTTTTCAAAATTAATTTCCACCAGTTTCAGTTGCATTTTTCCTTTCATTTAGATGTAACCCTTTCCTCCCTCTTTACTGACAAATTAACTTCGGTGACGATTGGTTTTTCCCAAATTTCCATTAGGTACACGCGGTTTAATTTTTCACTGTCATTAAGGTCGATAAGTGAGGGGAAGGTTACACGTTGACAGCGATGTTGGACTGTTGATGACTGAAAGCATGTTGCCTCATGGGACGAGTCTAGTTGCAAATTGTATCGAGCGGATGGACGTGTAAGGGGAGGGAAACAACCCCATGAATCCAAGGACCCTGTATGTCTCCAGGGGACTGTGCGAGCTGGTGGAAGCTCTGTAATGGCGTGGGTCCTGTGTAGTTGGAGTGATTCCTGATACGTCTAGATACGACTCTGACAGGTGACACGTACGTAAGCATCCTGTCTGATTACGTGCATCCAGTCATGCCCATTGTGCATTACGACGGACGTGGCCAATTCCAGCAGCCAATGCGACATCCCACATGTCCAGAATTGCTACAAAGTGGCTCCAGGAACACTCTTCTGAGCTAAACAGGTCGCTGGCCACCAGACTCCCCAGACATGAACATTATTGGTCGTATCTGGGATGCCTTGCGACGTGCTGTTCAGAAGAGATCTCCACCCCCTCCTACTCTTACGGGTTTATGGACAGCCCGGCACGATTCATCATGTCAATTCCCTGCAGCACTACGTCAGACATTAAACGAGTCCATGGCATGTCGTGTTGCGGCACTTCTCCGTGTTCGTGGGAGCCCTACACGATGTTAGGCAGGTCTATCAGTTTCGTTGGTTTTTCAGTGCACAGTAGAAAAACGTAGCAGATGTATGGAAATGTTTTTATATAGGTGTATTTTTCGTGCGTAGTTTATAAATATATTTAGGGCTATTCCTGTTTTGTGTCAATAATGAAATTGGTGAATTGAAGATGTATGTAAAATTTTTGGAGGCACAATTTAACGAAAGAAGAGTGAATTGGCAGCACAAATCTTGGTACATGGAGGTCGTCAGACAACAAATAGTTGCGAAAGAGAGGATTGCCCAATTTGTACTGTACGTAAGACTTAGGGGTGAAATTTCAGGGGGTTATTTAAATGTATTTCTTGCAATTTTTACATGGGTTTCTGGTGTGATGTACTCGTATATAGTTTATTTGCAATTGCTGTTCGCACGAAATTTGGTGTGTGGAGATCATCAGACGTCATTAAAATTTTAAGTGTTTGTGGGAGTAGTTACATGCAAAGTTTGAGCAACGTTTTTGGGGGTATATTACGTAGTTTAATTACATTATGTATGCTATTTTGGAAGGGTTTTGAATAGATTTATTACGTAAAATTATGAGAGTAAGTTCGTATTATGTTTATGAGAAAAAAATCTGGAGAGAAATCTTAATTTAGTGCAAATAAGAGTGAACATTTGGTGACTAATATTCAGCTATCAGCTAAGTTAAAATTGAAAGTTAAAGGGGCAATTTCTGCACCGGGTACTATTAATTTTAAAGTTTTTGATTACACACGGTCACACTGTAAATAATGATAAAATGTTAGTTGACTTACGGTGTCGAACAAATTTCATAGCACGAAAGACGTGTTTTCTAGTGGGAACATGGGCAGAGCGTTTCATATGTTGAGCTGAATCAAATGTGTTTTGCCTAAGCTATAAATTAGTTTTTGCTTCCTATCCTGTGTGTAAGTGTATCGATTCCACTGGGAAGGGCGTTCAGTGCCTGATGTATGGGGATTATTGAAGTCATATGATTGCTGGAAACTATACCACAGTCATATTTCGACGACTATCGTATTTCAGCGTTGACGGTGACTGCAGATTAAAGCATGTTCGGCGCTGTACTTGGCCAAGGGTGTTATGAATTTCGGCAGAGGCGACTGGACTGCGAACCATATGAAACTTCGACGCTAGAATACCGGTCATCGTCTGTGGTTGTATTAGTGAAGCACTATGATGTGATCACAGTAAAAGGTGCTATCAAATGAGCGCAACAGCGATGAAAGCTTTTGAAAGGAATGAGCTGACTCGAGAGTTTATTTAAATTTATGTGTTTATTTAGCATTTAATTAATATGCAGTAATTTTACGATTTGTGTTACATTTAGCAAATTTAAGCTGCTAATATGACATGTCCTAGGAGGTACTTGCTGTTTCGTACACCACCACAAAGGTTCTTATTATATCGTTCTGAAATGCACGTAGGGTATTCTACTTATCATGTTATGTATGTATTTATTATGCAATGTAAGTATTTAAAGTTTGGTGCTACTTAAAATACCAAGTTAGCGAGCTAACGTGCCACATTAAGAGGAGATGTGCAACGTTACCTGTATCCAGGAGAGCTAATGGGCAGCCTACTGCTACGAGGTAAGGGGAATTTGACGCGTGGCTGAACGCTAGCGGACTGAGGGCTCAGGGTGGTTTCACTGAATAGAAAATACTGTTATAGTTAGAAAAGGACTCCCACACTGTTTGGACTTAAATCGTTATAACGTTGATGTAATTCTTATCTCTATGAGTGACAAAGGAGAATCTTTACAATGTGGGAAAAGAAAGATTGCTACTTACCATACAGATATCACTTTAAGTTGCAGACAGGTAAAATTAAAAGACACTTAAACATAAGCTTTCGGCCACTACCTTCGTCAGAAAAAGGAAGAGAAACACACACGATTCATTCAATGCGTGAGGTGTGCTCGCTTGTGTAAATGAATCGCGTGTGTTTGTCGAAAGTTTATGTTTAAGTGTCGTCTAACTGTGCCTGTCTGCAACTTAACGTGTTGTCTTTGCGATAAAGAGCACTATATCTTTTCCTACAATGTTGATTTTCCATCCAGGAGTTTCCATGGTTTGAAAGCAGAATATTTGTCATTTTGGTGTCACTTGATCTACTCTTCTCCTGTTATCTATTCTTATGCTTTCATTCTTGGTTGTATCTGTACATACATACGGTCCAGAGAAGTGCATTTATTGAATAATAAGTTACGATGGAAAGGAATCTATTGTATTGTGCTCTTTCATTTTAATCACAAAGCTACATTTTAGTAGCTCGTCTCGTGGGGCAACCGCTGAGGTTTTGTAATGAGAATTAGACGGCTTAGCCGCGATCTGTTCAGCCTCCGTTGTGACCATTTCACTAAGACAATTATTGTGTACTGTGCGAATTGTGTATTGAACCGGGGACCTACAAACGACGGAGAGGCTTCGTCCCGCTGTAGCCCTCAGTGGTTCACAACCCCAGAACAGGCTACAGCAGTCCACCCACCCCACAGCCGCCTCACACTTAACCCAGCGTTATTGTGCGGTTCGACCCCCAGCGGAGCCCCCTCGGGAACGTCTCATACCAGGCGAATGTAACCCCAAATGTTTGCGTGATACGGTAAGTATGGCGTACGCGTACATGGAGACAGTGTTTTCTCAGCAATCACCGACATAGTGTAACTGAGGCGGAATAAGGGGAACCAGCTCGCTTTCGCCGTGGCAGATGGAAAACCGCCTTAAAAACCGTCCACAGGCTGGCTGGCTGGCTGGCACACCGGAGATCGACAATAATCCGCAGGAAGCAGCGCGTTAGACCGCGCGGCTAGCCGGACGTGCTGAGATAATTATTACACTATTTTTTTTTGGTCATCAGTCTACTGACTGGTTTGATGCGGCCCGCCACGAATTCCTTTCCTGTGCCAACCTCTTCATCTCAGAGTAGCACTTGCAACCTACGTCCTCAATTATTTGCTTGACGTTTTCCAATCTCTGCCTTACTCTACAGTTTTTGCCCTCTACAGCTCCCTCTAGTACCATGGAAGTCATTCCCTCATGTCTTAGCAGATGTCCTATCATCCTGTCCCCTCTCCTTATCAGTGTTTTCCACATATTCCTTTCCTCTCCGATTCTGCGTAGAACCTCCTCATTCCTTACCTTAGCAGTCCACCTAATTTTCAACATTCGTCTATAGCACCACATCTCAAATGCTTCGATTCTCTTCTGTTCCGGTTTTCCCACAGTCTATGTTTCACTACCAAACAATGTTGTACTCCAGACGCCCATCGTCAGAAATTTCTTCCTCAAATTAAGGCCGGTATTTGATATTAGTGGACTTCTCTTGGCCAGAAACGCCTATTTGGCCATAGCGAGTCTGCGTTTGATGTCCTCCTTGCTCCGTCCGTCATTGGTTATTTTACTGCCTAGGTAGCAGAATTCCTTAACTTCATTGACTTCGTGACCATCAATCCTGATGTTAAGTTTCTCGCTGTTCTCATTTCTACTACTGGCCATTAAAATTGCTACATCAAGAAGAAATGCAGATGATAAACGGGTATTCATTCGACAAATATATTATACTAGAACTGAGATGTGATTACGTTTTCACGCAATTTGGGTACGTAGATCCCGAGAAATCAGTACCCGGCGACCACCAGCTTGGATGGCGTGTACAGGAACAGCTGCCCATGCAGCTTCAACACGATACCACAGTTCATCAAGAGTAGTGACTGGCGTATTGTGACGAGCCAGTTGCTCGGCCACCATTGACCAGACGTTTTCAATGGGTGAGAGATCTGGAGAATGTGCTGGCCAGGGCAGCAGTCGAACATTTTCTGTATCCAGAAAGGCCCTTACATGACCTGAAACATGCGGTCGTTCATTATCCTGCTGAAATGCAGGGTTTCGCAGGGATCGAATGAAGGGTACAGCCACGGGTCGTAACACGTCTCAAATGTAACGTCCACTGTTCGAAGTGCCGTCAATGCGAACAAGAGGTGACCGAGACGTGTAACCAGTGGCACCCCATACCATCACGTCGTGTCATACGCTTCCAATGTGCGTTCACCGCGATGTCGCCAAACACGGATGCGACTATCATGATGCTGTAAACAGAACTTGGATTCATCCGAAAAAGTGACGTTAAGCCATTCGTGCACCCAGGTTCGTCGTTGAGTACACCATCGCAGGCGCTCCTGTATGTGATGCAGCGTCAAGGGTAACCGCAGCCATGGACTCCGAGCTGATAGTCCATGCTGCCACAAACGTCATCGAACTGTTCGTGCACATGGTTGTTGTTTTGCAAAGTTCCTCATCTGTTGACAAGGATCGAGACGTGGCTGCACGATCCGTTACAGCCATGCGGACAAGATGCCTGTCATCTCGACTGCTAGTGATACGAGGCCGTTGGGATCCAGCACGGCGTTCCATATTACCCCCCTGAACCCACCGATTCTGCTAACAGTCATTGGATCTCGACCAACGCGAGCAGCAATGTCGCGATACGATAAACCATAATCGCGATAGGCCAAAATCCGACCTTTAACAAAGTCGGAAACGTGATGGTACGCATTTATTCTCCTTGCACGAGGCATCACAACAACGTTTCACCAGGCAACGCCGGTCAATTGCTGTTTGTGTATGAGAAATCGGTTGGAAACTTTCCTGATGTCAGCACGTTGTAGGTGTCGCCACCGGCGCCAAACTAGTAGGAATGCACTGAAAAGCTAATGATTTGCATATCACAGCATCTTCTTCCTGTCGGTTAAATTTCGCGTCTGTAGCACGTCATCCTGGTGGTGTAGCAATTTTAATGGCCAGTAGTGTACTTACACACATGACATAGAAGTGCTGTTTTATCTTGAAGTCTGATTTGTTAGTGCGAACAGAAACTGGCGGACATATAGCTTTAAATATCACGGTCATTCAGTTTGATTTAACTAAGCTTATGGATTCAGAAGGTAATACTTTTTGTTCGAGTTGCTAATCTACAGCATGAGCGAAAGGTATGTTGTCGTAAGACAACAACAGTAATGAACAGTTTCATCATAGTCTTCTCTCTCACCAATATGACGCGAGTTTTATTGTGATCCGAAACCACAGTTCGTTAATAAATCAGTCCGGCATTGATGTTATTTAGTAAGAAAGATTTTCTGTAATTTTGTTCTCTGCTCAGATCGCATATAACGGGTGCTACAAATTCTATACATGAAAGGATAGTTGTAGGTCACTTTTCACACAAACGATTAATGCTACATGCGTCACGTGCAACGTTTATTTCGACGTAATTTACAGAATCCTTTCTGTGTTGAAAAGACAGCAATGTTTAATAGTTTTATTTATATATCCATTTGTAACCCAGATTATTTTTTTCCAATATAAGAAAAACTAAGAGAGAGAGAGAGAGAGAGAGAGAGAGAGAGAGAGAGAGAGAGACAGAGAGATAGAGAGAGAGAGAGAGAGAGAGAAATAAAATTCATCCAGAAATCTAATTACAGATTCATAATGCTGACGAGACGACAAGTTTATTGGTACCGAGAAAAGACTTATTAATGACGTAATTAAAAAGCTCACTAATTTTATCAGTTAATTTGAGTATCAAAACGAATGTCCGCTGGCTAACAAACACCATCTGTTTGGTGCCTGATTGGCGGTCAGTCGAGTGGAGAGGCTAAACATATTTCCCATTCACCATTCAGATAATATTAAAATCCTTCAAGAAGACGAGTTTTCTTTAAGTTGGAGCAGTTATTTTCAAACCTGGCCAGAGAGCACGTTGGCGGTAGCGTAAGAGTAATTGCCCACGAATTCAAACAACTGGTCCCAGACGGGACAGGCAACCTGAACTCCAAACGGCCGAGCCGCTCCGCCGGTCTGTGAGCCTATTTGTCAGCACCGATTGCGTCCAAATTTATTGTTTCTGCTGTGCTTGGCCAGAAATTAGAATGCCGATTTGGGAGTCCAGTTGGCCAAGGTTTTAGAAAAAGCAGCGTTCTCGCGTGGGTACTTTACAAGCAGCGGTAAGTGCAACGCAGAGTACACAACAGTTGTGGGGTCGAGTTCTTATGCGGATACCTTTTAGTTTCAATTATTACGTTTCTTACCCTGCAAAAAACCGAAATATTGCTGAATGTATTGTATTTGCTAGTGTTTTCATGAAATGCATTAAAGGAAAAGCAAAGGAAAACTTGGGATTACAGATACGTTTCCAGGAAGGGAGTGAAAGACGTACAGGAGAACTTTACATATAAAACTAGATTTCTTTATTATTTTATAGTTAATGAATTACACGTGCTGGCGTGATATTTATCATAAAAACAGAGATGCAGTAATTTTCTCCGCATCTTGTACAAATTGTAAACAATGCATTTTCAGAGGTACATAGTTGCTTTAAAGCCTCTATAGAAGAACAGACCTCGTCTACATTCGTAATAGATTCTCTCTCATCGCACAGTTTGGCGGAAAACCACGCGCAGCACATCTTTTCACTACGTCTTGGCGAGGATAGCTGGTGACGTACAATGGAATGTATTTTTATGCAGTCTTCGCAGGATGTGATTTTCTTTCTCCCTCGATGAGATAAAGGCTGTTTTGAAGTTTTTTGATCAAATTCTTTATCGGACGATAAAAGTTGAGGTCGCAGAATTGCAGTAGTGGAGTGCATTTGGGGGAATCAGTTTAGTACTGCACGATGAGAAACCAACTTCGTTTCGAAAAATCGTATTTTATAATTGTGGATTTCTTTGTACTTCCAACGACTAATTTAAGAGAAGAAATTTATTTTCCTATACGTAGAGCTTCGTCACATCAGTCACAACACTTCTCTCTCATGCCATTTACGAATATATTAATAAATGCCGCATACTGAGCTTTATTTCGGTTCATTTTCAGTCTAAGTAACATAAAAATTGAAAATGAAAAGATTGAAAATTAGGAAATCACAGACACATGAGCCATTCATCCCTAAACGCCTAATAGTGAACTGTATAAATATCATCATCATTCGATATCACGTATCTGTATACTAATGTAACAGTGCAGCAACTATACAGATTGTTGTTGTTGTTGTGGTCTTCAGTCCTGAGACTGGTTTGATGCAGCTCTCCATGCTACTCTATCCTGTGCAAGCTTCTTCATCTCCCAGTACCTACTGCAACCTACATCCTTCTGAATCTGCTTAGTGTTCTGATCTCTTGGTCTCCCTCTACGATTTTTACCCTCCACGCTGACCTCCAATGCTAAATTTGTGATCCCTCGATGCCTCAGAACATGTCCTACCAACCGATCCCTTCTTCTAGTCAAGTTGTGCCACAAACTTCTCTTCTCCCCAATCCTATTCAATACCTCCTCATTAGTTACGTGATCTACCCACCTTATCTTCAGCATTCTTCTGTAGCACCACATTTCGAAAGCTTCTATTCTCTTCTTGTCCAAACTAGTTATCGTCCATGTCTCACTTCCATACATGGCTACACTCCATACAAATACTTTCAGAAACGACTTCCTGACACCTAAATCTATATTCGATGTTAACAAATTTCTCTTCTTGAGAAACGCTTTCCTTGCCATTGCCAGTCTACATTTTATATCCTTTCTACTTCGACCATCATCGGTTATTTTACTCCCTAAATAGCAAAACTCCTTTACTACTTTAAGTGTCTCATTTCCTAATCTAATTCCCTCAGCATCACCCGACTTAATTTGACTACATTCCATTATCCTCGTTTTGCTTTTGTTTATGTTCATCTTATATCCTCCTTTCAAGACACTGTCCATTCCGTTCAACTGCTCTTCCAAGTCCTTTGCTGTCTCTGACAGAATTACAATGTCATCAGCGAACCTCAAAGTTTTTACTTCTTCTCCACGAATTTTAATACCTACTCCGAATTTTTCTTTTGTTTCCTTTACTGCTTGCTCAATATACAGATTGAATAACATCGCGGAGAGGCTACAACCCTGTCTCACTCCTTTCCCAACCACTGCTTCCGTTTCATGCCCCTCGACTCTTATAACTGCCATCTGGTTTCTGTACAAATTGTAAATAGCCTTTCGCTCCCTGTATTTTACCCCTGCCACCTTCAGAATTTGAAAGAGAGTATTCCAGTCAACATTGTCAAAAGCTTTCTCTAAGTCTACAAATGCTAGAAACGTAGGTTTGCCTTTCCTTAATCTTTCTTCCAAGATAAGTCGTAAGGTCAGTAGTGCCTCACGTGTTCCAACATTTCTACGGAATCCAAACTGATCTTCCCCGAGGTCGGCTTCTACCAGTTTTTCCATTCGTCTGTAAAGAATTCGCGTTAGTATTTTGCAGCTGTGACTTATTAAACTGATAGTTCGGTAACTTTCACATCTGTCAACACCTGCTTTCTTTGGGATTGGAATTATTATATTCTTCTTAAAGTCTGAGGGTATTTCGCCTGTCTCATACATCTTGCTCACCAGATGGTAGAGTTTTGTCATGACTGGCTCTCCCGAGGCCATCAGTAGTTCTAATGGAATGTTGTCTACTCCCGGGGCCTTGTTTTGACTCAGGTCTTTCAGTGCTCTGTCAAACTCTTCACGCAGTATCTTATCTCCCATTTCATCTTCATCTACATCCTCTTCCATTTCCATAATATTGTCCTCAAGTACATCGCCCTTGTATAAACCCTCTATATACTCCTTCCACCTTCCTGCTTTCCCTTCTTTGCTTAGAACTGGGTTGCCATCTGAGCTCTTGATATTCGTACAAGTGGTTCTCTTCTCTCCAAAGGTCTCTTTAATTTTCCTGTAGGCAGTATCTATCTTACTAGTGAGACAAGCCTCTACATCCTTACATTTGTCCTCTAGCCATCCCTGCTTAGCCATTTTGCACTTCCTGTCGATTTCATTTTTGAGACCTTTGTATTCCTTTTTGCCTGCTTCATTTACTGCATTTTTATATTTTCTCCTTTCATCAATTAAATTCAATATTTCTTCTGTTACCCAAGGATTTCTATTAGCCCGCGTCTTTTTACCTACTTGATCCTCTGCTGCCTTCACCACTTCATCCCTCAGAGCTACCCATTCTTCTTCTACTGTATTTCTTTCCCCCATTCCAGTCAATTGTTCCCTAATGCTCTCCCTGAAACTCTCTACAACCTCTGGTTCTTTCAGTTTATCCAGGTCCCATCTCCTTAAATTCCCACCTTTTTGCAGTTTCTTCAGTTTCAATCTGCAGTTCATAACCAATAGATTGTGGTCAGAATCTACATCTGCCCCAGGAAATGTCTTACAATTTAAAACCTGGTTCCTAAATCTCTGTCTTACCATTATATAATCTATCTGAAACCTGTCAGTATCTCTAGGCTTCTTCCATGTATACAGCCTCCTTTCATGATTCTCGAACCAAGTGTTAGCTATGATTAAGTTATGCTCTGTGCAAAATTCTACAAGGCGGCTTCCTCTTTCATTCTTTCCCCCCAATCCATATTCACCTACTATGTTTCCTTCTCTCCCTTTTCCTACTGACGAATTCAAGTCACCTATGACTATTAAATTTTCGTCTCCCTTCACTACCTGAATAATTTCTTTTATCTCGTCATACATTTCATCTATTTCTTCATCATCTGCAGAGCTAGTTGGCATATAAACTTGTAATACTGTAGTAGGCATGGGATTTGTGTCTATCTTGGCCACAATAATGCGTTCACTATGCTGTTTGTAGTAGCTTACCCGCACTCCTATTTTTTTATTCATTATTAAACCTACTCCTGCATTACCCCTATTTGATTTTGTATTTATAACCCTGTAATCACCTGACCAAAAGTCGTGTTCCTCCTGCCACCGAACTTCACTAATTCCCACTATATCTAACTTTAACCTATCCATCTCCCTTTTTAAATTTTCTAACCTACCTGCCCTGTTAAGTGATCTGACATTCCACGCTCCGATCCGTAGAACGCCAGTTTTCTTTCTCCTGATAACGACGTCCTCTTGAGTAGTCCCCGCCCGGAGATCCGAGTGGGGGACTATTTTACCTCCGGAATATTTTACCCAAGAGAACGCCATCATCATTTAATCATACAGTAGAGCTGCATGTCCTCGGGAAAAATTACGGCTGTAGTTTCCCCTTGCTTTCAGCCGTTCGCAGTACCAGCACAGCAAGGCCGTTTTGGTTAATGTTACAAGGCCAGATCAGCCAATCATCCAGACTGTTGCCCCTGCAACTACTGAAAAGGCTGCCGCCCCTCTTCAGGAACCACATGTTTGTCTGGCCTCTCAACAGATACCCCTCTGTTGTGGTTGCACCTACGGTACGGCCATCTGTATCGCTGAGGCACGCAAGCCTCCCCACCAACGGCAAGGTCCATGGTTCATGGGGGGGCTATACAGATTATAAAACATAATTTTTTGCAACATGGAAAAAACATGAATTTGCTGGAACACATGAAATCATTAATCTCCTGAAAATTGCACTATCTCAAAATTATTTTGAATTCACCAACAAAATTTGTACCCAAGCAGACTGAGTGGCTGTGGTGAATAATGTAGCTGGCATGATAGCAAACATTTTCCTTAATAGCCTAGAAAAATAATTAACTCTAATTGGTCTTCATTGAATAAAATCATTTACTATTATAGATATGTGCATTGCACTCTCATGCTAGATGATGGAAATCATACAGGCATCCAAAATATTCACCAAGGCCTAAATAACTTACACCCCAAAATCAAATCCACTTTGGAAATGGAGAAACACAATTCCATAAACTACCTAGACGTCACAATTAGCAAAGATAGCAACTACTATAAAGTTGATATTTATAGAAAATCTACCACCACGGATAATGTTGTAAACGCCAACTCCTGCCATCCTAAATTGTAGAAATTTTCATACTTCCACTCAACGATTAATAGACTAATTAACCAATTGCTAGAAAAACAAGTAATTCAAAAAGAACTAGGCACACTTCCTTACATAACTTACTAAAACGATTTCAATCCGGAATAACCACAAAACTATACGAGTACACCAAAGACATAGCAGCCAAACAAATCACAATACACAACAAAATACGCCTAGCGAGGGAAACATCAACCAAATATAAAACGAAGTCTATACGGACAATTTACTTAAGTCAAATATTCAACAACACAAATGCATTGTTCAAAACTCGAAATACACGGCTAGCCTTTGGTACTAACAACATTCTCAAAATGAAGCTACGTTCGGGCAACACTAAATTCTCAGACTATGCTAACACAGGTGTATATAATCACGTGTAACAACTGCTGTAACCTCTACATCTGTCAAACAAGATGAAAGTTTAACATTAGATTCAAAGAGCACACCAGACATAGCGATGATAATCGATCGAGCTTTTTCCTCCATTTGAAAAATCAACACTGCACAGTTGATAAAATTAAAATGCATTGCAAATACTGCATAGAATGCCCAAAGGTCCCACTATGAACATGCTTGAATAATTTGAAATTTATTAACACGTGAGCAACTACGGACAGGGAATATTAAATGAACAAACAGAATATAAACACAAATTCTACTTAATAACTTCATTGAAATACTGGAAAAAGAAAGGTAAATTAAAAACAAATAACTGCAGACAATGATAGCCTACGTTGAAATCCTACCAGTGGGAAATAACATCATCGCTGTAACAACTGCAGTAACTTCTACATCGGTCAAACGAGACGAAATTTTATCGATATATGAAGGAGCACATCAGAAATAGCGACAATAACTG
Source organism: Schistocerca cancellata (assembly GCF_023864275.1). Taxonomy (NCBI): domain Eukaryota; kingdom Metazoa; phylum Arthropoda; class Insecta; order Orthoptera; family Acrididae; genus Schistocerca; species Schistocerca cancellata. The sequence goes on along the minus strand of NC_064630.1, from coordinate 48,674,896 downwards.
ATCGAGGTTCTTTTTCCATCTGAAAAGTCAACACTACCCAGTGTATAAAATTGAAAATGCATTGCAGATACTGCATAGAACACCGAAAGATATAGTTTGCTGCAAATGGTATAAAACATTCCATTAAGACAACTGTCAAGTTACTGTCAAAACCCATTTAATAGATTAAAAATGTTACAATTACGTAATTTTAGCAACAATTGAGTACTGAAAGTTACGTGACAGTTTACTATCGATGTAATATGGACGTCATGTTTGTCTAGATGTAAGTGCCAACACGCAAGGCGTATTATGTGCATAAATGATATCAACAAACACAACATTGCCAGCTTACTTGCTTATGGCAATGAAAGCAAAAACCGGTATGTCCTGAAATAAAGACTGATGATTACATTGCATCTTTTCTGGTCCTCCGTTATAATAATGTCATGCACTAAAGACCTTTTACTTACTGTAGCCGTCGTCTGTCCCTTTTTAATGAATTATGTCATAGAGTAGATAACCAACGTCTGATAGGCAAAGGCTGCCAACATTAATTTAATTTTTTTTATTGTGAGTCGCCACTGACGTCATGACAGCCCCAGTCACTGCGATGTCCACTTTGACCTGGTGGGAAAAACGCCCGACGCTACACGTGTACCACGCAGAATAATAAAGAATGAGAAATGCCGTATAATACAAAAAATATATCATGTAAGTGTTAGACATCACAGATAATTAGTGAACAACCAGTTACGTTCTCTTCACGTGTTTCGGTGTAACACGCACCTACTTTTAGCGAGCATTCTCGTATTGTTGCACACAATACGGATCGATCGAGAGGCATATTACGACCAGAATGACAGCCAGGATACTGAATGGAGCAATCAACTTTTACTTCCGGACGCACTCGCTCCACGCAGTTCAGCATTCAAATGCTGTGCTGTTGGAGTCGTTTGCTCCAGGCGGCCTGTGTTAACAGTGTCTACATTCCTGGTTTCTAGAAGAGGCGTTTCTTTGATCCGGGCTTCTTCGACATTGCCGGGCCTCGATTTGTACTGCACGAAGCACAGCTTATTATCCAGGAACACGTAATAATCCATCTGGTGATCTATTTAAGCACAGTTTTGAATCCATTAAAAGGCTACTTAAGCGCGCAAACTAGTTTCATTAATCTAGTCCGCCACTAACATATTTGTAGCCTTAATAAGTCATTTATTAGTGTTCTCAGGTATTTCGATGTAAGTGTAGGACAAAAGAATTGCCGGCCTCGGTGGTCTAGCGGTTCCGGGCGCTCAGTCCGGAACCGCGGGACTGCTACGGTCGCAGGTTCGAATCCTGCCTCGGGCATGGATGTGTCTGATGTCCTTAGGTTAGTTAGGTTTAAGTAGTTCTAACTTTTAGGGGACTGATGACCACAGATGTTAAGTCCCATAGTGCTCAGAGCCATTTGAACCATTTTGAACAAAAGAATTGCTACTAGTCGCTGTCTTCTTCATACCTCAGATTTAGAACTTAAAATTTTTGTTTTTGAGCAAAAACTCAATAAAATTACGTGGTTGGAACTGTGGGGTCATTTAAAGTAATACGGGGGGAGCCATTTTAACAGTTTCATGCTTATTGCTTCATACATTCTCCTATCTTCTCGTCATCTTTTGGAATTAAATTTAATATAGTTTGTGACGAGTTCATTCAGGGAATATTTTTTTGTTCCGCTTTTCTACAACTTTTCGCATTTTGTCAGCCGACCTGTAGACTGTAATTCTAACGTCTTAGGCGGAGCAACTACGAGCAAGGAGAATAGAAGCAGAGGTATTTTCCCATGGATGTAGGCCATCTACCAAGTCAGCTGCCTGGTTACAAAAACATTGTTTACTGGAGAGAGAGGGAATATAATGAAAGCAAGTGAAAATAGCGCCACAAACGTGGTCACTCAGTGTCCATTGCTGCGATTTCTATCATGTTTCAACATAACTGGCTCATTTATTCGTAATAATAAGAAATATTTATCGTTAGAATAGCGGTCTTGGCTGGAGGTATCTGAAGCTTCATGAACGTATGATCTTTCAACCTGCTTTGCGAAGCTTCAGTCAGTCGTTTTTAGGAGACAGTTTTGCGTAGTCGAATTTAGGCACTTAGAGGTGGTGATATTATGTAACTTTTGTCATCAGCCATTTAAGCAAGTAACGCGTTAACAGCAGTAGTGAAAAGTGGCAGCGGAGCATAAAACAGTTTTTCTAACGGCCAGGAGATGTTTGTAAGTGGTCGTTATTGAGGTACAAACATATGAGAGACGAAATGTTAAAGACATTTAATAAGATGAGAGACCAAAACACTAGAATAAGAAAGAGATATAGGGCCTGAGATGTGAGAAATTGTGTCCCACTCCGGGCATTCGCCATATTATTAAATCCTGCTAGAATAAAGACTGGCTAATTCTTGCTTCGATTAGTGCCGAAGTGATAAGGAATACCACTCAATCCATGATAAGAAGATTGCAGCACTGTATTATACCAATGGTCATCACTTCGAACACCTTGTGTAAATGGACGTTCGTACCACCTTTGTGACCTTCATTGACCTTCAAAGACCTTACTGTTACACATCATTGGATTTGTCTAGATAGCCGCTATCAGAAAATAAGTACCAAACTATAGCAACCCATTTAAAAAAAGAAAGTTGACCTTCATATCCCTGAAGCGACCACACCTAGCAACAAAAGACCAACGTCATATTATGGCCCCGTTGTCCCATGCAACTTTTGCCCCACAAACTTTTCAGCCCCTATCATACTTTCGGAGTTATTCTTGGTGGCAATAGTTAGTGAGTCACCCTGTATAGGTGTTGCATCATTTTTCTTCTTTCTAACTACAAACCACAAGAATCAAATCCCGCTGTTAAGTTTTAAGATAAGCACTAAGGAACCAACCCTACTTTCGGCCCCCTACACTCGGTGGATCAATAAATGTTGAGACATATAGCATTAATCTGATGGAGTATTAGGAAATGTTTATAATGCGACAACTGCTTTTGAGATGAGGTATGATTTAATGGTAGACTGATGATGCATTCTAGAAAGAGAGGGCGATGTTGCCTCAATTGCCTCAAGTCATTTAAACATTTTTTTCAGTTGTTCTGTTGGGCTGTATCAGTTGTAACCTGCATTCGACTCGTATACAAGAGCGTGTTCTGTGTGTGACTTGGAGCATTATCTGCCTGCAATCGTTAACAGCAAACCTCTCAGTCATCTGAATATTTCCAGGTGTTGTGTGATGATGATGAAACATGTCCAACCTGTTTCGACACCTTTCTCTAGACGAACGATGACTTATGTGACGTACTCCGGTCCACTGCCTCATCTTGGGGCATAACATCGAGTCTTCAGTTTCACAACTGCGGTGATTCTAAGTTAGTGTAGGAGCTTGTGAGGTACTGCAATCCCTGTGTATACATCTGCTGGACACATGTTCGCCGGCCGGTGTGGCCGAGCGGTTCTAGGTGCTACAGTCTGGAACCGCGCGACCGCTACGGTCGCAGGTTAGAATCCTGCCTCGGGCATGGATGTGTGTGATGTCCTTAGGTTAGTAAGTTTTAAGTAGTTCTAAGTTCTAGGGGACTAATGACCTCAGAAGTTAAGTCCCATAGTGCTCAGAGCCATTTTGACACATGTTCTGTTTACGGAGTTAGTGGCAGCATAACGTGTAATTTCACATGTCAAAAAACGCTGCTACGCGTTTGTCTGTTTCCTTGTAAGAGGCATTCACCGTTACTAACGTTTTCTTTAAAAAAAAATAGGACTGATGCGAGCTGCGTGGTCTTAGGCGCCTTGCCATGGTTTGTGCGGCTCCTCCCGTCGGAGGTTCGAGTCCTCCCTTGGGCATCAGTGTGGGTGTTGTCCTTAGCGTAAGTTAGTTTAAGTTAGATTAAGTAGTATGTAAGCCTAGGGACCGATGACCTCAGCGGTTTGGTCCCATAGGAACTTACCACAAATTTCCAAACACCTATGCGAGCATAGTATAATTTCTGAACCATGTTCGGATGTGAACATTGGGCGCTATACACCTCTGGAAACTATATTGTGCATGTATCACAAAGACTGTATATTTTAAGGAAGTAGTTTTATCTTCTTAAAGACTGTCACCGTAGTGAGTGGAACAGAAAACTTGCAAGGTGGGCGTATGTCAGATGTTGGACATTTATGTCCTGCATTAGAGTGTGTGTGTTTATGCTCTATGGTCATCTTTCTCTTACAAATACCTTCTTGGTATTGATCCCAGACACTAGAACAATACTTTAGAACTGATAGCGCAATTGATTTACGTAAAACGCTTCAAATTCCGTCCATCTGGTGTTCCATCATGCATAAAACCACACCTTTTCTTTTTCTTAACTGTCTGTTATATCATCACGACACTTTCATATTTACTATACACCGATAATGGGTTCTAACCCCCTCGATATGCGCGCAGCTGTAGGGATCTTGCGCCCTTTGATAGGAGCCGTAAGTAAGATTCGTGCGGAACAGCAGTTACAGACTCTGCTCCCTCTGTTCCTTCACCAGACGTGGAATGTAGTTGTCTACTTCTGGTCAGCTGCGGATTAAATCGGTGACAGTACTACAGGGAGGGTTGGCCAAAGGCAATGCGAGGAGATCTTTCAATCTCTAAATTCATCCTAAAAATTGTCGAATGCTCTGTGCTCTGTGACTCCCATCCACAAAGGGGAAGATGGGCAATGGTTTTGGATATATGTAATTACAGCTGTTAGGATTATTAAAAGCCTGACACGAGTAGAAGGTTATGAATGTAGTGATTGACAGTATGAGCAGAATCAAGCATTGTACACTCCTGGAAATGGAAAAAAGAACACATTGACACCGGTGTGTCAGACCCACCATACTTGCTCCAGACACTGCGAGAGGGCTGTACAAGCAATGGTCACACGCACGGCACAGCGGACACACCAGGAACCGCGGTGTTGGCCGTCGAATGGCGCTAGCTGCGCAGCATTTGTGCACCGCCGCCGTCAGTGTCAGCCAGTTTGCCGTGGCATACGGAGCTCCATCGCAGTCTTTAACACTGGTAGCATGCCGCGACAGCGTGGACGTGAACCGTATGTGCAGTTGACGGACTTTGAGCGAGGGCGTATAGTGGGCATGCGGGAGGCCGGGTGGACGTACCGCCGAATTGCTCAACACGTGGGGCGTGAGGTCTCCACAGTACATCGATGTTGTCGCCAGTGGTCGGCGGAAGGTGCACGTGCCCGTCGACCTGGGACCGGACCGCAGCGACGCACGGATGCACGCCAAGACCGTAGGATCCTACGCAGTGCCGTAGGGGACCGCACCGCCACATCCCAGCAAATTAGGGACACTGTTGCTCCTGGGGTATCGGCGAGGACCATTCGCAACCGTCTCCATGAAGCTGGGCTACGGTCCCGCACACTGTTAGGCCGTCTTCCGCTCACGCCCCAACATCGTGCAGCCCGCCTCCAGTGGTGTCGCGACAGGCGTGAATGGAGGGACGAATGGAGACGTGTCGTCTTCAGCGATGAGAGTCGCTTCTGCCTTGGTGCCAATGATGGTCGTATGCGTGTTTGGCGCCGTGCAGGTGAGCGCCACAATCAGGACTGCATACGACCGAGGCACACAGGGCCAACACCCGGCATCATGGTGTGGGGAGCGATCTCCTACACTGGCCGTACACCACTCGTGATCGTCGAGGGGACACTGAATAGTGCACGGTACATCCAAACCGTCATCGAACCCATCGTTCTACCATTCCTAGACCGGCAAGGGAACTTGCTGTTCCAACAGGACAATGCACGTCCGCATGTATCCCGTGCCGCCCAACGTGCTCTAGAAGGTGTAAGTCAACTATCCTGGCCAGCAAAATCTCCGGATCTGTCCCCCATTGAGCATGTTTGGGACTGGATGAAGCGTCGTCTCACGCGGTCTGCACGTCCAGCACGAACGCTGGTCCAACTGAGGCGCCAGGTGGAAATGGCATGGCAAGCCGTTCCACAGGACTACATCCAGCATATCTACGATCGTCTCCATGGGAGAATAGCAGCCTGCATTGCTGCGAAAGGTGGATATACACTGTACTAGTGCCGACATTGTGCATGCTCTGTTGCTTGTGTCTATGTGCCTGTGGTTCTGTCAGTGTGATCATGTGATGTATCTGACCCCAGGAATGTGTCAATAAAGTTTCCCCTTCCTGGGACAATGAATTCACGGTGTTCTTATTTCAATTTCCAGGAGTGTAGCTTTAATGTATAATCAGACGTCTGTCTCCTAATTGTATGTTCAAATTTTTTTTTTCGCGGATGGTTCTATCCAAGAAAAGGCATTGCATGCAAATTTGAAATTATCTGTGCTTGTTAAACCGATACTTGTTAACCTTGCCTTTATCGGTTCAACTTTTTTTTTGTTCTTGCTTTTGAATTGTTGTGATGTATGTTCCTCAAAAATTTTCGATATACCGTTCAGCTGTCTTTGTGTAGCAAAGGCGTCAACTTGAAAGCGCCTCAAAGAGAACGTCAGCAATGAAGTTATCTGATGGTAGAGTAGTTCTGTCAAACAGACACGGCCTTGCGTAGGGGTTATCTTCTTCTTATCTTTTTTTACTCGGCCTTCGATTTGATAGATGAGTCAGGAACTATGATGGTGGAGAGATTCAAGGGGAACTTGCAGAAAATCGTTAATATACTGTCCTGAGCATGTCGCTGTAATAGAGAGTGACTTTCGTGCGACGTTGTTGCGAATGTCTTGTTCGAAAATTGCTTCCAGCAAATAATTAGAGAACCTGCTCGTCAAGGTAAAGTGTGGGACCTTCTAGCAACAGAAAATGAACCTCACCTTATCGAATCAGTTAACGTAAACGGAGAAGTCGATGGTCATAAGGCTGAGATAGCAGTTATGACTACAGGGTATTGAGAGTAACTTCAAGAGAGACAGGAAAACATTTTTGCTTAGCAAGAGTGACAGGATACAAATTTCAGAATATCTGAGTAGTCACTACTGGGAACAAAGCAGCAGAAATGGAAAAAAAACTCATAAGTATTGACAAACTGCCTATTGGCTTCTGTCTCGGGTTCTTCGGCCGACGTTCATATAATGATTTTTCTGACGTTTCGCCAGCACGAGTGGCTGGCATTGTCAAAGCTTCACCCTCCATTGCCGGTGGTGAACTGGAGCCGAGCTCGCGGGCGCAGACGATATGTACCTGGCGCGCCAACGTCCGAGGGTTTCTCTGCGGTCATTTCCGGTGCGGTGCTCCTCTTGCTACCTGCGACGGTCGTTCGCTGCAGTACGGGAAGCCAGGATCCGTTTACCTTAAGGCTTTCCTCTTTCTTGTTCAAACTGTTCGCGTGTTTTTGTATTTCTACAGCTTCTCTGAACAAGCGCGTGTGATAGTGCTTCTCTACAACCAGAACTTCCATATCGGCGAATTTTATTACGTGGTCGGTCTCATTCAGTGTGTGCTCTTCCACGGCCGATTTCTCCACCTGCCCCAACCTGCAATGTCGCTTATGCTCTTTGATCCTGGTGTTGATGGATCGTCCAGTCATTCCGACATAAACTTTTCCGCATGTGCATGGTATACGGTATATTCCCGACATTGCAAGTGGGTCTCTTTTCTCCTTCGCCGATCTAAGACACTCTTTGATCTTACTTGTCGGTTTGAAAATCGTCTTTACGCCATGTTTGCGCAATATACGGCCGATTCTGTCCGTCACTCTGGGAATGTATTGCAGAAAGGCCGTACCCGACATTTCTTTTTCTGGTTCCTTACTTCACCGAGTGTTTGGCTCTGTTACACTTCTAAAGTAATTTGTGGAGTACCCATTGCTCCTCAGGACAGTTTCCAGGTGTTGCATTTCTCGTTTGAGGTGTTGCGGCTCACAAATTCCTCCTGCTCTCGTTACGAGCGAACTAATCATGCTTCTTTTCTGGCTCGGGTGGTGGTTTGACAGTTTGTGCAGGTATCGGTCCGTGTGTGTCGGTTTTTGATACACGCTGTGTCCCAGGTTTTCGCTTCCCTTGTGATCAGCACATCTAGAAATGGCAGTTTCTTGTCCTTTTCTACTTCCATGGTAAATGTTATGTTGGCATGGAGGCTGTTCAAGTGTCTTAGGAAGTCACCGAGCTGTTCTTCACCGTGGCTCCACACAACGAAAGTACCATCGACGTACCTGTACCACACCTTAGGTTTGCAAGTCGCCGAGTCCAGTGCCTGTGCTTCGAATTGTTCCATGAAGAAGTTGGCCAATACTGGACTGAGAGGACTACCCATGGCGACGCCTTCCAGCTGTTCGTAGAAATCTCCATTCCACGTGAAATAGCTCGTGGTGAGACATGCATGGAAGAGCTTTCTGATGTCCTGCGGGAAAATGGAACCGATGTGCTCCAGAGCGTCACTGAGTGGCACTTATGTAAACAACGAAACAATATCAAAGCTGACCAAGATGTCGTTTGGTGCAAGTTTGGTCAGCGTGTGCCTAATGGAAATTTGGGAAAAGCAATCGTCACCGAAGTTAATCTGTCGGTAAAGAGGGAGGAAAGGGTTACATCTAAATGAAAGGAAAAATGCTAATGAAACAGGTGGAAATTAATTTTGAAAAGGAGTAAAGTTAATAAAGAAAGTAAATGTGCGGCCGTTACGTTAACAATTAACTAGCGGTAATTAGATATTTGAAATTTGGGGGAAATTACGGTCGCCAGTCCCAAGGACAATTACTATAGTAACTGAAAAAGATAGGTTATTATGCATATAATTAGCACTAGAAGCGTGGCAACTGAAGGTTGATACGTGCAGTGTGAAAACTGAAAGTTTGTCAGAAGTAATAAATTTCGCTACACACTGACTTAATTTAGCAAAAGAATTAATAAAACAGGAAAATCTAAAGTTAATTTAGTGACTGAAGTTAATAGTGAGCTTTCTTTCTGAAGCACATTGAAATTCAGTAAAATACGGTTAGTCTTGGACTACCTCAACAATCATTTCAAAAGCTACTTGAATCTACGCAATTTAGAAATAAGGGATTTAACTTTGAACTTGAATTAAATGATTCTGAACAATTAACAGTAGTAAAATTTAGTACGTACCAAGCTGAGCTGCAGTCACAGGTAAGCTAAAATACGGTAACAAAAATCGCACTCTTAATTTGTGGTTGTGTAATCTGAATATTGTAGCCAGCTATGAATACCTTAACTGAACTTTGAAATTAAAGCAGTGAAATCTTAGAACTACTTGAATTTCAACAACACTCGGGTTCATTCCGGAAAAGGAAGGGACCCTGCTTGGTAATGCAATTGGGACAATGAGCAACAAACGTTCATGCTAAGTTGCTGTAATTTTGTGATGCAACAATATTAAAAGTTTGAAAAGCTGAGGTCTGCCATACAGTTCTAAAACTTTACGTGCTTCCAGTCTTCCTTGTTGGTTGATTGAAGGTTTGAAGCCGTCGATCGAGGAGGTGGCGACAGTCACTCATTGTCGGCCGTCGCTGTTGCAGAAGCTGGATGTTGGCGCGTCTTCTTCTCGACACGGTCACCAGACGAAACAGGCTCTTGATGTGCGCCAGCTAATGCTTCCCGTCCGCGACACCATGTCAGAAACTATCATCGCAAGTCGAGCGCAATTACATGCTGCCAAACCCCAAAAGCGCGGCAACTCGCGGGAGCTTCACACAACACACCTGCTCCACTGCACCACCCCAGCCAGACCCCCTCTCTGCCCGCGCTCCACGCGACAGAGTTAACACTACCAAAGATCCTAAACACTTTCGTTCTCCACACGACCTATCGATGTATTCGTTCGATAGTATAGTTTTCCCTAGGCCAGACCCAGCGTATAAATACAAATAATATTCACAAAACAAACCAATTATACATCGACATAAATGCATATATATACAAATAGTAAAACAATTACAATATACAAAGACGCAGAAATGTTATGTCTTCAGGTAACAAAATAAGGAAAAAAATTTGCAGTGCAATAGATGGAAATAGTAGGATATGCATTTCCGGCGTTACAGTCAAAGTTCATAGTGATAGAAGGTAAATCATCGAGTAGTACAGAAGCGATATCTGGTATTCTGCAAGGTAGTGTTATAGGCCCTCTACTGTTCCTGATTTACATAAATGATCTAGATGATAATCTGAGCAGCCCCCTTGTAGTTGACGCTGTAATTTACCGTGGTAACAGTTCTGTCTCTAAATGTAACTGGGTTTTCTCTTTTGATGCAAGTCAATTGTCAGGATGAGCGTTCTAAAGCATTATGTCAGGGTGAAAATACTAGATAAATTAATTTTTCTCTCTTAACAACATGTGGGCAGGGTGGGTTGTTCCTTGGCTCGGGTATGAGGTAGAATGAAACAGCATTTTTACATACGATAACTTTTATTGAAAGTTTCGTACAACTGTATCTTACTGGATGTTCTGGTTCGGAGAGCGGCAGCTGTGTCGTTTGCGAAACCTTCTGCTGCGGCAGCGGCGGCGTCTGATTACGCGTAGCGGTGTGTATCTCGTGTCGCCGTCTCGCCCAGCTGACTGGAGAGGCGCCTCGTGCGGTGGCCCGTTTAATTATTGAGAGCGAAGTCGTGCATCGGATGGTGATACCTTGGATGTGGCGTCCCAGTGTTTCTCTTCTCTAAGCGGCCGCGTGTGTTGTGCGTCGGCCAGCGGAGCGGCGCGGCGGGGGAAGGCCAGTGTTCAAAAATGGTTCAAATGGCTCCGAGCACTATGGGACTCAACTGCTGTGGTCATTAGTCCCCTAGAGCTTAGAACTACTTAAACCTAACTAACCTAAATACATCACACACAGCCATGCCCGAGGCAGGATTCGAACCTGCGACCGTAGCAGCAGCGCGGCTCCGTACTGGAGCGCCTAGAACCGCACGGCCACCGCGGCCGGCGAAGGCCAGTGTCCCGGACTCGAACAACGGACTCCCGCTTGCCAGTCTTCGGCTGTCAGATCTTCATCTCAGCTCACAGGTGACTGCTGATGTGAGGCCGTCTCCTTTCCGTCCTCACGAGTCACCCGGGTACGTAAAAATCAGACTTCAAATACCTTTTAATATCTGCCTTCTGGTGCCGCGGCTGCTGCTTGCTATTCTATTACAGCGGCGGACTTTGTGCGTCTGTGCATGATGCAGTCTCTTCTTGCATGACGGTCTTCAGCACCGAAACTGACTGAAAACTACTGCTACGCTTCTTCACTTCTTCGTCTTCTTCGTCTCTCGTCTCCGTCTGTCAGTCCCACTGCGTCTCGCGTATTTATTCACTTCAGTTTACTGGAGGTGAACGACTTCACGGTCGTTGCCTCTTCTGTCACGTTGAGAAGCTTCCCGAAGAATCTTCTTAACGTCGGTCATTGGCTCTTGGGACGTAGGCGAGGGCCTTTGCTCACATGCGACAACTGAGAAACACGTGAGCCGGTCGGGCGATGCCCTGACGGCTGAATCGACAGCGCCCGCTTATGTGGAACTTGCTGACTTCACGGTCATTGTCTCTTCTGTTCTGCTGTTTTGCCCGCTGTTAGCCAGTATGTAACTCTCTAAATTAAACCAAGTTTTTCATTTATATTCTAATTTCTACTTAACTTTGATTTTACTAATTTATTTACTTAAGTAGCACTCAACACCGTCTAGTAAAATCATCAGACGATCAATTCCTATTACAAAATGATCTAGAGAGAATTTCTGTATGGTTCGAAAAATGGCAAGTGGCACTAAACAAAGAAAAGTGAGACGTCATTCACATGGGTACTAAATGAAATCCGATAAATTTACAGTGTACGATAAATCGCACAAATCTAAGGGCTGTCAATTCGACTAAATACCTAGGAATTACAATTACGAGCACCCTAAATTGGAAAGACCACATAGATAATATCGTGGGAAAGGCAAAACATAGACTGCGCTTTGTTGGCAGAACACTTAGAAGATACGACAAACTCACTAAAGAGACAGCCTACATTACACTTGTCCGTCCTCTGCTGGAATATTGCTGCACGGTGTGGGATCCTTACCAGGTAGGATTGACGGAGGACATCGAAAAAGTGCAAAGAGGGCAGCTCGTTTCGTGTTATCGCGCAATAGGGGTGAGAGTGTCACTGATATGGTACGCGAGTTGGAGTGGCAGTCACTGAAACAAAGGCGGTTTTCTCTACGGCGAGATCTATTTACGAAATTTCAATCACCAGCTTCCTCTTCTGAATGCGAAAATATTTTGTTGACACCCGCCTACGTAGGGCGAAATGATCATCATAATAAAATAAGCGAAATCAGAGCTCGAACGGAAAGATTTAGGTGTTCCTTTTTCCCACGCGCCATTCGAGAGTGGAATGGTAACGAAGTAGTATGAAAATGGTTCGATGAACCCTCTGCCAGGCACTTAAGTGTGAATTGCAGAGTAACCATGTATATGTAGATGTACTGTTTAGAAAGTATATAAAAGAGCCAGTAGAAAGCATCGGGGGCTCTCTAAAACTGTCCGCAGATGATGTGGTTGTGTAGGAATGTCAGAAGACAGTATCGATTTGCAGAACGACCGAGGAATGGTGCAGGCTTTGGCAGTTGATAATAAACGTCAATAAATGTAATATATTGCTCATACATAGGAAAACAAATCCATGAAAAGCGCTGGTTTGTTTTTGTTCTTGTGTATACAGTTCCACAAAATATTGTTCTACAGTATACTGTAGAACAAACGCAACTAGCGATTTTCATTTATTATAAAGTTATTCTACTAAGAACCGTCAGAAGATTCAGTCAATATGATAAAAGAAATCCACTACTGTACGATTACATTATTGATGACAAATTGTTGCAAACAGTATCTACCATTAAATTGCTCGGAGTAACTATGCAGAGCGACCTTAAGTGGACAGACCGCATAAAACAAATAGTAGGAAAGCAGATGCCACAGGAAGATTCATCGGAAGAATCTTAAGGAAATGTCACTCGTCCACGAAATAAGCCGCTTACAAGGCGCTTGTTCGAAGGATTCTTGAGTACTGCTCATCAATAAGGGACCCTTATGAGGTAAGACTTACAGGAGACATGGAGAAGAGCGGTACGTTTCGTAGAGGGATCATTTAGAGCACTTTCCCGTGAAAGGCAAAGGTCTCAAGTTCGAGTCTCGGTCCGGCACACAGTTTTAATCTGCGAGGAAGTTTCATATCATCGCACACTCCACTGCAGAGTGAAAATCTCTTTCTGCAAAGATCCCCCAGGCTGTGGCTAAGCCATGTCTTCACAATATCCTTTCTTTCAGGAGTACTAGTTCTGCAAGTTTCGCAGGAGAGCTTCTGTAAAGTTTGGAAAGTAGGAGACGAGGTACTGGCAGAAGTGAAGCTGTGAGGACGTGGCATGAGTCGTGCTTGGGTAGCTCAGATGGTAGAGCACTTGCCCGCGGAAAGCAAACGTCCCGAGTTCGAGTTTCGCTGGAGAGTGAAAATCTCATTCTGATTAGGGGATCATTTAGTCGTCGCGAGTATTACAGAGATGCTCAACAAATCCTAGTGGCACACGTTACAAGAGAAGCGCTGTGATTCACGGAGAGGTTCACTGTTGAATTTTCGAGTGAGGAGGAGTTGCACAACATATTACCTTCTCCAACAAACATGTCAAGAAATGCCCAGAACGAGAAAATTCGAGAAATTAGAGCTAATACAGAGGCTTACTGCAATAGTTCTTCCCAGTCGCCATTCGTGTGTGGAACGGGGAAAGAGGGACCAGTTAGTGATACGTATCAGAATTACCCACAGCCACACGCCGTCTGGTGGCTTGCGGAGTATGGATATGGATGCGTAGATAATGCAACTACTGCGTTTTAGCCACAACATTCACTGAAGTATATCCACAATTTTAATAAATTAAGCTCGATACCAGTCAGTATCATTGAGCCGTGCTGCGGCTTGCGTTGGTGCTGTTTGTAGGTTTCTGTCCTCTGTTGGAGGCCAAACCGTATTGTTTAGATGACGTGGTTGCGGTTGTCTGTCTTCTTCTCGTGTTGACTGGCGCCACTTGGTTTCGCAAGCGTTGCCTGTCCACTAGTGGCAGCAGCGGCGGTTATCGATATGTAGTAACTGTGGCCCTATCTTTGGGGCGATTCGTGGTTCTTCCGGGTCGTGTCAGTGTGCAGTTTGGTTGGAGACTGAGGAGGAGCCAGGTCTGCGCAGTGCAGGAACGCGCTGGGACCGCTGGCGGCGCGCGTGGACTGCCGGATCAAAGGCCTTTGGTCACGTGGGTGCAAGACCTCGTCATATACCGGATCCTGCAAGTTTTAAGTTGAGTGCATTGCGATTCAAGTAGAGAAACCTCTACCATTGTGAGATCTTGCAATTCTCCACTGACTAGAGTTGCCGGCCGGAGTGGCCGAGCGGTTCTAGGCGCTTCAGTCTGGAACCGCGCGATCGCTACTGTCGCAGGTTCGAATCCTGCCTCGGGCATAGATGTGTGTGATGTCCTTAGGTTAGTTAGGTTTAAATAGCTCTAAGTTCTAGGGGACTGATGACCTCAGATGTTATGTCCCGCCGGCCGAAGTGGCCGTGCGGTTAAAGGCGCTGCAGTCTGGAACCGCAGGACCGCTACGGTCGCAGGTTCGAATCCTGCCTCGGGCATGGATGTTTGTGATGTCCTTAGGTTAGTTAGGTTTAACTAGTTCTAAGTTCTAGGGGACTAATGACCTCAGCAGTTGAGTCCCATAGTGCTCAGAGCCATTTGAACCATTTTTTTGTTATGTCCCATAGTGCTCAGAGCCATTTGAACCAATTAGACTAGAGTTCATGTTGCTGCTCATAGTGTTGCTGAGGCGAAGAGCAGCGAATGCAGTGCTTGGGGAAGGCGGATCTGATTACCTTTCCTGGACTTCAAAAATGGCTCTGAGCACTATGGGACTCAACTGCTGTGGTCATAAGTCCCCTAGAACTTAGAACTACTTAACCTAACTAACCTAAGGACATCACATGCATCCATGCCCGAGGCAGGATTCGAACCTGCGACCGTAGCGGTCGTGCGGTTCCAGACTGTAGCGCCTTTAACCGCTCGGCCACTCCGGCCGGCTTCCTGGACTTCTAATTATGATTTATTGCGTTCAGTTTGTTACAATTTGTTAAGTTCAACCAGCGGTGTTTTTCCTACCTCGTGGCCGTAACGCCCCAGATATATACCCTGGGGGTTAGTGTATGTAACGCCAGTGTACGTTTCCTCACCTTGCACCTGCTGTCCGGTGAGGCGTGTAGTTTTGACAGCTTTCTTGATCGTAGATCGGTTGGCGATTCTTCTACACTCTTGGTAGTGATTCCTTTCTCGTTTTGGGCACTTTAAGCACAGTATTCTGCGGCCAGAGTCCAGACCACCGATTCCGGCCTTGGCGTATTTTTACATCTTTGCATTTGGTTTATTGGATGTCAGGTAGCCTCAGCAAGATTATCATTAGTCATTCGTTAGACTGTTACTAGTCTGAGTTACTATCTTCTGAAGTGAATGCAACTCTTGGCTGCTTATCTCATCGCTCGCGAAAGTGTTTTTTTGCCGGACTTAGTCAGAGGTCAATTCCTGGTGCACTGTCTGTGTTTGGCACTTGTGTTTTATTATTGTATTTGCTGTTTTACTGTATGTTTCTAATTTTTGTATATAATTGCCATTCTTGGTGTTACAGCAGGTTTAAATGATTGTGCTACCAAGTTAACTATCATTTTGTCTTACCTGTTTGGTGATCAGTTGCTCGTTCTTTTAAATTAACCTTTGCTGTTGTATTTGCTGTTTTACTGTATGTTTTTTAAATTTTTTGAATATTATTCCCATTCTTGGCGTTACAGCAGGTTCAAATGGTTGTGCTACCAAGTTTACCATCATTTGTCTCACCCTTTTGGTGATCAGTTGCTCGTTCTTTTTAAATTAACCTTGCTATTGCATTGCTATTTACAGTATGTTTGTTAATTTTTTTTAATAATTGCCGTCCTTGGGGTTAAATCCTTTCAGCCATGACTGTGGTTACTTGCCTTAAAATTCCAATTAGGATCACATTGGCTTGTTTTTAAAACATTATTTGCTGTGTCTGTATTTTATGCTCATTTGGTAAATTGTAAAGCACTGAAACCACTATTAATAACACAGTTGTTCATTCCTTCATTGATAACATGTGATATCTTTATTTATTGCTGAGTCTGGAATTACCGTTTTAAAATAAATGTTTGTAATTGCAAAAGGGAACCAAAAGTAATTGATTACGGCCCCATCCACAATCGTAACCGAATCCTTGACTACCAGGTTTCAATCATACTTGGATGGGGAATTTTCATTTCTTTACCATGCACTTATGGCCATCGCGTCCTGGCGGGTAGACACCAGACACTGGCTTCAGTCCTGGAGAGGGTAGGAGATTTTTCTCATTTTCCATCACTCCAGGACTGCCTCAGATCCACTGAGCCTGCTACGTAATAGGTAGCAGGTATCTTTCCCGGATGTGAAAGAGGCTGTGGCTTTAGGCCCGCCAGCCTCTCCCTCCTACTGCTACAGCGATGAAAGGATGCGCCGTAGCTGCTTTCACGCCAACAGCCCCGTCACAGGCTTGCGTCACAGACTTTATTATGTACCTAAGCATGAAGCTTTTGTGTGCTCATCAACTGAAAATGCCACTCAGAGACCGAACAGGAACGCTTACAAAAATCTCATAACAATAAAGTACAGGCAGTTTTAAAAAGAATCGTCTGACTTCACAAGCCCGTATTTTCTACATGACTGAATTCCCAGATACCTGGGGTTAATTTAGACCTATGCATAGTGGTAAAAAGTTTTTATGATCAGAAGATCCATCCGGTTTTAAAGGGCATACCTTTTATGTGCATAGACATACAATCTTGGGGCAGCTTTTACGATTACGTTTAGAATTAAAGTTTTTATTTATCTTCCACAAATGTTGAACACGTTCTCCACTGTAATCACGGAATCATTCAGAGTATAGTCAGACTCACGTCATACTATTGCGAGCATCGCTTCAGATAGGGTGCAAGCAGTATAACGTGACCGGTATATGTGCAGTCGGCAAGGAACGCGTGGGGAGACCAGCAGTGGTTGGTGGGGGTTACGGAGAGGCTCTGTAGGGGTAAAGCCGAGTGCTGGGGGGGGGGGGGGCTGGAGTGCCTTTATAAATATTAAATAGGGCCCCTAAAAGCTCATACTTGCATGGTGACGATTCAAAAAGATCTGTCACCCCTGCTTTGGTTAGTATTTGAAAAGAACTCCGCTGAAAATGTAGAAGAAGTGGCGATTTATTTTCACTTGGCTTGTTCACCATTTCTAACTTCAAGAGAAGCGTCATGAGTGGCGAATCCTGAGTAAAACCTACACGTTTCTCTTGTTGCCACGTTAAAATTTGCCTTTTTTGTTTGCCGAAACTCAGCTGAGTTTACACAGTGTCACCTAACTAGCATGTTGCACAGATGCAACTGTGAGAGAATTCTGAAACAGTGCCGGCCGGAGTGGCCGTGCGGTTCTGGGCGCTACAGTCTGGAGCCGAGCGACCGCTACGGTCGCAGGTTCGAATCCTGCCTCGGATGTGTGTGATGTCCTTAGGTTAGTTAGGTTTAATTAGTTCTAAGTTCTAGGCGACTGATGACCTCAGCAGTTGAGTCGCCTAGTGCTCAGAGCCATTTGAACCATTTTTTTCTGAAACAGTGGTTTGTTTAGTTTATTAAGTGAAGAAATGAGGAAAAGTAACGCCAGTAGCTTATGAAAAAGCACATCCTCAGTACAAAAATAAATGTATGATGTCTTCACGTATGTTGTTCCAAAAACCATAGCCTTTCTCATTTCACCAGCTATGATTCCTCTGTAATCAGTGGAATAACACAGTAGATAATGATGTTTTGCGTAATAATCATGCAGGACAAACTCTCCTGTTAGCGTGCTATCATTTGCCAAAATCTCATTTCGATATCCCAAAGCGTTTATGAAATATGGGCAATGTTGTGGATATTTCATTCTGGCTCCATTGCAGCTGTGCACGTTCGCAAACGAGTGTGATGCATCAGATCAATTTTCTCGAGATTCGTGGCAGACAGAGATCTCCACCCAAGACTAAAGGAAAATTCAGTACGTTACATAAATTTCACATGCAATAACATATTACGTGTTATGTACCAAACGCAAAATCCTGGCGACCCCTATTTTTCATTGCAAACTTTTTCAAATTTCGTGCTGTGTCTTACTTACGTGCGGATATCACAATAGCTATGACCGTTAACGAAATGGTGGGCACTTCCTCATGAAGCCGACTTATAAAGCTATAAGTAAGGCAAAAATAAATTTTTTTGCAGAATAGTTTCTGTAAAATTTTTTGAGGAAGACTGGAGGGCGTGGGCCTCGATTCTGTAGTCAATGACTGGCCGGAAGTGGGCAAACATTGTCGGTCTCCTCTTCCAAACAAACGAATGAACTCGCTCAACACTTTGGATGAAACCGTATCTTGTGCGGACCCTACTGCGTTCACTGCTGCTGCTGTGAACCGTTGCTGTTCACCCAGAGTTGCTGGAATAGGAGACCATAGATGGAGTCTTCCACATACGCACCCCTCCCACAAATTGCCTAAATAAAATACCATACCATGGGCTCAGACGATTTTGGAGGCCACTGGTGCAACGTGAGATCGATAGGCCCCTTATAGTCAATCCACCGTTGCAGTGTGAAACTCTCGGCGTAGAGTTGTAACTGAATTCCAGTTGTTGAAAAGCCTTTCGTTGCTGTGTTACCGAGAGCTGGAATTGACGTGCGTTGGGTAAGAACGAGAGAAAGAGCAAGCTGAAACAGGGAGACCCCTACCGGCAACAACGTGTACCCGCATCTAATACAATTAGCACCACGTATCAATGCGTAGCCTAAACGCCACCCGAAGTTTCTATCTTCATTTAAAAAGTCTTGTGAAATCGGGTCAATCTTCTTGAGATACATCATATAGTATTGGTTCAAATGGCTCTGAGCACTATGGGACTCAACTGCTGTGGTCATAAGTCCCCTAGAACTTAGAACTACTTAAACCTAACTAACCTAAGGACAGCACACAACACCCAGCCATCACGAGGCAGAGAAAATCCCTGACCCCGCCGGGAATCGAACGCGGGAACCCGGGCGTGGGAAGCGAGAACGCTGCCGCACGACCACGAGATGCGGGCATATAGTATTGGAACTCAGTATAATCGCAGGGTTCGTACGAAAGTAATATGCAGTGTCTGAAGCATAAATGTACCGAATTTATTATGAAAGTAGTAGATACGTATAAGACATAAATAACCAGGACTGAATTATATAATTTCTTTCATAACACATGTAACAAAATAAGGCTGGCTGGAAACTGGCATAAAGGCACTGACTGTCCTGTTGTGTTATTGCATTGTTAGTACTTTGGCCAGTCTACGTTCTTCCTAATTACTTAAATAATTCTCTTCGGCATTGATTTAGTTAGGTTTGTAGCTCTTGCAGTGACATTGTCGCCTGCTCTTCTCGTACCGCTCTTTTCGGCTCACATGCGGACTCAAATTGCCTTCCATTGCGATAAACACGCCTTAGAAGTACTCCCCAAAGGTCTTTCACGGGGTTCAAATCCAGGCTACGTGCAGACGAGGGCAAGCCGTCGATATCTTTACATATTACACTTCATTCCAGTGTCCACCCAAGCAATGCGTGATTTCCCTTTAGTGCAGAATGCTTCCCAAATCATAACACTTCCATTTCTGTTGATTCTTACCTGCTGCTCTGCTCTTAGAGCATGCCAATCATATTGAAATACATCTGGACCAACGAAATTAAAATTTTTCTCATTACTTAAGATCACTTTATGCCCTCTTAAAATCCATGACATATGGTTTTCAGCAGACTCCAGTCTAGCGTGTTTATGTTTGGGTGTTATAGCAGATTTCTGCAATCTTTTCTCGAATGCAAGATGTTTTCATTTGACAAAATTTGTCGTGGCAGTTACTGGCAACTGTAGATCAACAACTGAGAAGAATAGGCGTGTGGCCCCCTCACTTTGCTGAAAAATAACTGTTTAGATGTCACAGACAATTTTCTGCTTTGCCATATTTTCCTTTCCGTCCATATCGCACGCGAATCTAACGAAATTATAAATCGCTGTACTTAACGGTTCAACTTCTTGCCGATTTGACGATAAGAGAGTCGCATTTTCTTCAAAGCATCGATTTTTGCTTGTCCATCTCATGATAACTGTTGGCTGTGTCACAGTCATGGTTCATATACACAGTACGCTCTGCCACTAATGGTGTCTGTTTTCTATATGCAGGAAAGGTACCTAAACACACACTAACACCACGTACAGACTGTGGTGTCACCGCCAGACACCACACTTGCTAGGTGGTAGCTTTAAATCGGCCGCGGTCCATTAGTACATGTCGGACCCGCGTGTCGCCACTGTCAGTAACTGCAGACCGAGCGCCACCACACGGCAGGTCTAGAGAGACGTACTAGGACTCGTCCCCAGTTGTACGACGACTTTGCTAGCGACTACACTGACGAAGCCTTTCTCTCATTTGCCGAGAGACAGTTAGAATAGCCTTCAGCTAAGTCCATGGCTACGACCTAGCAAGACGCCATTAACCATATCTGAGAGTCTCACCTGTATTATCAAGAGCGATGTACCACAAGGATGGATTAAAGTTAAGTAGTACCGCAGCTACGTACTTTATAGTCTTCATTAAGTATCCTGTTTCAGACCTCACGCAAGCCGGCGTGAGTTAACGCGTGCATTTCTGTACTTCCGAGTGGCGTGGCTGTCTTGCAACGCCACAACACAGACTACTGGCTTCATACCGATTTCCGCCATCTACCACCTGAATCGTTGATGTCTTGTTATTACTGTGCTTCTGACGTCAAATGCAATACCATTTGATTGCATTTGTCAGTATACTGGATCTCACACTATTGCATATACGCTGTGCTCAACTATTCCAAACGACAATATTAATTTTCCTGCAACTATCGATGGCTTTATACTGATTTCCACTACTGTTATTATAATAGTGTGTGGCAATTTTAGTATGACACAGTACGAATTTATCTCCTGCCCACGCCACTCACACATTTCCGGAAATATGGTTTGTCAGTAGGTTCCCACTAAGTATGTAAAGCTTGGGAAATTATGATTAGCTCAAAAGGTCTGTATAGGCGGCGAGGCTGCGCGTCGTTAAGACGAAGGCGTGGAGCGTCGTCCTCCGCCTCCCCTCGGCGTGACGTCAGCGGGGGACAAGTTGGCTGGCGCCAGGAGGCACAGCTGGCGCCACAACTCGGTGCCTCCTCCGCCGGTCGCCAGCCGCCAGTGCCCCTCCCAGGCGTCGGCGCAGGGCGTTTGGCTCAGGCCGCTGTCGTCTGAAGCACGAAGCTGCCAAGGGGCTACTAGGCTACTACAAGGAGCACAAGCACAGCCAAAGTTGGAAGAAACCGAGGAATACAGCGGAAATCGTAGGGAAAGACACGAATGGTGCCTTTCAAGCACAGGCAGACACATCGTTAGGGAGAACAGAAGGCAGTAAAGCGAAAAATGCCAAAGCATAATTGCCTCACTCTTACCATTCCGGTAATATACACCACTGGCCATTAAAATTGCTACACCAAGAAGAAATGCAGATGATAAACGGGTATTCATTGGACAAATATATTATACTAGAACTGACATGTGATTACATTTTCACGCAATTTGCGTGAATATGTCCTGAGAAATAAGTACCCAGAACAACCACCTCTGGCCGCAATAACGGTCTCGATACGCCTGGGCATTGAGTCAAACAGAGCTTGGATGGCGTGTACAGGTACAGCTGCCCATGCAGCTTCAACATGATACCACAGTTCATCAAGAGTAGTGACTGGCGTATTGTGATGAGCGAGTTGCTCGGCCACCATTGACCAGACGTTTTCAATTGGTGAAAGAACTGGAGAATGTGCTGGCCAGGGCTGCAGTCGAACGTTTTCCGTATACAGAAAGACCTGTACAGGACCTGCAACATGCGGTCGTGCATTATCCTGCTGAAATGTAGGGTTTCGCAGGGATCGAATGAAGGGTAGAGCCACGTGTCGTAACACATATGAAATGTAACGTCCACTGTTCAAAGTACCGTCAATGCGGACAAGAGGTGACCGAGACGTGTAACCAATGGCACCCCATACCATCACGGCGGGTGATACGCCAGTATGGCGACGACGAATACACGCTTCCAATGTGCGTTCACGGCGATGTCGCCAAACACGGATGCGACCATCATGATGCTGTAAACAGAGCCTGGATTCATCCGAAAAAAATGACGTTTTGCCATTCGTGCACCCAGTTTCGTCGTCGAGTACACCATCGCAGGCGCTCCTGTCTGTGATGCAGCGTCAAGGGTAACCGCAGCCATGGTCTCCGAGTTGATAGTGCATGCTGCTGCAAACGTCGTCTAACTGTTCGTGCAGATGGTTGTTGTCTTGAAAACGTCCCCATCTGTTGGTTCAAATGGTTCAAATGGCTCTGAGCACTATGGGACTCAACATCTTAGGTCATAAGTCCTGCCCGCCTCTCGTGGTCGTGCGGTAGCGTTCTCGCTTCCCACGCCCGGGTTCCCGGGTTCGTTACCCGGCGGGGTCAGGGATTTTCTCTGCCTCGTGATGGCTGGGTGTTGTGTGCTGTCCTTAGGTTAGTTAGGTTTAAGTAGTTCTAAGTTCTAGGGGACTTATGACCACAGCAGTTGAGTCCCATAGTGCTCAGAGCCATTTGAACCATTTGAACCATCATAAGTCCCCTAGAACTTAGAACTACTTAAACGTAACTAACCTAAGGACATCACACACACCCATGCCCGAGGCAGGATTCGAACCTACGACCGTAGCATTCCCGCGGTTCCGGACTGCAGCGCCAGAACCGCTAGACCACCGCGGCCGGCCCCATCTGTTGACTCAGGGATCGAAACGTGGCTGCACGATCCGTTACAGCCATGCGGATAAGATGCCTGTCATCTCGACTGCTAGTGATACGAGGCCGTTGGGATCCAGCATGGCGTTCCGTATTACCCTCCCGAACCCACAGATTCCATATTCTGCTAACAGTCATTGGATCTCGACCAACGCGAGCAGCAATGTCGCGATACGATAAACCACAACCGCGATAGGCTACAATCCGACCTTTATCAAAGTCGGAAACGTGATGGCACGCATTTCTCCTCCTTACATGAGGCATCACAACAACGTTTCACCGGTCAACTGCTGTTTGTGTATGAGAAATCGGTTGGAAACTTTCCTCATGTCAGCACGTTGTAGGTGTCGCCACCGGCGCCAACCTTGTGCGAATGCTCTGAAAAGCTAATCATTTGCATATCTCAGCATCTTCTTTCTGTCGGTTAAATTTCACGTCTGTAGCACGTCATCGTCGTGGTGTAGCAATTTTAATGGCCAGTAATGTATTATTGTCAAAAGTAGCCATATATTATATGCAAATTAGAGTCAATGTAAGCAACACTGATTCCATCAGGAACCGTTGTGCACAGTGTCCTTCTACCCACACACCTGTAAGAACATATGGTGACGTTAATTGCCGCTAGTTTTTCGAAATATAACGAAAATGCACTGAAGGTGGCAATTGATAGCCGAAATGTAGATTTTCAAGAATGATAAAAGCTAATAGGATTGCCACGGACTGATGTGTGTCTCTGCTTCCTTAGACTAAATTTGATAACCAAATCGATTACTTTTCAAATTAAATGCAGTCGAAATTGGGGAGACTGCGGGAACGAACGTTTACTTTCGGTTACACCGAAGTTCAGAATGGCTCTAAACACTATTTGACTTAACATCCACCGCGCGGGGTGGCGCAGTGGTTAGACACTGGACTCACATTCGGGAGGACGACGGTTCAATCCCGCGTTCGGCCATCCTGATTTAGGTTTTCCGTGATTTCCCTAAATCACTCCAGGCAAATGCCGGGATGGTTCCTCTGAAAGGGCACGGCCGACTTCCTTCCCAATCCTTCCCTAATCCGATGAGACCGATGACCACGCTGTTTGGTCTCCTTCCCCAAACCAACCAACCAACTTAACATCCAAGGTCATCAGTCCCCTAGACGTAGAACTACTTAAACCTAACTAACCTAGCCGCGCGGGATTAGCCGAGCGGTCTAGCCGCTGCAGTCATGTACTGTGCGGCTGGTCCCGGCGTAGGTTCGAGTCCTCCCTCGGGCATGGTTGTGTGTGTTTGTCCTTAGGATAATTTAGGTTAAGTAGTGTGTGAGCTTAGGGACTGATGACCTTAGCAGTTAAGTCCCATAAGATTTCACACACGTTTGAACATTTTTTAAAAATTAACCTAAGGACATCACACATATCCATGGCTGAGGCAGGGTTTGAACCTCCGACCGTAGCAGCAGCGTGGTTCTGGACTGAAGCGCCTAGAACCGCTCGTCCACAGAGGCCGGCTACACTGAAGTGAAAAAAAGTCATGGCATATCGTGTCGGACTTCCTTTTCCCCGCCGTAGTGCAGCAAATCGACATGGCATGGACTCACAAAGTCGTTGGAAGCCCCTGCAGAAATAACCAGTCATGCAGTGTTTATAGCCGTCCGTAATTCCGGAAGTGTTGTAGGTGGAGGATTTTGTGCATGAATTGACCTCTCAATTATATCCCCATTAGTTTTCGAGTGGATTCACGTTGGACGGTCTGGGTGGTCAGATCATGCGCTGGAATTGTCCAGAATGTTTTTCAAACCAATGGTATGGCGCATTGTCATCTATAACAAATCCATCGTTGTTTGGGAACATGAAGTCCATGAATGGGTGCAAATTGTCTCCAAGTGGTGGAACGTAACCATTTCCAGTCAGTGATCGGTTCAGTTGGACCAGAGGACCCAGTCCATTCCATGAAGCCCACACCATTATAGAACCGCCAGCAGCTTGCACAGTGCCTTGTTGACACCTTGGGTCCACGGATTCTTGTGGTCTGCACCACATTAGAACCCTACAATCAGCTCTTACCAAGTGAAATCGGGTCTCATCTGACCAGGAAATGGTTTTCCAGGGTTCAACCAATATGGTCACGAGCCCAGGAAAGACTCTGCAGGCGATGTCGTACTGTCACAGTCCATTAACGCCAAATTTCACCTCACTGTCGTAACGGATACTTTTCGTCGTACGTCTCACATCGACTTCTGCGATTATTTCACGGGGTGTTGCTTGTCTGTTAGCACTGACAACTCTACCCAAACGCTACTGCTCCCGGTCGTTCAGTGAAGATCGTCGGCCACTCCATTGTCCGCGGTGAGAGATAATGCCTGAAATTTGGTATTCTCGGCAGAATCTTTATTTCTGAAATGGGCCGCGCGGGATTAGACGAGCGGGCTAGGGCTTTGCAGTCATGGACTGTGCGGCTGGTCTCGGCGGAGGTTCGAGTCCTCCCTCAGGCATGGCTGTATGTGTTTGTCCTTAGGATAATTTAGGTTAAGTAGTGTGTAAACTTAGGGACTGATGACCTTAGCTGTTAAGTCCCATAAGATTTCACACACATTTGAACATTTTTTCTGAAATGGGATGTCACATGCATCTAGCTCCAACTACCACTCCTCGTACAAAGTGTGTTGATTCCTGCCATGTGCTATGAAAACGTTTGACACCTTTTCAAATGAATCAGCTGAGTATACATGACAGCTCCGCCAATACACTGCTCTTTTATACTTTGGTACGCGATGCTACCGCCAACTGTATACGTCCATATCGCCGTGTCACGACTTTTGTCACCTGAGTGTACAGCAGCAATGATTACCTGGGCGACTTATTTCTTTCTTCCATCTAGACAGTTTTACAAATTCCACTGCGTGTGCCGGGTATGGGCTAAGTGTTTCTGCGGTCTGTACCAGTCACAGAGCAGTAAAGACGGTCCAACAGTAGAACCGTCCCAACCGTTGCTGGCCCGCGTTCTCCCCTGGAGCCGGACTCAGGGAGGGGGCGGTCGGATGCTGGAGGCAGCTGTGCACTGCGCTCCATTGGCTTCCTGGAGAGTATTAAGGGCCAGACACACTCGGTTAAATTTTTCTGCTAAGGGCATCTGCGAAACGTTTCCCTCGTGGCAGGAGGATTGTATAAATGACAAGGACAGTTTTTGGGGCTCTCTTAACCGAAAACTTTCTAGGGGAGATAACGATCTCAAAAGCTTTCTAAAAGACATCTGTAGTCTCTGGAAATGACAGTCATACACATCAGCCATCTGTTCGGCACGTAGCCTAACATGTTCTCCTTTCCTTCTTCTCTTTTTATATTGCTGAACCGTAAAATTACTACTGGTTCACCAAAGTTATTAATCTCAAGCAGTACACAAAATGTAAAGAGGAAGTACGTATCAAGGAATAACTGGTGAAATTACACACAATTTTCAGTAACACTATTTGTTCAAATTTGGTGCAAGACTTTACGACATTTTTTTTAAAAAACTAACAATTATTTAACAAATGAGTCCCAATTTACGATAGGAAAGGACTTCTAAATTATTAAATTATTATAAAAAATTTCACGCCAGTGAAAGGCAAGTACAGGCAAGCAATTTAACATATACAACGCGACGCTGTATAATATTTCAAGCTCAGCTAAATTACAGCTGAATTTCACTCCATTCATTAAATGGCGCAGAATCTACTTGTCTACAACATATAAAGACAATCCTGTTTACAAAACTTCTCAAAATAGAAAAACCAAAACGCATGAGTCATGCACACCGGGGGACATTCACAGTTAATAACATTAACATTTCCAAAATATATATTAAAAATGTAAATAAGTTATACACAACTGCAAACAGTCACTTTTTTCAATAATAATAATGCTTTATTACGTGGACCGGTTTTCGAACCCTTTCAGGTTCATCTTCAGATGATTTCGGGAGGATCCGGGAAGTTACATCATTACTGGTAGTAGCATAATGCTGGGTGCTGGTTTGTGACAGTATAGGCGGCTTTTTTCGTATCTGTTTGCCTCCATTTTGATGTCCAGAACACTTTCACACGAACTATATTAGTTTACACTTTGACAGTGACACTTTACCAGCATCCAGCATGCGCTTTACAACTTGCTGGATGCTGGTAAAGTGTCACTGTCAAAGTGTAAACTAATATAGTTCGTGTGAAAGTGTTCTGGACATCAAAATGGAGGCAAACAGATACGAAAAAAGCCGCCTATACTGTCACAAACCAGCACCCAGCATTCTGCTACTACCAGTAATGATGTAACTTCCCGGATCCTCCCGAAATCATCTGAAGATGAACCTGAAAGGGTTCGAAAACCGGTTCATGTAATAAAGCATTATTATTATTGAAAAAAAGTGACTGGTTGCAGTTGTGTATAACTTATTTACATTTAATATACAGTCACGGTTCTAAAATATCCGTAATGGATAAGCATAATATATTTAAAAAAAACAAATTTTACAAATTTCTGCTAGTTAACTTACGACAAACACACACGCTCGCCAGGTAGGATTTGCGAACTTTTACAACATTCTCCTTACAAGGCAACAATTGCTACCCGTAATGAAATGGCAAATTTTTGCATGGCAAGAAAACACACTAATGGCCAACTACCTGTATAAAACACATAAGCAAGCTGAGTAAAAGCCTTAAAAGGTATTGAATTGGAAAAATACACAACAGTTTTTGCTGACTAGAAACAATATAAAAAAATCCACTACAGCGTATATTAACCTTGCTTGATTATAGCCAAATAAACATAAACACAAATTTACGTAAGTTACAGCTTCCAGATAAGCAGGAATTCGTTATGCAATTGACTAGTTCTTACCACGAGGCAAAAGGAATTTTTCTTCTTTCTTAGAGTACCTTTTACACGTGAGTCTACTAATACAAGTTATGGCAGGCGAGAGAATGGATAAGGTCTTAGTGCCTTGCATTTTAAACAGTACAGACATTTGTGCCTTAGACTTTCACAGACATGGCAGAGGCAAACAGCCGAATAACCCGTAGGTAAGCTGGGAGGGGAAAGAAGCAATTCGAACCACAGATTTACTCTGACTCTCCCCCTTTCGTCCTCAAACCGGGACAAACGGACCACCCTTTCTAATATTACCACCTTCCCGTGGGTGGGCAGACGAGAATGAATGGCGGGAAACCTCCAAAATATACGGCTGGTATAATTAACGAGAATAAGTAAATTGACCCCCCCATGAACCATGGACCTTGCCGTTGGTGGGGAGGCTTGCGTGCCTCAGCGATACAGATAGCCGTACCGTAGGTACAACCACAACGGAGGGGTATCTGTTGAGAGGCCAGACAAACGTGTGGTTCCTGAAGAGGGGCAGCAGCCTTTTCAGTAGTTGCAGGGGCAACAGTCTGGATGACTGACTGATCTGGCCTTGTAACAATAACCAAAACGGCCTTGCTGTGCTGGTACTGCGAACGGCTGAAAGCAAGGGGAAACTACGGCCGTAATTTTTCCCGAGGGCATGCAGCTTTACTGTATGATTAAATGATGATGGCGTCTTCTTGGGTAAAATATTCCGGAGGTAAAATAGTCCCCCATTCGGATCTCCGGGCGGGGACTACTCAAGAGGATGTCGTTATCAGGACAAAGAAAACTGGCGTTCTACGGATCGGAGCGTGGAATGTCAGATCCCTTAATCGGGTAGGTAGGTTAGAAAATTTAAAAAGGGAAATGGATAGGTTAAAGTTAGATGTAGTGGGAATTAGTGAAGTTCGGTGGCAGGAGGAACAAGACTTCTGGTCAGGTGACTACAGGGTTATAAACACAAAGTCAAATAGGGGTAATGCAGGAGTAGGTTTAATAATGAATAGGAAAATAGGAATGCGGGTAAGCTACTACAAACAGCATAGTGAACGCATTATTGTGGCCAAGATAGATACGAAGCCCACATCTACTACAGTAGTACAAGTTTATATGCCAACTAGCTCTGCAGATGACGAAGAAATTGAAGAAATGTATGATGAAATAAAAGAAATTATTCAGATAGTGAAGGGAGACGAAAATTTAATAGTCATGGGTGACTGGAATTCGTCAGTAGGAAAAGGGAGAGAAGGAAACGTAGTAGGTGAATATGGATTGGGGCTAAGAAATGAAAGAGGAAGCCGCCTGGTAGAATTTTGCACAGAGCACAACTTAATCATAGCTAACACTTGGTTTAAGAATCATGATAGAAGGTTGTATACATGGAAGAAGCCTGGAGATACTAAAAGGTATCAGATAGATTATATAATGGTAAGACAGAGATTTAGGAACCAGGTTTTAAATTGTAAGACATTTCCAGGGGCCGATGTGGACTCTGACCACAATCTATTGGTTATGACCTGTAGATTAAAACTGAAGAAACTGCAAAAAGGTGGGAATTTAAGGAGATGGGACCTGGATAAACTGAAAGAACCAGAGGTTGTACAGAGTTTCAGGGAGAGCATAAGGGAACAATTGACAGGAATGGGGGAAAGAAATACAGTAGAAGAAGAATGGGTAGCTTTGAGGGATGAAGTAGTGAAGGCAGCAGAGGATCAAGTAGGTAAAAAGACGAGGGCTAGTAGAAATCCTTCGGTAACAGAAGAAATATTGAATTTAATTGATGAAAGGAGAAAATATAAAAATGCAGTAAATGAAGCAGGCAAAAAGGAATACAAACGTCTCAAAAATGAGATTGATAGGAAGTGCAGAATGGCTAAGCAGGGATGGCTAGAGGACAAATGTAAGGATGTAGAGGCTTATCTCACTAGGGGTAAGGTAGATACTGCCTACAGGAAAATTAAAGAGACCTTTGGAGATAAGAGAACCACTTGTATGAACATCAAGAGCTCAGATGGAAACCCAGTTCTAAGCAAAGAAGGGAAAGCAGAAAGGTGGAAGGAGTATACAGAGGGTCTATACAAGGGCGATGTACTTGAGGACAATATTATGGAAATGGAAGAGGATGTAGATGAAGATGAAATGGGAGATACGATACTGCGTGAAGAGTTTGACAGAGCACTGAAAGACCTGAGTCGAAACAAGGCCCCCGGAGTAGACAACATTCCAGTAGAACTACTGACGGCCTTGGGAGAGCCAGTCCTGACGAAACTCTACCATCTGGTGAGCAAGATGTATGAAACAGGCGAAATACCCTCAGACTTCAAGAAGAATATAATCATTCCAATCCCAAGGAAAGCAGGTGTTGACAGATGTGAAAATTACCGAACAATCGGTTTAATAAGTCACAGCTGCAAAATACTAACACGAATTCTTTACAGACGAATGGAAAAACTAGTAGTAGCCGACCTCGGGGAAGATCAGTTTGGATTCCGTAGAAATACTGGAACACATGAGGCAATACTGACCTTACGACTTATCTTAGAAGAAAGATTAAGGAAAGGCAAACCTACGTTTCTAGCATTTGTAGACTTAGAGAAAGCTTTTGACAATGTTGACTGGAATACTCTCTTTCAAATTCTAAAGGTGGCAGGGGTAAAATACAGGGAGCGAAAGGCTATTTACAATTTGTACAAACACCAGATGGCAGTTATAAGAGTTGAGGGGCATGAAAGGGAAGCAGTGGTTGGGAAGGGAGTGAGACAGGGTTGTAGCCTATCCCCGATGTTATTCAATCTGTAGATTGAGCAAGCAGTGAAGGAAACAAAAGAAAAATTTGGAGTAGGTATTAAAATCCATGGAGAAGAAATAAAAACTTTGAGGTTCGCCGATGACATTGTAATTCTGTCAGAGACAGCAAAGGACTTGGAAGAGCAGTTGAACGGAATGGATGGTGTCTTGAAGGGAGGATATAAGATGAACATCAACAAAAGCAAAACGTGGATAATGGAATGTAGTCGAATTAAGTCAGGTGATGCTGAGGGTATTAGATTAGGAAATGAGACACTTAAAGTAGTAAAGGAGTTTTGCTATTTGGGGAGCAAAATAACTGATGATGGTCGAAGTAGAGAGGATATAAAATGTAGACTGGCAATGGCAAGGAAAGCGTTTCTGAAGAAGAGAAATTTGTTAACATCGAGTATAGATTTAAGTGTCAGGAAGTCATTCCTGAAAGTGTTTGTATGGAGTGTAGCCATGTATGGAAGTGAAACATGGACGGTAAATAGTTTGGACAAGAAGAGAATAGAAGCTTTTGAAATGTGGTGCTACAGAAGAATGCTGAAGATCAGATGGGTAGATCACATATCTAATGAGAAAGTATTGAATAGGATTGGGGAGAAGAGAAGATTGTGGCACAACTTGACCAGAAGAAGGGATCGGTTGGTAGGACATGTTCTGAGGCATCAAGGGATCACCAATTTAGTATTGGAAGGCAGCGTGGAGGATAAAAATCGTAGGGGGAGACCAAGAGATGAATACACGAAGCAGATTCAGAAGGATGTAGGTTGCAGTAGGTACTGGGAGATGAAGAAGCTTGCACAGGATAGAGTAGCATGGAGAGCTGCATCAAACCAGTCTCAGGACTGAAGACAACAACAACAAACAAGTAAATTGAATTCAATTAAACTTCATAAAATGTGTTAACAATCAATACTCAAGTTCTGGTGCGTTACGACTCCCACGACTGAACCAACGCAGCACCTCCAAATGCTGTGCCGAGCCGCCCGCTGCCAGCCGTTTCAACGGACGCAGGAAGGCGCGCCGATTTTCAGAACCTCCTCGCCGGTCGACAGCACACGGCCGAACTGCAGATAGGCCGCTTGCGGACCCACGTTCAGGAAGATTCCTTTCGCGACGTGCAGTTAACGCCTTATACCACGGAGCCGCTGCTCGCGTCGCTTACGCTGATGCCGCGGTCTGCGTGCTGTCCCACTAGCACCGGCAGAGAAGTTACTTCTTGATGCCCCGACTGCCAATTCTCCGCGAGAGCCCATACAGCCACTTCTTAAACCCACGCGAACAGCCCACTTTTCCTCTTTCACGCTAGAGGGAGACACCGAAGCCTTCAATTGCGACAAAGGCGCCACCGCCAGAAAACGGAGGGATACTGCTTCACGCTACGCGCTGCGGCGCGCTTTTCATAGCTAACTTTACTACGGCTCAGTTGCTACGTTATCAAACCGCGCGGAAAAGATATCTGGCTTGCATGGAGTATCATGACGTAAAATTTTTAGACACTAGTTTCTGGAAGGTTTCTTTCTAACACAGTTGATTGGTAGGACTGCATTTTTCCCACGGTGGTGGGAGTATAGCACCGTCTGCTTAATTGTTTCTTTGGTGGAAGAAAAATGTTACATTCTGGTTGGTAACTGCTACTTGAGACGCAGGTAACGTTCGAAGAACAGACGCGCTCCGCGCTTTTATGAACACATCAAATTTTGCTCTGAGCAGAGCGACTTCAGACTCTCCTTGAAAAGGGGACACTTCGGTTCTCTGTTCGCAGCATGGTCATGATGTAAAATTTTTAGACACTAGTTTCTGGAAGGTTTCTTTCTAACACAGTTGATTGGCAGGACTGCATTTTTCCCACGGTGGTGGGAGTATAGCACCGTCTGCTTAATTGTTTCATTGGTGGAAGAAAAATGTTACATTCTGGTTGTTAACTGCTACTTGAGACGCAGGTAACGTCCGAAGAACAGACGCGCTCCGCGCTTTTATTTACACATAAAATTTTGCTCTGAGCAGAGCGACTTCAGACTCTCTTTGAAAAGGGGACACTTCGGTTCTCTGTTCGCAGCATGGTCACTTCGCGTTTTGCTCTCGGCAGAGACGTTTCGGTTTCCGCTCGTAGCTGAGACACTTTCCGGACAAGAAGCTCCGGGCAGAGACTTCGTCAGCAGCCTCCTAGCTGAGACCTCGTGCGAGGGCTCTGCAGCAGCCGAGGTCCAGACAGCAGCGCTTAGCAAGCCATCGGCACCTTTCACAGGCAGCGCAATCACTCTCCAACCATGGTGACATTCACGGGCAGCACCGGCGACATAGGTCTCGATAAATTTAATGAATGTCAATAATTTCACCGTTAGGTTCTGCCTGGCCACTGGGGCTGGCGCAGTTGAGTAACAACTTCACTAATATATCAAGCATGATTGCAATGACTGTTGTCGACTCGCGGGTTTCAGTCAGTTAAAATTTAATATGTAAGATTGCTGAACTTACCATCGCGTGCTCCCCTTTCCGAACTTTGCCACCCGTAAGTCACTTTGTAACCTCCCCCTCACTTATCGACCTTAATGACAGTGAAAAATTTAACCGCGTGTACCTAATGGAAATTTGGGAAAAGCAATCGTCACCGAAGTTAATCTGTCGGTAAAGAGGGAGGAAAGGGTTACTTATAAATGAAAGGAAGAATGCTAATGAAAAGGTGTAAAGTTAATAAAGAAAGTAAATGTGCGGCCGTTACGTTAACAATTAACTAGCGGTAATCAGATATTTGAGATTTGGGGGAAATTACGGTCGCCAGTCCTAAGGACAATTACTATAGTAACTGAAAAAGAAAGGTTATTACACATATAATTAGCACTAGGAGCGTGGCAACTGAAGGTTGACACGTGCAGTGTGAAAACTGAAAGTTTGTCAGAAGTAATAAATTTCGCTACACTCTGACTTAATATAGCAAAAGAATTAATAAAACAGGAAAATCGAAAGTTAATTTAGTGACTGAAGTTAATAGTGAGCTTTCTTTCTGAAGCACATCGAAATTCAGTAAAATACGTTTAGTCTTGGACTACCTCAACAATCATTTCAAGAGCTACTTGAATCTACACAATTTAGAAATAAGAGATTTAACTTTGAACTTGAATTAAATGATTCTGAACAATTAACAATAGTAACATTTAGTACGTACCAAGCTGAGCTGCAGTCACAGGTAAGCTAAAATATGGTAACAAAACTCGCACTCTTAATTTGTGCTTGTGTAATCTAAATATTGTAGCCAGCTATGAATACCTTAACTGAACATTGAAATTAAAGCAGAGAAATCTAATGATGCTGGCGTTTGAATTTCAACGACACTCGGGTTCATTCCGGAAAAGGAAGGGACCCTGCTTGGTAATGGATTTGGGACAATGAGCAACAAACGTTCATGCTAAGTTGCTGTGATTTTGTGATGCAACAATTTTAAAAGTTTGAAAAGCTGAGGTCTGCCATACAGTTCTAAAACTTTACGTGCTACCAGTCTTCTTTGATGGTAGATTGAAGGTTTGAAGCCGTCGATCGAGGAGGTGGCGACAGTCACTCATTGTCGGCGGGTCGCTGTTGCAGAAGCTGGATGTTGGCGCGCCTTCTTCTCGACACGGTCACCAGACGAAACGGGCTCTTGATGTGCGCCAGCTAATGCTTCCCGTCCACGACACCATGTCAGAAACCATCATCGCAAGTCGAGCGCATTTACATGCTGCCAAACCCCGAAAGCGCGGCAACTCACGGGAGCGTCATACAACACACCTGCTCCACTCGCTACTCCAGCCAGACTCTCTCTCTGTTCTGCCCGCGCTCCACGAGGCAGAGTTAACACTACCAAAGATCCTACACACTTTGATTCTTCACACGACCTATCGATGTAATCGTTCGATAGCAGTTTTCCCTAGGCAAGACCCAGCGTAAAAATACAAATAATATTTACGAAACAAACCAATTATACATCGACATAAATGCATATATATATATATATATATATATATATATATATATATATATATAGTAAAACAATTACAATATGTAAAGACACAGAAATGTCATATATTCAGGTAACAAAAATAAGGAAAACAAATTTATAGTCAATAGATGGAAATAGGAGGATATGCATGTCCGGCGTTACAACTTTAATTTTTTATTTTGTTTTATATTGATTATTATTGTTGTTGCATCTGGAGTAACTTCTACTGAATTACTTGGCAATGTTTTTTTTAACCAAATCAACTTGTGCTAATAAACTCAGGAATTTATCATATCCTTGAATTTAATATCATAGCTAGTCATCCCTGAGCATAACTGAGGAAAGCATATGACTACCCAACCCACTGATCCATCGCTGGGCCGAAAATTATTAACTTCACTGCGCACAGTTTAATCAGCGTGGTTCATTGGGGGAGATCTAGACACGTAACTAACTATAATTTCTCACTTTCTTTAACGGCGAGCGGGAGGGCGTACGCAAAATAAAGAAGCAGCAAGAGTCGAGAAGTAAAACTATAAAACTATCTCCCGTACCATCGTTACGATCGCCAGCACAGCATGTGCCTATGCTCCTCCCGAGTTTTATCGTTCCCTTCAAATCCTGGAACAACGTACACACCGTCTCGCATTTCATATCCGACTCTCTTCTGCAACCTGGAAATTGTAACATATTACAAAATTTATCCACTTCCTCAAACATCCCATAAACTTGATTTCCATTGATTTCCAGCCCCCTCTAGAGTCCTGGCCTGCTGCCGCCCTTCTGTCAGAAATTCCCCCTTCCCTTTATCTCCTAACACTTCATGTCCTTTCCCAAAGTTATTTCAGTCGCCGTCTCTTCCCAGACCATGAATCCATCCCTGATATTTACTGTTTCTTCCACGATAACCTTCACCATTCATTCCACCGCATCTCATATGGAAGACTTCAAACCGCCCTTCCATTGCACGGCTGGCATCGAACTCGTGTTCCGACACCTTCATCGCTACTATCAGTTTCGTCCCACATACACATTCCACATCGTTTTTCCCATAGTATCATTCCCACATACAAATACATACCCACAGTTACCAGGAGGCCTCGTCATATCACAATCATAATAAAGATAATAAAGACAATGTACGTATACCACCATCATCTTGCCATGGGCATCATCAGCATTTTTACATCCTTAAACTGCTTTTATGAAAACTAAATTTCATAAATCAATGGTTGAAGAGAGACAGTTTTGGCCTCTGACAGACTGTCACCACTGGTGGCAGCATTAATAACTATTTAAAAAAGAATTGGAGTCGGAGAAACTAATTGTGTGAAGTGAGCTTCGCTTTTACTCTGAGACCTATGAACGGAAGACGAGATGGAAAATTTGAGTTTAACATGTCACTGCAGACGGAACACAGGTTCAGATTACACGGGGAAGAAAAGTGGCCTTGCGTTTTCAAATGCACCACTCTATCATTTGTATATGACGATGGTATATGTTTTTAGGAAAATACCATGAAGATAAAATCAAAGAGATTCCAGCCGACACAGAGACTTACCAGCAATCCCGACTGGAACAGGAAAAGGGGGATTCGACACTGCTGCACAAAGTACCCTCCACCACACAGCGAAATGTGGCTTGCGGAGTATAGATGTGCAGCCCTGACAGCGTTAGAATGTTGTGGAGCACTGGTTTGGTCGTCACAACGACGGATAACTGAGTCTGTTTACAGTTTGTAGACATTATGTTCATAGTGTGTGAGTCACTACTCTGTCTCTCTCTCTCTCTCTCACGCATGCAGACACACACACACACACACACACACACACACACACACACACACACACACACGTGTCGTATAGTACACACCCTGAAAAATTTTTCCGACTTGAGACCATTACTTGTGCGGCAGCTTGGTCATGAGTGTTGTTACTTATTTTCTAGCCATTTAAGGGGCTCCGGAAAGGCTCAAAATCATGAAAAGTTCAATTTTTACTTTTTTGCGTTTTCTGAATCTGCAGACTATTACCTTATAATAGATATATAATTTATTCAATTCCGAAGACTACAACTATTATTAAATTTTTTTTGAAATGTGTTCTACATGGGCGTGACCCACTGTGGTTCTGTTAAACTGCTGTCAAATGGTGTTATTATTAACGTCCGTGTTCATCAGGTACATTTTAGTGATGTGAGATAAGGTATGTGTTGTGGCTAAACCTATTTTCAGAGACTTAGCAGCACCTGAACTGCTGAAAAAGTGTATTCACGGAAAAACTCAAAACCTCAATGAAAGTGTAAATAGTGTTATATGGTCGAGAATCCCCAAGACTGTATTTTTTGGAATAGAAACACTTCACTTTGGTGTGTATGAAGCTGTTGCGACTTTCAATGATAGCAACATTGTAAGGTGCAAGGTATTTAGAAATATGGGAATGAAGATAGGTTCTAACATGGTACGAGCGATGCTTGCTTTAGACAAGGAACGCCTTCGGGCTGCAGACAGGGCTGTAAAGAGTCTAGAAATACAAGCAAGAGTAAACAGGAGGAGGAACAAGAGGAAGCTGGAGGAGGAGTTTGCAGAGGATGAAGATAATCCGTCCTATGGGCCTGGAATGCACTAAAAAGTTAATCCAATCTTTGTCGCTCGATTCCCAAAACTTTTATTTTCTCATACTAATTACATGTTTTCTAAGGATCTTCCAAACATATTTGTTTCAAACTTTCAGTAAATGTTACACAGTACCTTCTGCATAATTTAACACAGCCTTTTTCCAAAAAACTGTATATTTTTGAATATATAAATAAAAAATTGCAAAAAAATGTTGTGAATTTTCATTACAATTGAAAAAAATCATCTTTAACAACTGAACTAAAATTTTGTAAAATCCCTGTGTTAAGTTGTAGCCCATATTCCAATAAATAATCTGTAAAAAGTTCAACTTCCTACCTCAAATACTTTGTGAGGTAAGATGTAACTTATAAGCGTTATTTTAACATTGCAAGTATAGGGCGTTCCGGAGCCCCTTAAGCATCTAGACAGCTTTTCATTCGGTCTCATTGACCCTGCTCCTTACGTTTCCTTCGCAGTAACAAAAAATGTTTACCCTAAATGATTAACACCTGCTCACTGAGCGTACTTCCATCTCACATTACGCGAGATTTGAACGTTTAATTGAATTTCAACCTGCTGAGAAATAAGAAGGAGCGATCTTTTTCACTTGGTAAAAACTTTCCAAATCCAAGATGACTAAATATTTATGCATTAATATTTATGCGACCTTGCCCTTACCAATCTGAGCGTTCAATTAGCGCTTTCAGTTTGATTTGAGGCGTTGTCGCCGGAGCTGCTCACTGTCCGCAGTACGGACACGAGGCAATTTTGGCAGCTTGGCAACGCCGTATCGAAGTGTAAATCACGTTATGTCCAAAGTGGTAATACTTGCATCAATAATTTTCTGAAGCTGGTGTTTGAATATTGTGAAGAAAAGAACGAAAATATTTTAATTGAGGTGTCTTGCATTCGCAAAAATGGGAAGTGTTATCGAAATATTTTGTGACTGTACCACTGAGAATCTTCAGTAACATTAGTAAACTAACCTATGCTTCTTATCTACAAGAAGTGGCTAGCAACCACAGTTTAGTCAACTATTAGCCGCCTTTAGTGAATTAGCAGTCTAGTTAAAAGTTGATTAACTCTCTACAGTAAATTGACTTCTTAGGATGGATAGGATGTGTGACTGCTGTGTACGGACGCAGGAGGAGCTGTCCACTGTTCGCGAACAGCTGAACGTGTTGATGGCCGCGGTCAGCCGTCTTCAGGCTGCTGCCTCGGAGTGTAGCGGCAGTGGGGAGTCTGGTGCGTCGCATGGTACACCCCAGGTGTTACATGCTTCACCCACTGTCCCTGCTGTCGAGACATCTTCGCGGGTACCGGGCGCGGTTGGGCCACCCTCTCCCCAAGGGGAGTGGCGGGTTCAGCGGCGTTCGCGGCGCACGAGGCGGAGGGTCAATGTGGAAGCTGGCCGTGTGGCATCGCCCGCTCTGCCTGTGAGTGAACATGTGGCCGCTCCTTCAGCAAGGTCCGAGCAGGCACACGGGGGGAGGGGTTTATTAGTTATTGGGAGCTCTAACGTTAGGCGGGTGATGGAGACCCTTAGGAAAATAGCGGAAAGATCGGGGAAGAAGACCAGTGTTCACTCTGTCTGCTTGCCGGGGGGTCTCATCCGAGATGTGGAGCAGGCCCTGCCGGCGGCGATAGAGAGCACTGGGTGCACCCGACTGCAAATTGTTGCTCATGTCGGCACAAATGACTCCTGCCTTCTGGGTTCAGAGGTCATTCTCAGTTCGTACAGGCGGTTGGCGGAATTGGTGAAGGCGGAAAGCCTCGCTCGCGGGGTGGAATCAGAGCTAACTATTTGTAGTATCGTTCCCAGACCCGATCGCGGTCCTCTGGTTTGGAGCCGAGTGGAAGGTTTAAACCAGAGGCTCAGAGATCTGGGGTGCAAATTTCTCGACCTCCGCTATAGGGTGGAGAAATGTAGGGTCCCCCTATAGGTCAGGCGTGCACTACACGCCGGAAGCGGCTACAAGGGTAGCGGACTACGTGTGGAGTGCACATGTGGGTTTTTTAGGTTAGAGAATTTCCTCCCTAGGTCCGACAAGACGTCTCCCGAGACGCGGCAAGGTAGGAGTAGGCAAAATGCAACAGGGAATAACAATATTAATGTGCTAATAGAAAACTGCAGGTCCCAGAACTGCTCTCATTAATAAACGGTCACAATGCCCATATAGTACTAGGGACAGAAAGTTGGCTGAAACCAGACGTAAACAGTAATGAAATCCTAAACTCAGATTGGAATGTATACCGCAGAGACAGGCTGGACAGTGAAGGGGGAGGCGTGTTTATAGCGATAAGCAATGCAATAGTATCGAAGGAAATTGACGGAGATCCGAAATGTGAAATAATTTGGGTGAAGGTCACGGTTAAAGCAGACTCAGACATGGTAATTGGATGTATCTACAGGCCCCTGGCTCAGCAGCTGTTGTGGCTGAGCACCCGAAGGATAATTTGGAAAATATTTCGAGTAGATTTCCCCACCATGTTATAGTTCTGGGTGGAGATTTTAATTTGCCGGATATAGACTGGGAGACTCAAACGTTCATAACGGGTGGGAGGGACAAAGAATCCAGTGAAATTTTTTTAAGTGCTTTATCTGAAAACTACCTTGAGCAGTTAAACAGAGAACCGACTCGTGGCGATATTAGACCTTCTGATGACAAACAGACCCGAACTATTTGAAACAGTTAACGCAGAACAGGGAATCAGCGATCATAAAGCGGTTACTGCATCGATGATTTCAGCCGTAAATAGAAATATTAAAAAAGGTAGGAAGATTTTTCTGCTTAGCAAAAGTGACAAAAAGCAGATTACAGAGTACCTGACGGCTCAACAAAAGTTTTGTCTCAAGTACAGATAGTGTTGAGGATCAGTGGACAAAGTACAAAACCATCGCACAATATGCGTTAGATGAGTATGTGCCAAGCAAGATCGTAAGAGATCGAAAAGAGCCACCGTGGTACAACAACCGAGTTAGAAAACTGCTGCGGAAGCAAAGGGAACTTCACAGCAAACATACACATAGCCAAAGCCTTGCAGACAAACAAAAATTACGCGAAGCGAAATGTAGTGTGAGGAGGGCTATGCGAGAGGCGTTTAACGAATTCGAAAGGAAAGTTCTATGTACTGACTTGGCAGAAAATCCTAAGAAATTTTGGTCTTATGTCAAAGCAATAGGTGGATCAAAACAAAATGTCCAGACACTCTGTGACCAAAATGGTACTGAAACAGAGGATGACAGACTAAAGGCCGAAATACTAAATCGCTTTTTCGAAAGCTGTTTCACAGAGGAAGACTGCATTGTAGTTCCTTCTCTAGATTGTCGCAGAGATGACAAAATGGTAGATATCGAAATAGACGACAGAGGGATAGAGAAACAATTAAAATCGCTCAAAAGAGGAAAGGCCGCTGGACCTGATGGGATACCAGTTCGATTTTACACAGAGTACGCGAAGGAACTTGCCCCCCCTTGTTGCTGCGGTGTACCGTAGGTCTCTAGAAGAGCGTAGCGTTCCAAAGGATTGGAAAAGGGCACAGGTCATCACCGTTTTCAAGAAGGGACGTCGAACAGATGTGCTGAACTATAGACCTATATCTCTAACGTCGATCAGTTGTAGAATTTTCGAACAGGTATTATGTTCGAGTATAATGACTTTTCTGTAGACTAGAAATCTGCTCTGTAGGAGTCAGCATGGGTTTCGAAAAAGACGGTCGTGTGAAACCCAGCTCGCGCTATTCGTCCACGAGACTGAAAGGGCCATAGACACGGGTTCACAGGTAGATGCCGTGTTTCTTGACTTCCGCAAGGCGTTCTATACAGTTCCCCACAGTCGTTTGATGAACAAAGTAAGAGCATATGGACTATCAGACCAATTGTGTGATTGGATTTAAGAGTTCCTAGATAACAGAACGCAGCATGTCATTCTCAATGGAGAGAAGTCTTCCGAAGTAAGAGTGATTTCAGGTGTGCCGCAGGGGAGTGTTATAGGACCGTTGCTATTCACAATATACATAAATGACCTTGTGGATGACATCGGAAGTTCACTGAGGCTTTTTGCAGATGATGCTGTGGTGTATCGAGAGGTTGTAACAATGGAGAATGGTACTGAAATGCAGGAGGATCTGCATCGAATTGACGCATGGTGCAGGGAATGGCAATTGAATCTCAATGTAGACAAGTGTAGTGTGCTGCGAATACATAGAAAGATAGATCTCCTATCATTTAGCTACAAAATAGCAGGTCAGCAACTGGAAGCAGTTAATTCCATAAATTATCTGGGAGTAGGCATTAGGAGTGATTTAAAATGGAATGATCATATAAAGTTGATCGTCGGTAAAACAGATGCCAGACAGATTCATTGGAAGAATCCTAAGGAAATGCAATCCGAAAACAAAGGAAGTAGGTTACAGTACGCTTGTTCGCCCACTGCTTGAATACTGCTCATCAGTGTGGGATCCGTACCAGATAGGGCTGATAGAAGAGATAGAGAAGATCCAACGGAGAGCAGCGCGCTTCGTTACAGGATCATTTAGTAATCGCGAAAGCGTTACGGAGATGATAGATGAACTCCAGTGGAACACTCTGCAGGAGAGACGCTCAGTAGCTAGGTACGGGCTTCTGATAAAGTTTCGATAACATACCTTCACCGAAGAGTCAAGCAGTATATTGCTCTCTCCTATGTATATCTCGCGAAGAGACCATGAGGATAAAATCAGAGAGATTAGAGCCCACATAGAAGCATACCGAAAATCCTTCTTTCCACGAACAATACGAGACTGGAATAGAAGGGAGAACCGATAGAGGTACTCAGGGTACCATCCGCCACACACCGTCAGGTGGCTTGCGGAGTATGGATGTACATGTAGATGTAGATCTATATACCTTCCCGCCACAGTACGGCGCCAGTATTACAAACTTTATTTCAGTACCAGGAACAAAATATATTTTGAAGTCACTCGCATAATAGTGAACAGTTCTACCTACAGAGTACGGTTAACAGCCATCAAATGTATCTTCGAGTTTGTGGTAAGGAAAGGTGGAGCCTAGTGGCCAGGGCGGCAAAAGCTGCCGTAGCATATTTTTTGTTGTGAACAGTGTTGATGCCTGTCGAAAACTTGTCAAGCAATACTTGAATCAAAATAACAACCTGGCTGAAATAAATGATTGCAGCTTCGCATTAACTTGCATTGGGAAGTATCTTTTCTTAATTTCCTGATGGTGACAAGTTTCGGACACCTGTGTCCACTTTCAAACCATCCATGTTGTAAGTGTGACAAATACATAGCCCCTGTACTAATAAAAGCGGTATATGACCAACTTAACTACAGAAAATTACACCACATAGGACGGACATTAGAGTTGTCTAATTTCAATAAAAAGACAAGTTTCGGACCTATTTTTCACCTGCAGCATGCTGCAAGTTCGTAACAAATTAACTGACAGATAGTTGTTTAGGTGACAACTACCATAGCAACAACCAACCAGCGCACGACTTTCGACACACCTTCAGTCATGTGCACAGTTATCATATCGCTCTCCTACCTCAGTTGAGAGTTACAGGTCGGCTGCGAACGGCAATTGCTGCTTTTAAGATGATACTTTTCCCTTCTTCTTATGTGCTTTGTTCGTCTTTGTAGTATGATCCTTTTTCGGAATGTGTGAAGACAGCTGTGTAATTGTTTAGGAAAGTGATAAGACTATTATTATGAGGCAAAGCGAACTCAACACCGCAGTTTAACAGGGAAAGTAGGAACATACTCAGTATGGAACTTCATCCGGATCCATACTACACTTGTGTGAAACAACGAACCGACAATATTTCCCCTTTCCAGGCTCAGTCGGTAATCACTTTGTTATTCTGATCCAGGTATAGTTCTAATATAGGCCTACACCATCATTGTTGTCAGTGAGTTTGGCAGAGGAAAGTTGTTCCATCATTTTTTAGCAAAAACATTTCTGATTTTCAGTCGAGTGATGTAAGGCAATTCATTTCTGTTATTCTTATTATGTCACTTAAACTAGAGTAATAGCTATTTAAAACACCAATGTTTAAAAAACTAATATTTCTTTATTTATTCATCCCTAAGCCTTACTATAGTAGGGCTTTAAGGCTCTCTCTTACACCTGACCAGAAACTACACATACAAAAAATATTACATAACAATTACAATCATAACTTGGATTATTAATAAAAATAAGAATAGTAATGACATTAACGCTAATAATGACGATAAAATGGAGGAGTTAATAAAGATGTTAATAAGTCATTACATAACAAACTCAATAATAATAATTTCCATTATTAATAAAATGTAATAATGGCAATGATACAATAATAATAGTAATAGTAACACTAATAATAATAATCAAGCAATATAGGGATGAAGAATAATATTGATAGTTAACTAAACAAACACTCTTTTACCTGGTTTCACAAATTTCATTATTAATGTTACTGCACAGCTTAGGTTGCGGCTCATAAGCCCGTTTTCAAGTACACCTAGGTTGTGCTGTAACATTAATAATAAGTACATGTACTTGAAAACTGGCTTATAACACAAAACTTAGGTTGTGCACTAACATTAACAATAAAATTTTTGAAACAAGGGAAAAAACAGTGTTTGTTTAGTTAACGTACAATGTTTCACCAAGAACCCACAATTGATTCAATTAAAATGTTACGTGATACCACGTACTAATACGTTCGTGACTATTACAGCGCCATCTATCACAAAGTGAAAAAAGTGCTCCAACTAAAACATTCATATTTCTTTACGTGCTACACGAATACGTAATAAAAATTGGGTCCCTATTTTAAAAAAAAAAGGAGTTGATATCCGTTTGACCTATGGCAGCGCCATCTAGCGGGCCAACCATAGCGCCATCTGGTTTCCCCTTCAAGCTAGACGAGTTTCACTCTTTGTAGTTTTTTCGTTTGAGGCTT
Source organism: Schistocerca cancellata (assembly GCF_023864275.1). Lineage (NCBI taxonomy): Eukaryota > Metazoa > Arthropoda > Insecta > Orthoptera > Acrididae > Schistocerca > Schistocerca cancellata. The sequence continues at coordinate 48,630,753 of NC_064630.1, read as the reverse complement.
ATTTCGTGAGATATTTGGCCCAGTCACTATCAATGGACCACCCTGTATATGATGGACAACCTAAAAGTCTTTCTGGAACAAGAAAGTTGCAGTCTCACATTTACAGAATCCTCGCGCCTCCGTGGTTTGCTGAGAGCATGGAGCCATTAATACCTGTAGATTTTACAGAGCCTGCATAGAGTCCACCGGTATATTGCTCCCCTATCGCAGATTGGTGCCGTCTTCTCTGCATTCTCCACCCAAGGCTCGCGGTTGACCATCTTCCAGGACCTTTAATGTACTTTACAGCGCTCTCACCGCAGAAAAACGCTTTGGGAATGTGGGAGCGGCTGTCATCTCATGCAGAATCCAGTCGCGCAGGGTAGCCGAGCTGTCTAAGGCGCCTCGTTACGGTTCGCGCGGCTCCTCCCGTCGGACGATCGAGTCCTCCCTCGGGCAACGGTATGAGTGTTGTCCTTAGCGTAAGTTAGCTTGAGTTAGATTAAGTGGTGTGTAAGCGTAGGGACAGATGGCCTGAGCAGTTTGGTCCCATAGGATTTTACCACAAATTTCCAGAATTTTTTCATGCAGAATTTCAACGACTCCTCTGCAGCCCTCTGGACATCTGCGGCCCTACCTGCTGTCCGCAGTGTGTTGGTCCGTGATATGCGTCCCCTTACGTTGTCAACTACACACAACAGCTTTCGGTGGAAAGTTTCCTACATGGCGTCGGCATCGCCTTTTTACTTCCAGAATTAAGTTAACAGAGACCTTCGGTACGCTATGATTTGTTGCTGTCTGTGGAATTGCCAGCTCAGCCAAACATAATTCTGGAGAAATAAAACGCCCACAAGTACTTAAAGTTGGAACGTCCCCTTTGAACAATTATACATGACTGTGCTTAAACTGACACACAATATTTTTTTAGCGCAACGCAATCTGACTTTCAATAATCCCTACAAAAGAATGGCCCTGACTAACATTAACCTATACCTTTCAAAAATCACTTACCTCAAAAAATCTTCGTTACTGGAACTACTGCAATACAGCGAGCGCCACTACTGCCAGCTAAATAAAAGATTCAAACTACGGAAGGCACTAACTACTGATAGGCATAGTTAGCAAATGAAAGATTTTAATAGAGAACAATGTATTTACCTTAATAGTCATAATATATATAGCAGTTCATGACATCCATTCTTACAAATGTACTGTTTCTGATGGACACACCTCCAGATTATCCATTCTCAAAAATCCGCCATCTCACTTCCCCACATCCACCACTGCTGGCGGCTCACCTCCAACTGCGCAACGCTACGCGCTGTTAACATCCAGCTGCTCAACACTACAATGGCAGACAACAATGCGACTAGCCACAGACTGCACACAGCACAGCCAGTGATTTTCATACAGAATGCTACGTGGCATTACCAATATAAAAACCTAAACAGCCTACTTACATAGCCCCCATGTTCCCCACAAAAAATTTTACAAATTGTTTTGGGCAGTGGCCAATACAGGTTTGAAAAAAAATTTCATAATTACAATAACAAATATATCAAATGGACACACTTATTGATACAATGTTGGTCAAACACTAAAATTTTCTCACAGTCCATAAAGACAGTCCTGATCTTTCATCACAGTAAAATTGCAGTGTTTTTTTTCTCAAAGTCTGAGCAGTAAAAGAAAATGCACACGGAAGTAGTGGATTTCCATGCAGTCTTGAAGTAGTGTTGTCCTTCCAACGGAAAGAGAGTGCTGACTCTTGACATGCAGACAGGTAATGGGCCACAACAGAGCAAACCCACAGCAGAGTCAGTCGAAGTTCTGAAGAATATTGGTAGGTAGGTCATCAAAGAGCAGACCACTGCATTCTTGTTAGAGATTACGGTATTGGTGGGCCAGCAGAGGTGCAGACCCACTGCAGTACTTGTAGAAATAATGGTATTGGTGGGCCATCAAAGATGCAGACCCACTGTAGTACTTGTAGAGACGGCCAGCAGCCATCTGTTGCAACTGTGCAGGTGCACAATCACCATCGAAGAGTCTTGCGGACAATATAGCAACTCCATAAACCACCACTTGTGCACTCACAAAGTTTTTGGAATTGTCCTTAGAACCAGCAATGCTGTTAATCAGTCCCTTGCTGAATTATCAACACACGTGCAAACACTATCAGTCCCTACTTCTCACATATTGTCCATATACTATGACCTGTATATCAAATATCGATACTGTGAAAGTTTCACCGTCTTTCAGTTGTTTAGATGGTAGTGTAACTCTTGAAGGTAAATAGGGAGGAGTGCAACGATCGAGAAGACGATACAGCAAACACAGGCTATGATAATCTCTACCCTTATTGGCACATAGCCATGATAATTCGTCATAGGCAGGACTCGTATGGTCGAAATAGTGTACATCACAAATGTATCGCACACAGGCGTTCATCGCCAGTTCCAGCTTGGGTGAGCTCTCGTACGAACTTGGAGAATAGGGTCACCATAATCAAGGATGGGGAGTACTACTGACTCTACGAGTTTCTCTTTAAACTCGAAAGGAAAGACTTTTTTCTATTTCTTTAATAAACGAAATGATGCTGACACGTTCTTACAGATTGCAGCTGCGTGATCAGCCCAGTCTAAGCAATGGTCCAGAATTATCCCCAAATTCTAAAAAGATGAAGAAATGTGATTTCTGAACTGTTTAGGATTAAAGGTGGAAGCGATTCTCTGAACTGAGGAGCAATAAGTCTTTTGTGAGCGACTAAGATTGCTTACGTTTTAGCTTAGCTTTTGGATTACAAATGTAGTTCGTTGCTGTTCCTGTTGGTTTCATAGTTTCATCTGTGAACCACTAATGCGACATGGGAAAAGTGGCCGCACTACTCGCTGGAAAAAGTTGCCAAGGTGCTCCACCTTCCCGATAGTTCATTTTTAATCTGTTTATCCTAGTAATAATGGCTCTGAGCACTATGGGACTTAACAGCTATGGTTATCAGTCCCCTAGAATTTAGAACTACTTAAACATAACTAACCTAAGGACAGCATACAACACCCAGCCATCACGAGGCAGAGAAAATCCCTGACCCCGCCGGGAATCGAACCCGGGAACGCGGGCGTGGGAAGCGAGAACGCTACCGCACGACCACGAGATGCGGGCTGTTTACCCTAGTACGTGTTACGTACATCCACACACGACACAGGGTGTCCAGCGACTCTTGAAACCTGGGAAAAGCTTCGAATTTTCAAAATAGGGAAAAAACCAGGAAAAAACCTTGAATTTTATTTAAAACCCTTGATTTTTTATAATTTTTTCGGTACTGTACCTATATTGCTATATTACCAGTTCAAACCGTCTGTGATACTTCAAATAGCATTCGAGCATTCAAAAGGGAATCTACATGTTATACGCATAATACCCGATGGTGATCCAATGTTTACACAATGATTCGTACTGTCGCATGAGGCAAGAATCCGAGGAGGCTGATTGGTGCTAGCGTGTGAGAGGTGTGAAGAGACGGGAGAATTAATTGCTTCGAAGTTAAAGATAAAATAAGGGAAATCAGAGCTCGTACGGACTATACGAGATTGAAATAATAGAGAATTGTGCAGGTTGTACGATGAACCCTCTGCCAGGCACTTAACTGTGATTTGCAGAGTATCCATGTAGATGTAGATGAAGTTGGCTTTAAGTACAGGGCATCTACTATGATAGAAATACACGGAAGTAATAAGGTTTGTGAAAGCGTTTTATAGAGATGTCCATATTCAGAAATGGCTCTGAGCACTATAGTACTTAACATCTGTGGTCATCAGTCCCCTAGAACTTAGAACTACTTAAACCTAACTAACCTAAGGACATCACACACATCCATGCCCGAGGCAGGATTCGAACCTGCGACCGTAGCGGCCACGCGGTTCCAGACTGAAGCGCCTAGAACCGCACGGCCACACCTGCCGGCTGTCCACATTCACTTTAGTACAATGTCCGAAATTACCTGTTGTAACACTAAACATATCAGCTGTTAGATCATTGCAGTTGGCAGCAGTCGAAAACAAGAAGTCATACGCACGAAGAGTAAAGACTTGTAGCAATATGTATAGAACAGATCTATGGGGCTGAGCGACTGCTCGACGGTAACAGACTGACGTAATATTATGAACGAAGAAGTTAAAGCTAGCCGTCGGTTTTACCGTGGGGTAATCCGTAGTCTTGTGTCGATAAATCTGTAGCTTGTGGATGCTTGCTTAGCCGTTTCATCGAGCGGAGCAGCAACAACCTTGTGTAGTAATTAAATTACATCGAGGCTGTTGTGAAACAGTTATTCAATTTTTTTTTTTAAAAGAAGTACTCTCCTGTTCGCGTTTTCTTCCGTTCGCAACACTGCGTCACAATCATAATAATTGTTCTCACTTCACCCTGTGTCGATGGCATCGTAGATGTGGATGGACCAGAAGTAGCTTCTTCATTCGTGATTTCTCCGATCACGCAATCGAAAGGATCAAGTTTAAACAAGTGACAGTTCCCTGCATAATGGCTACTTACTGCAATGCCACACACTGTTCAATCCTGTTGCTGTTCCATGCAGCACGAAGAACAGGGGCTACAAAATAAAATAAACACTTTCCTTCGAATGTGTTCATATATTCGGTACTATCTTCACTTTTAAGCAGTTGAACGAAGGTAGAAAACTCCTTAACGACATAAATAAAGAAAATCTGCGCAGAGCGTCAAATACAGAAATGTACTTTTGGTAATCACAGTTGGTGACGTTGTATAACGAACAATAATTGGAAACAGAATGAACGGGACGAAATTGTAGTACAGCTTTAAATAAGTTGGCGCCAACAGTTTATTTGAAATAGTGTTTCCTCCTTGGGGATGTTGAAAACTCAAACTGTCGAAATCACTTACATTCACAACGCAATATCGGAAGTCTTATGAGCTTGTGTTGCTCCTGATCCGAAAAAGAGTACAAGTGCTATTTGTACTTGGTCCAAGAAAGTGGTCACAATTTCGAGCAGAGGCAAAAGTGCTTTCGAAAGTCACGCCGAGAGCATAAAACACCGGAGTCAGTGCAAATTTGCAAAAGTCGCTGCCAATAGATGCATTCATGCAACGTTCCGAACCTTCAATAACAAAATTTTCGACACAGTCAATCATACATCACGCTAAGGTATTTTTACGAATAACTTTCACACAACCTATAATTTTTTAAGTCATCTATTTTTAGTACCGGTATTATAGTGTAACGACGAAGTTTTCTATAAATGATTTTCTTTTGACATATGACCATGTGCAGACTTCGTCACCTACGTCAGTTACAAAACACTTCAAAATTATTTAAATTCTTTTTAAAGTAGTCTCTGAATGGTTCTTGAACGAAACTGCAATTAAAACATCATCCTTTGAGTCGTATGCGCAGAATTACGTCACTCAGTCCAATTGGTTTGCGCAAACTTTTTTCAATTTAGATTTCGTTTGCTTCTTCTCAGAAATTATATTAATGCAAGTTATCTGCTTTAATAAATATTAAAACCGCATTGAATAAACTTTTAAGACTCAAACTCGCGATGAACGTTGTCAAAATTTAATAATCTTGTCAAATAAATCAGCGATACTTCTTCCTTAATATAATTCTTCATAAATTAATTCTCGGAACATATATTTAAACTTTTGTAGTATACACTAGTTTATTATCTTCATATATACTACATATAGACGTGAACATGAGCCTTGACAAGATAGGACTGCACATTTACAACATGATTAAACTTTCTATGGCGTCATTGTTGTAGAAACATTACAAATTCTTATTTTTTCAGTTTTTAGAAGCAAGACGCAACAACTCGGTTTCAGGATCTTCTGTTGCTCTTTGTTTGTCGACCCGCGACGTATAGTGGCCAGCAATTTTCTCTCTGGTCCCGGCAGTGAAGATGCTGTCTCCGTTCGTTGCGCCGCCCTCTCCGTACACGAAACATAAAAATAAATACAAAACTTTAGATAATTCACAAACATTACAAATATTACAAAATACATAAACAAAACACTAAATTAAACTTATATTCACCTGCAAACTGGGCTGACACTGGTGGATGGGTGACGCTTCAATTTCACGTCCCACTATAGTATGTATACATTTGTGTATAAAATATCGCAAATTAATTTATTATTAAATATCAAACCTATATAATACATTGTTTAAAAAGCAGTATCATTTTGTGAAACACATAAGCAACTTATATATTGTTATTTAGTCGTTCTTCTGAAGAGGAACAATAGTTTTCAGAGGTTTAGTTTAGGAATGAACCAGTGACACGCCCAACCCCGCCGCTAATTCCTTAAAAAATCGAACTATCACGCGTACAACAGCTTCAAACGTCTGAAAGAAACATACCGGTAGTACAGAGGCAACAAATTAAAACGTCATGCTCGAAGCTTAAACGCCGAACTTTTACTAAGCTCTAAAGTGTTTCTCTCTCACGTGTTATGGGGCTGTGAGCGAGAGAAAGTTTAGAAAAGGTTTTAAACAAGGTGTGAAGTTCATTGGAAGTGTTGTGTGCTCTCATTCTCAAATACTGGATGAATATAGTCTGGGTAATATGCGCGCCGTGAGTTACACTGTCAATACAAGTGCACAGTTTATAACTATAATACTTGACCTATTGTGTTACACCATTAACGTAAGATTATGTCTTTTAATGAGTAGGTAATTACGACAGCATTTTAAATTTCTGGATTGGGTCGATAATTGTATGAAATACTGAAAATATAACTTTTGTAGCCCCAGGAAGCTGTTAGGCAACTTGCAACTGGAACCAGGTTTGACCGTTGGCTGTTTAGTAAGTGTGAGGGTAGCTACTCTGTGGGTTGCGCCTTGCGAATGACATTTGCTCTGTTGTGTACACAAGATTCTTCTCAATAGTAGATACGAAAAACCTCAGTTGCGTTCGTAAAATTTGTGACGAAAAAGGTTTGATCCAGACTAGGGAAGAAAGTGGGAATGGGAAGAAACTATCCGGCGTTGTTGTTATTGTTGTTTTCTTTTTTAAAGAGTGAGGTGGGAATTTCAATTTCTTCCCAGTTTTGAGAAATATTGTAAACTTTGCTTGCTCTGAAGTACAATTTATTAATTTGTAAATGTGTGTTACTTACTACCTAATATAGATTGTGTCGTTTTTAAACGAAGGTACAGTATGAAACAAAATTATGTATTCAAAGCCACAGAATGATCCAGGGTATCAATCTACAATGCAGTCATGTTTACTAGCAGATAACATTACACGAACTGTAATTTTGTGGTGTTTGCCCACCATCAGCAGTCATTTGTTAGTTCGGAGCTCAGGGGACAAAAAAAAATGGTTCAAATGGCTCTGAACACTATGGGACTTAACTTCTGAGGTCATCAGTCCCCTAAAACGTAGAACTACTTAAACCTCACTAACCTAAGAACATCACACACATCCATGCCCGAGGCAGGATTCGAACCTGCGACCGTAGCGGGCGCGCAGTTCCAGACTGTAGCGCATAGAACCGCTCGGCCATCCCGGGCCGGCGCTCAGGGGACAGTGTAGTATTATTCCCTTAATTATTTTCATACAGTCAAATTGCAAAGAAAAAAGAGTTGAGAGAGTGAAAACTTTGTTACAGCATTGTATACGAATTGGCGTGATACATGAGACGTAAACTCGTTGACCTGACTGACAAATTTAAAATGATCATACTTGTATCTCATGAAAGTATGAATACTACTTCTCGAAAAACCGACATGAATTTATATCTACGACCATGATGAACATTAGTAACAACATATTCCTTTGATTGTCTTTTTCTGAAACGTACAAGGGCAAATGATTTGCCCGAAGGTGTAGAAAGATCGTTGGTTTTGAAAAACCTAAAAAATTACAGTTATCAACGAATAAACGAAATATGAATCTAAATCTTTTGATTAACTTCAACAAGGAACTAAAAGAATCCTTCCAACTGCTACAAATTAATGCCTGCATTTTGCACGTATTACATGGAGCTTTCAAAACAGACATATTCAAAACTAATTGGGAAACTGTGACATTTTTGAGAGCGCTTTATTATTTATTTCGTGATTCATCTGCACGATGATCACAATACACTGAGATATCCGGGTCTTCATTTTTTCCTAAGTCATTTTGCGGAACAGACTGGATCGAAATCACCAATACAGCTGAAAAAAACTGAAAATTCTTGAACATATTTGAACTTACGTCACTGAGATAAAGAAATCGAAAACTATTTCTGTCAATAACAAATTGCTAGCTCCAAATCTGACATTCTTCGTTTCCGTCGGAACTACTTTTACTCGATTTTCAGACTGATGACCCGATGGCTCCATTTCTGTATGATGTACTACATACTCCTATGAACATTTTCAAACAGCAAGATTAGGAACTATATGTCTTATGAAACAAATACCCATCTTTAAGAAAATAGACTTACAGAATGTAAAGAATCTTAATACATCAACATATTTTCATCTGGATTTTGCTACAAGAAGAACACTGAAAAAAATTAGAAATGTACCTGAAGAGGAAATATTGTTGCTAATGGAAAATAGGCGAACATGCATTATTGGCCTAATGGAGAAGTTGTGAGAAAGATCACTGCTCAAATCCAACTTAACAAGTGCGATTTCATGCTTGAATCCAGAAATTGCATTAAACCAGGAAGTAGCTCAAAGAAGATTGGCAGTATGTCTTGAAATTTTGGTATCAAATGGAATAATGTCGTGTTCAAAGGCAGACGTGTCAAACTTGAATTTGTGGAGATCCGTAGAGAAAAAGGAATTGAAGAAGAGATGAAATGATACAAGAGAAGTGGAAATAATCTTGATGAACTCTGAATTTACATGATCAAATTATCTTCAAAGCCACGACCAAAATTCTGAGATTTTGTGCAAATTGTTTTAATAATCTCATATGGAAATACTTCTTTTGAGAGAGGCTCTTCTGTAAATTCCGAAATTATAGTTGAGAATCAAACAGAAAAAAGCCTTATTGCTAAAAAATACGTATATGATGCAGTCCAGGACGCTAACGAAGTTGACAATTTCAACACTGACAAAAGTATTATACACTCTTTTCACAATCTAAATTCTGTGTACAAAGAAGATATGAAACATAAGGCGAGGGAAGGTGAAAGAGAAAAGGAAGAACGATTATTGAACAAACGAAAGCAAGCTGAAATCAAAGAACTAGAAACAAAATGAGCACATATATTTGTGAAGTCTTAAAAATTTCTACAGAAATAGAAAATTTAGACATGCTTTATTCATTTTTATCATGACATATTTATACAGTTAGTTTCTTTTAATCAGCAAGTTACAATATATATGAATTTGTAATTTTTTGTATTTGTTATTGCCTATGTTTTGTATTTTAAAAATATTATAATTTGTTTCTGTGATTTATAAAATAACTTTTAATTAATCGTGTGTATTGTAATAGTTAACAATACAAAGTTTTGAAAAAAAGATGTGTTAGTCTCAGATTTAATAAAAAAGTTACATGAAAAAAAACTGTCTTGAAAAGCCTGGAAAACACCATGAATTTGAAAACGATTAATCGCTTGACACCCTGTACTACGGATTGATTTCTATATCCTATTATATTCAAAACTATCATCTTTCATTGTATCCCTTTGTGTCGGATTTGAATCAATTTCTGTTATTTAAGACCGTCTCTGCTCAGTTTTGTTTGGCCTAATTTAATCGAAAACAGTCTACTGTAGCTGTTTTGTACCATTTCAGATAGTAGTATATCGAAATGCCTAGAAAATTTGTTCGGAAATCAGGGCAAGAAACAACAGACGCAGCTGCGATGGAAAATCCGATTGAGACGGCAAAGAATGATAAGATGCCTTATTCTACAACGGCTAGGAAATTTCATGTTTCAGTAATACACTGAAGAGTTCTAGGAAAAAAGGGAGATTCAGTAAGTGGTAAAAGGATTGTGGGAAGCTTATGAAGTGCGATCAATAAAGAACAAGAAAAAGAAATCGTGATTATGGTTTTGAAATTGAAAGGCGGTTCTTATGGATTTACAGTGAATGGTTTATGGAGAGTAGCATTCCAGTTCTCAGAGCAAAACAAAAATACCACTTTGTTCTAACAAAAAATCAGAGTTGGTCGCTAAGCCAGCACCATAGTGTTACTCTCAGGATGCTTACGTCAGTGACTGGACAACGAGCTTTTAACAAGTTCAAAGCACACAACTTTTTGATATCCTTAAAAAAGTGCAAGAAAAACAATTTCATTCTGCTCACCACAATTTTATTGTGAATGAAACCATTGATAGTTCAGTCCAAGACCAGCAAAGTGTTTGCACTTAAAGACAGAAGTCAAGGGGGAAGCCTTTACCTAAAAGAGGGTTGATATCCACCTTCGTAGTATGTATGTTCGCTCTGGCCACTTTATCCCAATGGCTGGAAAAATGACCCTATGTGAAACATCAGAAAGATGCGTATATTATCTATTCTTTATATACTATTGCACTTGTAAATATTTAGTGTGTTGCCTTATAATATGCAGATTCGAAACATGTAAGCGATGAGCTCCTATCAATAACCATGGTTTGGTAAAAATTAAATTTCCTCTTACAGTGACCGCTTACTCCAACATTATTTGCATCTCGCCTTGCGAACTAACTACATTGATAACACTTTCAGGTGCGATCTGTTGCAGCGTGGACAGTGAACAGTAGCAGTCTATGTACCATCGAAAGATGAGTGCAGATATCTACATCAATATCTGCAAAGCACTGTGAAGTGCATGGCAGACGTTACCCCCCCCCCCCCCCCCCCCGCCCCCGGATCAGCGTAAGTAAGATCGTACGTAAGAGCGCAGGAAGAATGACTGTTTACCTGCCGCAGTGCGTGCTATAATTTATTTAATCTTGTTCTCATAATCTCTATGAGAGCGATGCGTAGGGGATTTTAGTGTATTTTTAGAGTTATAATTTAAAGCCGGTTCTTCAAACTCTGTTAGTAGACTTTCTGGGGATAGTTTACCTCGAACTTCAAGACTCTCCCAGTTCAGTCTCTTCAGCGTCTCTGACACTGTCCCACTAGTCAAACAAACCTGCGACCATCCATGCTGGCCTTCTCTGTATACGTTCAATATACCCAGTTAGTCCTATATAGTATGGGTCCAAAACACTTGAGCAGTGTTCTAGAATGGGTCTCACGAGAGATCTGTAAGTAAACACATTTGTTGAATGGTTGCATTTCCCCTGTATTCTATACTCCCTTGGGGCACATACAAAGTTATTTCTGCGTCTGACATTGAATCCCCATGAAAGATAACATGCTGCGTCCTTCCTTCCCAAAAATCGAAATTCGGTCACTAATTTCTCTTGATAACCCATATGATCGTACTTCTGATTGTAAATGTAGACGTGTTACTGAGGCAAATGTTCCCGGGAATCAAGAAATACTGTATCTGCATGATTGCCTTGATCCAAAGATTTCAGTATGTCATGTGAGATAATTGTGAGTTGGGTTTCGCATGATCGATGTTGTCGGAATCCGTACTGGTTGGCATGGAGGAGGTCTTTTGTTCGAGATATCTCATTAGGTTTGAACTCAGGCTATGTTCTAAGATACTACAAGAAATAGATATCAAGGATATTGAACGGTAGATTTGTGGATCAACTATCTTCCTTGTAAAGGAGTGTGACCTGTGCTTTCTTCCAACTGATGTGTACGATTTTAAATTCCAGGGAACTTCGATTGATTATAGTTAAAAGAGGAGCTAATTAGCCACAAATTCAGTGTATAATTTGATATTAATTCTATCTGGCTTATTTTTGTGGTACGAGGATTAAATTGGGGCAATTATCCTGGGTTTTCCTTTGTAAAGAATCATTTGAAAAGGGAGATACACATTTCAGCTTTTGCTTTGCTTTGCTACTCTCAGTTTCACGTCCTCTCTTATTTGCAAGTGACTGGACACTGGTACACCACGCACGTTTTGTTTCGTAAATGTCCATTTACATGTATATCATAATGAAAACAGTACCAGAATTGTTGACAACGTACGTGACGACATGTGTTATTACTTTTGTAGTTTTCGAAAAATTACTGGTGAGCATTTTTTTAATGAAGTGCATACTTTAATGGACGCTTATTTATAAAGAACAAAGAAGATTGTTAGAAGCTGTGAGAAACTGTTATAAAGCAGCAAAGGCTAGAAAGGGTGATTCCATAGTGATGTTACACACGTTCAGGGACGATAAAGAACGTTAAATTTATCAATTTAAGGTAAGAGACCTTGCTCTGGAAACGAGCGGGCCGAAAGTTATAAGCGAAAATCATTCCGATAATTGAACAGGAATCATAATTTTGCATAAATGTTTTATTGCCAGCGTTCTACATTGTGAGGAATGATCATCGTAATAAAGTAAGAGACATCGGAGCTCATACGGAACACATCAACCGGTACTGTCAGCGCTAAGATTATAGGGTAGGCAACTTTTAGAGGTGATAGTATGGACCAAATGAAAAAAGGTCCAGTAAACATGAGCTCTAAAATGCATACCTTAAGAGCTTCGAGCACCTGTTCGTCTTTGATACTGTGAAATACATCTATCCTACTTCAAGCTCTTTGGTTTCCATATTTTTGGACAATAATAAGAAAAAAATTGTCCCGTGAATATGAGCTCCAAAACGCATACCTTAAGAGCTAAGGGCATATGTTCAATGGAAGCGATCTGTTTCACAGTAGCGAAGATGAACAAGTGCTCATAGCTGTTGACGTATAACTTTTAGAGTCTAAGTTTATCAGACATATTTTCTTTTTTCGGTCCATACTACCTGCTCTGAAAGTTGCCTACCCCACGATCTTAGCAACAACATTTATTACGCTGTCAGAGGTATCTAAATGATTTTTGCTTATAAGTTTCGACTCGCTCGTTTTCGGGCCAGGGTCCCTCACCTGAAATCGATACATTTACCCTCTCCATCATCCCTGAAAGTTGGCAACAACATCACATCACGAAATTACCATTCATATGCGAGGTGCCTCTGATACGGACTTCCGTGAACTATACCAAAGTTGATATTAACAAGGTCGCCAGTAATGTAGTGTCTATGTAGCTTGAATAACTTTTATCCATCGATATATGGATCAGCAACTGCCCTGCGTTGCGTCATCCCGGAACACCACTGAGACTTCAGTGTAAGCATTCCCCTGCAGTCAGCTACGATTACGTGAGAACTCATCTGGCACAGCACAGCACAGTTCTTAATTGAACAGGAACCATAATTTTGCGGAAATGTTTTATTGCCAGCGTTCTACATTGTGAGGAATGATCATCGTAATAAAGTAAGAGACATCGGAGCTCATACGGTAGCATTTAAGTGTTCATTTTTCCCACGCGCTGTTAGAGAGTGGGACGATAGAGAAATAGTGTGAAGGTGGTTCAAAGAACCCTCTGCCAGGTACCTAAGTGAGAACAGCAAAGTAGTCATGCAGATGTAAATGTACATAACTTCATGGGTATTGTCCTCTCATAAACTATAAAAAAATCCAGTTTCTTGTCTGTTATTTGTAAGAGTACGTGAGGTTTTTGGGGTAATGCATGTATTTTTTGTGAAGGAACTGGTAGCTGTCATTCATTTTACACATATTGCCAGTGTACTGTGTAGATTAACGTATTCATCCTGGAATGTATGTTGGTCAATTTATGTGCTACAATAAACTATTAGCACTAAGCATGACTTCTGTTTTTTGCAATGTCCATTGTGTGTAGGCCATGTATTTACTGTTTTTTTTTACATACAACATTGCGTGCCATTAAAACGGGATAATGTGTTCTGCGATGTGAATCACCTGCTCCATTATAACGCATGTTACGTCATCAAGCAGCTATCATATTCATGAGTTTCTAAAATATGATATTACTATCAACCTGTAAGATACAGGCTGTGATAAAGGAACAGGTTTAGTAATATGCTATACACTTTGTGTCTGCACTGCTATCATTGCAGCAGACTCGTGATAATGGTTCGAACAGTAGGATACGCATTAGGTCCTGTTTTGGAGGACACGTGAATGTTTCTTAGTGGAAATCGAGAAACTACAGATTCAGGAATTCTAGAATGCACTACTTCTGTCACTAAGGGGAGCCCTGTGGAGAACCTACCCCTATTCCAATAATGAACCGTCATAATAAGGAGTGCAAAACAATATACTAGGAACGCTACTTGCATGAGTAATCTAGAGTTATTAAAGTATCAAGCAACTAAACGGGAAACTCGAGAAAAATTTCGACGAATATTGCGAGAAATTCGAGAAGTTGTTCGACAAACGGATCTAGTAGTTCAACAAAAAGTTCAAAGAACAGAACAAAACGGTCGCTAAAATTAACTCATAATTTTTCAGTTTGAAAGCGTTATTGGAGAACACCATTAAACAAGTTGCTGAACAATGTGGCGAACAAGTGGAAGAACAGATTAACAATCTTGGTAGTAAGTCGGCAGTGGATGATGCCAGGCAGTATCAAATAACGTAAGGCACCAGCGAACTCATAGATGATTCCAGTGCTGGTTCTTACATTAAGTTCTAGTTTTCGAATTGCTTTAATGACTCGTGTTTTTCTCAAAATTTTGGACGCATACTTTCCAAATGCAATATTACTCTGACCTGCAGTTTTATGGGCGTTATGCTAAAACGATGTAACAGGTGCATGCAGGATGGTCAGAAACATTCTGAAGAGGTTGTAAAGGTGGTGCAGGGTGGGTTGTCCTGAGAAATAATTGTTGAGAAAAAGATCGATACGTTGCGCTGTTTCCGAGTTAATTAGCATCGATGTTAGCCAATCAGAGCGTTGCGCATGCAAATTCAAGCAGCTCACCGAAAACGGTGTCGCCAGTTAAGTTCTTCATTTGGTTTTCTGAAATCTAACAAGAGAACAGTATAACAACTGGACGTGGGACAGTAGCAAGGATAGAAACCAAGCCAAAGGTGTGCTATCATCTATGCTATGCGAACAACTGAAACTAATTGTATCTGGCGGGCTGCTTCAATCTGCGCGTGCAACGGTCTGAGTAGCTAACCTCAATGCTAATTAACTTGCAAACGGCGCAACGTATCGAATTTTTTTCGTAAGAGTTATTTCTCAGCACGACCTACTCTGCATCATCCTTTCAAGCTTTTCGGACTGTTTCTGAGCGCCCTGTATATAAATAAGTCATTATTACTACATTAAAATATTTTATACAAATTTTATTGCTGTTAATATTAAAATCGTAGGCATCTGTGGCACGTTAGAAGTTTGAATAACCACACCTAGTATTCATGGGGTAAGTTGGGGGAGAGGGCAGACAATAAAAATCTGTAACCCTAGTGAACCGAAGCCTGTGTCCGTCCCTGTACGATAATGAGGTGAACCGGTGTTACCCTTCGCGAGTAGAGAACACAGTGTGAATGACTTTCAGCTTTGCCGTCTCTACAAGATTTTTTGATCTCATGTAGTCACAAGGTCACAAACACCAATGTACTGCATTAAACAGTTACAACATGCATGTTGTAACGGAACCTATTAAAGGCTTTACCGAAGTATGCGATACCCTCCAAATTCTACCAGTTTAACGAGTATTTATGATTATAGAAAAGGTATTGTGTATGTTAACAATGATTGCATAACATGTCTCCATAAACAGCCAACCCATTAAGTTATACTGAATAACTGACCCACACAAAAGTTAATATCACTTGATCATTGATACAGCAAATGTCATCATGTAAAAACACAAAGTTGATCTTAAATAATTAATATGAAGTACGAAAAATAGTGGCCTACTTACGTATTTTGGATCTCCTTAAATAAAAATTACCCAGTGAAACCGATTTGTTCACTAGGACCGTTTTCACTCAGTATTCACGTAAACCCTACTATTTTAGACGAAAACCAATGTAATTCTTAATAATTCATGTTATTTACTTATTTATGCAAATTAGAGAAGTCAATTGACAAACTTCTAAAAGAAGGCCTTTTTGTAACAAAGAATTATTCTGTCAAGTCAACAAATCTTTCTGTCATTTTAATAACCAGTTAAATTATCTCACTCGATATAAATTAATAACTTTTCTGCACAAATTACGATAACAGATGTACATATGACTTATAAACTATATCTCTTTTTAGTAGTTCTTTGAGAAGCTTATAAATACAAGCAGCAAGAAGGCCTCGGGAGATGAGTCTGAATGTCACTTTGGTAAAGTGTATGTGTGTTATTGTTCGAGGTGGATAAACATTGCAAAAAACATGTAAAAGAAGTGCTACATTGTGTTGTGTCATTGTCTTTGGTGGACAGTGGAATTAAGATGGCCACCAGAGTAATAAATATTTGAAGTTTAAATATTTGTTGGTTTCGCTCATTATTTATCACCAAAAGCACATCAAAAACACGGGACCTCATCTTTTTACCCCTAGACAACCACATTTAGAGCCAGCATTAGCATCGAGACACAGCAGCGATCCAGCAAACAGCAGCGATTACCACAATGCATTTTAATGGCGCCAACCTAACATCAAGTGCTAACAAGCTCCGTAAATGGGAGTGAAATAGTGCGATTATAGCAGTATCTACGACTAGACGACCATTATAGTGTTTATCTTGCTCAATGGCTTGGATAACTGGGTCATGTCAGATACATGGATCTTCTGCAAACGTCTAATGCACTGTTGCACGGAGGACGTTTTGCGGACGACAGTGTCAGTAACGAAGCCACTGCGCAGAGAACCAGGCACGAAGATAGAGAGTAGCTTCAATTTGACCACCTTTCATCTCAATGGTACAAGGGACGGGAACACATTGCAAAGTATTTTACAAGTTTCTTCCTGTGGTTCGAAAAGACTGTGTCTTTCGTCAAGTGTTCCTCTTCAAACCATTAATACTGTTATCTCAGTTAAGCAGTAACCTAGAAAGACCCAGCATATTTAAATAAATACAGCTACGTTCAGCTAGATCAGAAGACGGACCTTTGAGGAAACAACACACAGCATTAAATGTATGCTGAAGTGGGTTGTTTTAGGTTTTGCGGACTTCCTTATTTTACGCAGGACAACCAGTGAAATTCATTCAGCAAGACATCAGCCAATTTCTTTCCTGACTATTGAGTAATGTAAGCGTATTTTCATTCTCTAGCGGCCTCATGCTTAACAAAACTTTAAAAAAGACAAAATGGACGGAAAAATAGATAGTTTGAAAATTTTATGTAGCATCATTCTAGAAATCGGGATGTTCCTGCACTAATTCACACATAAAGAACTCCATCAGCTATCACTTTAATAAATCTTACCAGGAAAGTAGCCGCTAAACTAGGTTAATCGCCGTGAAATGCAGCAAGCAGAAATTTTAATTTTGCGTTTCGACAAATACTTTTACTAGTTACCTTTATCTGCTTTAAAATATAAAATTACTCATAAATTGCTCTGGATTCGCAGTGCTAACATTCCAGTATTTAATTACATTTTGTAAAACTTTTGAAACAAAGAGAGTGTGTGGTTAGGGGGGCGGGGCTGGAGAGGGTGGGGGTGGAGGGGTCATCCAGAAGAGAGAAAGATAGTGGGAGGGAGGGACGGAGAGAGAGACAGAGAGAAAGAGGGAGAGAGAGAGAGAGAGAGAGAAGAAGAGATCGAAATAACTCAGCTGCAATTCACGTTCGAGCGGAATGTTTTAGACTTTTTACCCCAACATATCGGGCCGGAGGTCTCGTTCCACTCTGCTCTTCTGCCTGCCCCCCCCCCCCCCCCCCCATTGCCCCCTCCTTTTTTTTGCTCCACCCCGCCCTTGGGTTGGTCAGCCGCACAAATTAATTAATGTCGTTCTGCAAACATGCACACAGCCGCACAGTGGCCAAGGGGGAGGGTCGCGCAAGGTTTTTTTTAATAGCAATAAAATATTCGACAAAGCTGGAGTCTGTGTTTTGTTCGGAGCATGTAAATGTTAATTTTTATTTGATAACGATTACTTCCCCACTAATCTCCCATATATGAGACAGCAACGTAAATTAGGTCAACAGTGAAAAAAAAAATGTTTCGAACCATGAGAGGACACATCTTTGTCTCCAGTCAAATGTGTACTGCAGTTCCATTACGATGACCATCCTGATTGCAAATCCCGATGCTATGTAAAAAATAAACTACAGTAACAATACTGAACACTGCACATGCCTTATCGTACCCCTCTCTATTTTTCTATGTACCGGCATGTGCCACAATTGCTAAGAAATTAATAGCAAATTGGGTCTAGATTTTTATAGACCCTCACCATAGGTATTTGCCGCCTATTACAACTGCTGTTACATCGTTATGGAGATGAAAGCGTCGTAGTCGCGAAACATCTGACACTTCTGACCACGAAAATAGGACTTAGGTAACTTACACACAACTGGTCGTCATTATTATCGAAGCACTGTTTTTTGTACGATGGAAAACTTTCTCTTCTTTATGTTTCGTATCCTCTGCACACAATGATGCTGTACACTGAATCAACCAGCCTACATATTCCATTTTCGTTGACTGTGTTTTATTTAGTACCATGACTGAAGATATCTACACTTTCCTGCCTTCAAAACTGCAATAAAGAAAGCTTTTCATTAGTTTTAGTGATAGTCACTGGATTCCAATCAGGGCTTATAAAAAGGGAGGGGTAGGGTGTCAGGAAAGCTCCAAGATCATGTAACGAGTCTCGTGGACAGCACAAGCGGCAATGTGTGGGTGTGTATTGCTACAAATGAAGGCAATCGATATGCCAGATGTTAATGGAATACCTCAGTTTTCGAATTGTTTAAGAGTACACGTTACATAAGAGTGATATTATGCTGGCTACCTTAAGGGGCTCCGGAAAGGCTCAAAATCATGAAAAGTTCAATTTTTACTTTTTTGCGTTTTCTGAGTCTGCAGACTATTACCTTTTAATAGATATATAATTTATTCAATTCCGAAGACTACAACTATTTTTAAATTTTTTTGAAATGTGTTCTACATGGGCGTGACCCACTGTGGCGCTGTGCGATATGTTAATTACCTTGGTGACGGTGATTCTAAAAGTTTCAAACATGTTCAAGGACTGAAGGTCTATGGTGATGATGTTGTAGTGCAGAAATTTGAGTGTATTGGACACGTACAGAAGCGAATGGGAACAAGACTTCGGCGACTGAAAGCTTCGTACAAAAAACAAAAACTCAGTGATGGTAAAGGGTTGGATGGGAAGGGAAGGTTAACTGACAGTGTAATAGACAAAATACAGAACTATTATGGAATGGCTATTAGGCAAAATACACAAAGTGTCGACGAAATGAAGAAGGCTGTTTGGGCTCTTTTTTTTTCATACTTCTTCAACCGATGAAAATCCCCAACATAGCTTGTGTCCCAAAGAAGAAGACAGTTGGTGTAAATATAACAAAGGGTTGCTAACTGGTGAAGTGTACACTCATAAGCATAGTCTGCCTCATGCAATAATGGAGGTGATAAAACCTATTTTCAGAGACTTGGCAGCACCTGAACTGTTGAAAAAGTGTATTCACGGAAAAAACTCAAAACCCCAATGAAAGTGTAAATAGTGTTATATGGTTGAGAATCCCCAAGACTGTATTTATTGGAATAGAAACACTTCACTTTGGTGTGTATGATGCTGTTGCGACTTTCAATGATGGCAACATTGTAAGGTGCAAGGTATTTAGAAATATGGGAATGAAGATAGGTTCTAACATGGTACGAGCGATGCTTGCTTTAGACAAGGAACGCCTTCGGGCTGCAGACAGGGCTGTAAAGAGTCTAGAAATACAAGCAAGAGTAAACAGGAGGAGGAACAAGAGGAAGCTGGAGGAGGAGTTTGCAGAGGATGAAGATAATCCATCCTATGGACCTGGAATGCACTAAAAAGTTAATCCAATCTTTGTCGCTCGATTCCCAAAACTTTTATTTTCTCATACTAATTACATGTTTTCTAAGGATCTTCCAAACATATTTGTTTCAAACTTTCAGTAAATGTTAGACAGTACCTTCTGCATAATTTAACACAGCCTTTTTCCCAAAAACTGTATATTTTTGAATATATAAATAAAAAATTGCAAAAAAATGTTGTGAATTTTCATTACAATTGAAAAAAAAATCATCTTTAATAACTGAACTAAAATTTTGTAAAATCCCTGTGTTAAGTTGTAGCCCATATTCCAATAAATAATCTGTAAAAAGTTCAACTTCCTACCTCAAATACTTTGTGAGGAAAGATGTAATTTATAAGCGTTATTTTAACATTGCAAGTATAGGGCGTTCCGGAGCCCCTTAAATTAACCCATTAAGAGCGTACTACGTTCTCTCCAGCAAGACTCCATGTAGGTTGTGTTTGCCTGAACATTTTCTGCATTAGTAAAACTAAACAATGCTACTGCACAGGTAAAAATTTAGTTCCGACAGTGAAGCAGGTATTGACATTTTTAGAATAACCATAAGAGTGCCAGAATGACAAACTTACATGGGATGGACGAAAATATGGGAACACCACAGCAACAACACATTCCCGTTCACAATACGGTGTAGGATACGGTTGACATTCAAAACAGCTTCTAATCGTCTCGCAATGGAGAAATACAGGAGGTTCTGTGTGATTTTCAAGGGAATCTCATACCATTCTCCTTGCGAAATATTGGCAAGCTCACGTAACAGATGATGTAGCTGTATAGCTATCACGCACTGTTCTCTCCAAAGCAGACCACAGAGGTTCAATAATATTGACATCCTGTGACTGTGGTGGCTAGGGAAGATGCGACAATTCATCCCCGAGCTCGCATAACCAGTCCTGGACGGTGCGAGCTGAATGAATAGGGACCCTGTCGTCTCGGAACTCAGCACCTCCATTGGGTAAGAACCACTGTATCATGGGACTGACCTGATCAGCCAAAATGGCCACATAGTCCTTGGCAGTATTCGACCTTGGAGAGTAACGAAGGGCCCACGGAATTCCACGGCATAGCTTGGCTGCCTAAATTATCACCGAACTCCCGCCAGGTTTCGCTTTTGGGACGTAAACTCGGACCTGTGTACGAAAGGCTGTGAAACGAAAGTCATCCGACCAAATGACATTCTTCCATTGCTGCATAGTCTAGGTTTTGCGCTTTGGCGCCACACTGTCGTATTACGGACATTTCCATCACTGCTGAGTGGTTCTGGAATTCCAGCTAGCCTACGGTCGCAGGTTCGAATCCTGCCTCGGGCATGGGTGTGTGTGATGTCCTTAGGTTAGTTAGGTTTAAGTAGTTCTAAGTTCTAGGGGACTTATGGCCTAAGATGTTGAGTCCCATAGTGCTCAGAGCCATTTGAACCATTTTTTGAATTCCAGCTAGCCTTAAAATTCCCTGCCTATGGAGCTCTTTTCGTGTTGTTTTGGTGCTGACATGGTTCTCGAGTTGGACGTTCAATTTCGCTGCGACTTCTGCAGGTGCCATTATTTTATTTTTTGTCATAATTCTGTTCAGTGATCGTCCGTCACGACCACACACTTCCGTCCGCGTTGTGGCTCAGCGATGATGTTTTCCTACTTTCTCTGTACGCTGCATAAATCTACACTGCGGCGTCTCCTCAGACAGCAGATAATTCAGCTACCTTGGTAACGGAAGCACTTGCCATACGAGCGCCAATAATTTGGCGTGGAAGCGGACTTATGGACTCACAACGACACAGAAGACTGGTGTGACCACAATTGATACTTGGAGCGTGTTGAGGTCGTTGGACAGGCGCGGCTCGTGGGGAAATACAACAGAACAACCTGCAGGATCGGCTGACTTCTGCATTTCTGTTCGAGCATGCAGTTGACGCAGTGTTTCCAAATTTTTATCCAACCTCTGTTCTTCATCGTCGTTATTCCTGATTTCTGTTGTCAGTTTTTGCGGACACAAGCGAATCAATGAATCAATCATGGAATCGTCACTGTACAACTAAGTGAATAGATGTCTGTGGCTCATACATTTGAAATGGAAATGAAGTCCCATGCTTCTTTACAGAGCGTAGGGGTACGATGCGGGACACCCGCACCGCCTTACTAGGCAAGGTCCTAGTGGAGGTGGTTTGCCATTGCCTTCCTCCGACCGTTATGGGGATGAATGATGATGATGAAGACGACACAACAACACCCAGTCATCTCGAGGCCGGAAAAATCCCTGACCCCGCCGGGAATCGAACCCGGGACCCCGTGCTCGGGAAGCGAGAGAGCTACCGCGAGACCACGAGCAGCGGACGGCTCATACATTCAGAAGCATAAAAAAAAACGAGACTGTGACAAACCCTTGCATACAAAAATGACACCCGCTCGACTCTGTCCATCTTTATAAACTCTGATCAGCACTCGTACACAGCAGCCAACTAAAAGCGTATAATGTACCTTGCTGGTCAAAATGGACAATCTTAGCCTAGTACATGCGCCGAATGATGCTTCCACTGTGGTATTACGGGATTCCATGGAAACCGAAATCACTAAATGTTCTTGTCAGGGTTACTGCATAGAGCTGCATGTTTTTTGGTAGGAAAAACAGTTTAATATCTTGACACTATTACCTTAGCAATTATTTGTGGTTTTCCATTTGCTTCGTTTCGATGACGTGGTGTTAGTTTGCTAGTCTCACCACTTACTTTGCTGGACAGACGCTCGCTAGCACACCTCCTGTCCTGTCAGTCCAAAATGGCTCTGAGCACTATGGGACTCAACATCTGTGGTCATCAGTCCCCTAGAACTTAGAACTACTTACACCTAACTAACCTAAGGACATCTCACACAACCATGGCCGAGGCAGGATTCGAACCTGCGACCTTAGGGGTAGCGCAGTTCAAGACTGAAGCGGCTAGAACCCTCGGCCACCAGCGGCCGGCCCTGTCAGCCATACTACTGATTGCTGGATACCAAAGAACTGAACGTAAACCAGTACCCCTATAGTTATAGAATTGGGAACAGATTATGTGAGGGAAGATTAGATATTAGGGAATCACAAATGTTAAGACGAATGTGTTGTTAAAAAGTGTTTTCCATGAAACAAGCAAATTAAATAACTGCAGAGTACGCCTCAAAAGCCACTTGACAGTTGGAAAGCGTTCGCTACAGTTCTACAATGTCTCCTAACGAACAACATATGAGTGTACGAAATATTAGACCAGTTTTCTGCACGGCTTGAAAACTTCCTTGCAAATAGAACACTTTGTGTCACTCTTACCGGAGAGAAATCTCCGGATCCAAAAGTAGCTTCGGCTTTGGCAAAAGGAAATGTTGAACGACCAGATTACGGTTTACAATATACGTGTCTCTGGAACAACGTCAACGCCCCACGAGGCTGTTCGTGGGCGATGCTGTTGTTTACACAGGAGTCTCAATGCTAGAAAACTGTAGCGAAGTGTAAAAATTCCTGTGGAGGATCGACGCCTGAAGCAGAGATTGGCAGTTGATCCTCAACATAGACAAATATAAACGTATCGCTAAGGAATAGGCGGAATGATCTGTTATCATTCGACCACATTATTATTTAAAATAATTTGAAGCAGTCATGCTTGGAAGTTAGCTTAGTTAAAAATGCCATTTGCATTTTTTTAACTGAGCTTTGTTTCTGTGCTCCGTAACATATCCTGTGACCTTTTTGCGGACAAATTCACTGCCTTTGGCCATAAGTTAGGTAAGTTAGGCTTTGTTAGCATTTTTGTTTAAATACGGCATGAAGCACACGATCATTTACACAAAAATAGGTTTCTCAAGAGAGAACCCACCACACCACTGTGTCTATTGTCAGCCCCGGTAGCTGAGTGGAGAGCGCGATAGAATGTCAAGGGCCTGGGTTCGATTTCCGGCTGGGTTGGAGATTTTCTCCACTCAGGGACTGGATGTTGTGTTGTCCTAATCATCATAACTTCATCCCCATCGACCGAAGTGGTGTCAAATCGACAGAATTGCACCCGGCGAACGATCTACTCGACGGGAGGCTCTAGTCACACGAGATTTTTACTGTATCTATTGAAACTAATGAAGACTGGGCAGAAAAACAAATCATCACAATTAATGGAAACCGCGAAAGTTCGTTAAATTGATAAAATAAAAAAGTAATAATACAATCCCAATACACGTATAGTTACACGTTGTGCATCAAAGAATGAGAACAATCGCTTACAGAAAGCCACAGCGCACCCCGCCTAATCTGATGAGCATGTGGACAGACAGAAAAAAATCGCCTAAGAAATGCTGAAAAGAGATAAAATCGGAAATCAGGGGAAAAAAGACAAAATTTAGCTACAAGCATAGGTAGTCATTCTTTGTAACAGAACCGATCTATCTAATGCTAAAAGGTATAACGTGACTAGAAGAGCGCGTGATTCCACAGAAAGCAATCACTTGAGAAAATCACGAACAATTATGGAAAAAAAGACAAAATTTATGTACGCGAATATATATTAATTTAATGAAAAAAATTAAGAGCAGTTCAATGGTGAAAACAGATAGGCACTTCAACACAATGTAGTGGCAGAATACTAACGAACACACTAATTACCAAACTCGAGTACTAAGACACAAAAACCATACCTTAATGAAACATCGCCCACATTCTAGACAGGCAATGAAGGTGCAAGCACTTACGAAAGATTACGGAAGGAAAAGACGTCGATTTTATCACACTATCCCAAGAAAACTTGATTGAAACAAAGACCCAATTACAAAGTCGTGAAGTTTTGAATTCCAGTAACACGTTAAGCACAAATAGGCCCCTTTTAATGTATCCAAAACATTGTGGATGAAACAGTTTGATAAAATATCTAACTAACCGTTGTTCCTTTGTATTACCATCCCGCATAGTAAAAGAGGATATAGGGACAAAGTAGGTACTACTCATGTAAAGATCGGAAACACTCACGCAAATGCTAAAATGTACTCAAAACTATTAACGTAAATTTTCTTGTAATTCTGAGCCTGAAGCCCAGTATAGAACCAAATTAAAGTATACCAAGACCATTCTAATATCTGTATCCACATCTTGGGGTTTCTACGAGAGACAGAATCTGACATACCAAGAGCCTGAACAAGAATGTCTGACGACGTGACTGACCAGTGCTTGCCTGCTCCGGAGAAGTGGAGAAGAGCGCTAAGGCAAAACCATTGCTGCGGGAAACCAACCCTTGCGTAAATTCTCATACAAAAGAATCGGTCTCCACCTGTTGGTCAACCTCTCTGCCCTTTTGCCTAACCACATTGCGTTGCCAATAGTGTCCCAACGGACTATAAAGCCCTCTTCTCCCACGAGAAATCACACTCGTTTCACACACTCAAACGAGAGATACAGAACCAAAACACATGGTTTGGAAATCAGAAACAGGATTACGAAAAAAAGTATACATGCAATGATCGTAAAAAAGTACGGCTCTTATCCTTCTTTGAGATTCGCTTCCATCAAATTAGGAGGCTAGTGGCACCGTAAGCCCAGAATCAACACAACTATAGTTCAATTCTTTTATCTTGGCGGTTCGCACATGCCCGTCCAGACGCGGGAGATTGCTGCGTTGCCAGTTGTACGTGCCAAGAGAAGCAGCGCCATAGAATAGTTCGCAAACTTCGGTTTAGGGGGGAGCGCGCAGTTTATGAAGTATAGCCACCACGGCCGCATTAACCCTTTCGCTGCTACAGAGACGTGCTCCACGCATTCCGCGATGTGCGCGATTTTGTCATCATTGCACTGCTCGCTTGTGCAGACACACAGTGTTTCGACTTCTTTGACACACTTTATCATTCGATTTCATAAAACTATTTGGCCCAAAAATTTGATTTTTACACATCTTCTTGACTGATACCTTCCCCCTATAAATGACTTAATTTTGTTGCAATGTTCAACGCAGTTATTGTGCAGTGTTAGATGTAGTAAACCATTGCACGAAATTTTGAAGAGTTTCCAGAGGTAAAAGTCCATAGCGTATACTTTCCGTATGGTCGATTTTAGTTGCCACTATAAATTTCAAAAAGTTACATTCAAACGAATAAAATTCATGAAGTAAGACACTTCGATATTGTTTTTAAATACAGAAAATATTATACATTAGACATGGTTTGAACTGAGAACCTTCCACTTAGCAACCAAATGCTTTAACACCTACACTATCGCAGCTCGTCATTCCCGGAGGACTTTAAAATAGCACGCAAAATACCGACAAACACTGCTGGTATGATTATCAATTACTCACGTTTCGTCGAAGTACAATAGGAAATAAACAATTACCGCTGTTCTTTATTGCGAAAAAGTGGTTAGTGAGAATGATACTAACACCCTTCCTTGCTATTGCCTGAATTAGGAGGCTTATTGCTTGTTTGGTTTATTTAATTAATAGAATATGAAGCAATTGGTATAAAGAATGCTTTTTCCAAACTTTCTATAAAAGAAAGTCTGCTATCAAGACATTGCTTTTGTTCAATTACTTTATTTATGACTGAACGTTTCTAAAACTGAAGACACTCGTCCGTGTCCTGCACTGCAGTCGAGTTGTGACAACGTCGTTCTCTGTTCATTGGCTGACTGTGTTTTGTGACGTCAGATGCGCAGAACGAACCTAAACTCGGCCGCCGTCATAAATGACGCGCACTTTAAATGACTGAAACATATGAAATAGATTCGATGGATCCCTTTCACAGTCGTTGAATCTTTGGACTATGCGTTAAGAGAGATTTAAATTAGAACAGACACGTAAAACTAAGCGGCAAATGCCAGAATGACATTCACTGGAAAAATTTTCGGAATGTGTAGTCGGCCGATGTAGGAGGTAGGTTAAACTTCTTTATTTATATGATTGTGTCTGTGCTTAAATTGCAGAATGACTGAGAAGAGGAAACTTCTACGTTATCTGATTCTGAAACAGCTGAGTAAAACTGAACGTACTGAGCCTACTTTCTCTTTAATTTTTCTTATGTTGTCAACACTGACCCACAATATTCTAGCTCAACGCAATCTGACTGCTCAAAAAATTACAACCTGCCTTCAAATAATTGATTCAAAATAATGGCCCTGACTAAAAAGAAATCTTAATAATAACCTATACATTTCATTATGCACTTACCTCACAAAAATCGTCATTACGTGAACTACTGCAATACAGAGAGCGTCAATATTGCCAGCTAAATAAAAGATTCTAACTACCAAAGCCACTTACTATTTATAGGCATATGCTTACCAAAGGAAAGATTTTGTTGCAAACAAAATAATGTATTTTTTACCTTAATAATGTGACATCCAGTTCAAACACGAATATAAATCGTCGTTGACATCCAGTACAAAGATATACAATCATGAATAATTTTCAATCTCCAAGTTGGATACTTCCAGATCGTTAGCCTACGCTAACACTTCAGACCTTTACCCTCCATCAATGCTAAATTCTCACATTTAACATCCATCGCTGCTGGTTGTTCACCTCCAACTCCCCAACAGTACTTCCATCACTGCTGGCGACTAACTTCTACTGCCCAACAGTCCGACCAGCCACAGAGTCTCTTACAAAGAAAGCGCAATCAGAGATCCAATGCAAAGCGCTACACAGCGCTGCCAGCACAGAAGCAGCCCACTTACATAGGTTAAGAAATCACCGTTTGACTTGTATTTGAGTATTACATCTCTATCAGGGACTATAAACAAATAAGTTTGGAAGAGGAAACAGAGATGATATAGAGAAGATCAGCGTGTTTAGTCAGGAGGTCTTTTACTAAGCGTGAAAGCATCACGGAAGTCATCATCCAGCTCCAGAGGCAGACATTCCAAGTCCGACGTGGTGCACTGTCTTTTAAGAGTAACATATTGCTTCGACCTACATATATCTCTCGACGATGAAGGTAAAATGAGGAGTTCTTGAGCTCCCACTGAAGCTTATCAACAAGCGTTCTTTTGCGCATCTTTCGTGGCTTGAAAAGAAATGGAAAGGACTGACAGTTGAACACGAAGTACAATTCAGCATAAAGTAGTAACGTGGAGTTTAAAACCAGATGCAGATGTAAATACAGTGTTGATTTGAGTAAGAATAATACTAGGGCCTTCTGGAAGCGATCCCTTACGCTGAGAGTAAACCATATCTCCCTGATGCACTTTCTTCGAGGGTCGCTAGTGCAATGAGCTACTGTGATTTCGGAAAGTAGGAGAGAATGCCGACACAATTGCAGCTGTGAGGAGAGCCCGTGGATCGTAGCGGGTAGCTCATTCGTTAACAGAGAATTGACAACAAAAGGTGGCAGTGTGGTCACTGAATTATCCGTTTACCAATTTTCCGTAAGTCCCAAACTTCTCAGAGTGTTTTGTCAGATCGATGATTAGGATTTTTCTTTCGGGTCCGCCTGTCTAAGCATACATTCATGCTGGATTCATTGATTTTTTTTATTATCTACAATCGTTTCACTGTGTAGTGAAGCTCACTTTTCTTTTGAGAGCATTCACGAAAGGCACAGGAAAGGATGGAACAGATTGTGGCATCAGAAGTGTTCTCTGTCACACACCGTAAGGTGGGTTCTGGAGAACAAGTGTAGGGGTAGACGAAGTGGCTGTTGAATCATGGTGCCTCTTCCCATTTGTCACAACTTTTCTCGGGTCAAAAATGGTTCAAATGGCTCTGAGCACTATGGGACTCAACTGCTGAGGTCATTAGTCCCCTAGAACTTAGAACTAGTTAAACCTAACTAACCTAAGGACATCACAAACATCCATGCCCGAGGCAGGATTCGAACCTGCGACCGTAGCGGTCTTGCGGTTCCAGACTGCAGCCCCTTTAACCGCACGGCCACTTCGGCCGGCTTTTCTCGGGTCATACCTGTTTAAGATTCACTATACAATACCGTTTAAAAATTGTCCAGTTATTCTCAACATTTCGAATCACAGACATAACCGCTTGATGTAGCTTTCTTAGGTATTCCGAAATATTTTTGCCATCAAACTTTAAACAGGAATGTTTTCCTGCTATTCTTAACATTTCTATCGGCATCCTCTGACAGCGTTGCTATAACGTCATTATAGTCATTGGTCCGCAGCTCGTGGTCGTGCGGTAGCGTTCTCGCTTCCCACGCCAGGGTTCCCGGGTTCGATTCCCGGCGGGGTCAGGGATTTTCTCTGCCTCGTGATGACTGGGTGTTGTGTGATGTCCTTAGGTTAGTTAGGTTTACGTAGTTCTTAAGTTCTAGGGGACTTATGAATGCAGATGTTAAGTCCCATAGTGCTCAGAGCCATTTGAACCATTTTTATAGTCATTGATTCCGTGCTCTATGGCAAGTAAATAAAAACTTCAGCCTAATTTGTATCTACGTGATGTAAGACGTTACCTTTACAAGTCGTTTCTCTGACTAACTGCTGCAGTATCTTTCGGATAAGGCATTAGAAGAATATTACACGAATCATTTTCGTTACTATTCGTGCTAAATGCTTTAGTCTTCCACTCAATAGCTGGTAAGCTCAAATTGCCCCTGATATTACATCAAGTTCTTAATGTTTCCCTGAAATGTTCCGTCACTTTTGCCTCTGAGGAAGCAGGGGTCATGACAGCACCCGACTGCCGTGGTTGATACTTATTTTCATTCGAATGATTTCGAATTCGGGATCTGTACTAACCTCACTAGATATGATCGTATTATTTACGGCTATAAAACCGCCTCCATCATCGCGCTCAGCCTATCTTTGCGATATGTATTTCAATTGAAAATTAATTTCGTTGCTATTCGCCTCTTGTTTCACAGAATTTTCGTTTCCTAACGCCTTCTGTGCATTCTTATCATTTATAAGTGACGCTAGTTCAGGGACGAATTCCTTGAGGCTACTGCATTTAACAAATATAATATTAACATTTTATTTCTCTGGTCTGACATTTCCAATATTAATCTCTGTAATTGTCGGGACTGATAAGCTCCCCTCTACAAAACAAGAGGGCAATTTATCTAGCTTGTGGAAGTTCATCTCTGTCATAAATAGCTACATTTGCATATCACATGTACTATGTTAGGCATGTGGAATAGATGATCTGCCAGCAGAACTATTGAAGAGTATGGGAAACAAGGCAAGAAAAGAAATAGTCTACCTCTGTAACGAGCCACATGACAAAGGGGAATGGCCTGAGGACTTCGCTGCAACAGTTATGATACCAATAGAGAAAAAGAGAAACACTAAAAAATGTGAAGAGCACCGGACCATCAGTCTAATTTCTCATGCACCTTGCTGAGAGTGTTGAATAGAAGGTTATATGGCAAGCTGGACAGAGGGATAGCAGAGGATCAGTTCGGATTTAGAAGAGGAAAAGGAACAAGAGATGCCCTTGGCCTGTTAAGAACTACAGGGGAAAGATATATGGAAAAGGGTAGAGAAATCTTTGCTGTTTTTATAGATTTAGAAAAGGCTTTTGACAGAGTTCAGTGGAACAAGGTGATGGATATCCTGAAGAGGAAAGGAGTAGATTGGAAAGAGAGACGACTGATACAGAATCTATATTTACAACAGAAAGAAAGTATAAGGATTGGAAATGAAATGTCAGAAGGAAGCAGCATTGGACGAGGTGTTAGACAAGGCTGTTGCCTTTCCCAACTGTTGTTTAACGTATACCTTGAAGAGATTACTGCGAAAAGCTTAGATGGGAAAAGAGGAATATGTATTGGTGGAAAGAGAATAGAATGTATAAGATTTGCTGATGACATGGTATTAGTGGCAGAAAGTGGGCGGACAGTGAATAACATGCTCAAAGATCTGAATGAAGCGTGTGTGGAATATGGGATGCAAATAAACACAGCAAAAACAAAGAGTATGGTCATCAGTACAAGAAGCAGACTGGACAATCTACCATTAACCAAGTAAGTGAATTTAAATATCTCGGAAGCACAATAACTGAAGACTTGAGATGTCACCAGGAGGTGAAAGCTCGAATTGTCATAGCGAAGGAGGCATTCAACAGAAAGAGGAGACTCTTATGTGGAAAATTAGGTAAAGGACTAAGGAAAAGGCTTGGCAAATGTTTTGTCTGGAGTGTGGCACTATATGGGGTAGAAACATGGACGCTGAGACGAGAGGATGAAAAAAGGTTAGAAGCATCTGAGATGTGGATGTGGAGGAGAATGGAGAGAATAAGCTGGATGGAAAGAGTGAGTAATGAAAGAGTATTGGAAAGGGTTGGTGAGAGATGTCTGCTGAAGGTTATAAGAGAAAGGAAAAAGAACTGGTTGGGACATTCATTGAGAAGGGTGTGCTTGCTAGTAGATGCTTTGGAAGGATTGGTTTGTGGGAGGAGACTGAGAGGAAGAAGGAGATACAAGATGATAGACGACATAAAGGGAAGAGGAAGTTATGCAGACCTGAAGAGGATGGCAGACGACCGGATAGCCTGGAAAACTACCATGTGAAAACCTGCCTTTAGGCAGAACACTGATGATGATGATGATGTGTTACGCTAGTAGCCACTTCCGGCGTTTAGTGCAAGCCTGACCTACAATTGTCCAGTCGATAGCGAAGGTCGAGAAACCCCCATCCGAGACTGTCACAGAATCGTCTGAGCCTCTGGCTGAATCATTTAGTTCAGCGCCAAAACTAGAAAAAAAAACAGTCAGTACTAGGAACGACGATGCAAAACGCTGCTTAAGTCTCTCTGTCCTACGTGCAAAGCTAATTGTCTTTAACGACGCCGCCAGCCACCTGAAAGAACCGAAGATGGCGTCGGAACCCAGGCGGTAGATGGTTTTGGTGCACGACTTGTAGTGAGCCAGAGCGCTAAGTAGCCGCCAGCAGAGGCGGCTCGGATCAGGATGTGAATGAGGTCCCCCAGCAAGCATACAGAGCGGACACTGTCATTCCTTACTGACCTGCCTGCTGTTTCCACGAAGGACTCCGAATGTCCAACTGGCTCCGACCCTTTAGAGAGATCGATTCAAGTTTCAACAAACGCAATCTCAGGCGAACATGATCCACATCTACATCTACATCCATACTCCGCAAGCCACCTGACGGTGAGTGTCGGAGGGTACTTTGAGTGCCTCTATCGGTTCTCCCTTCTATTCCAGTCTCGTATTGTTCGTGGAAAGAAAGGTTGTCGGTATGCCTCTGTGTGGGCTCTAATCTCTCTGATTTTATCCTCATGGTCTCCTCGCGAGACATACGTAGGAGGGAGCAATATATTGCTTGACTCCTCTGTAAAGGTATGTTCTAGAAACTTCAACAAAAGCCCGTACCGAGCTACTGAGCGTCTCTCCTGCAGAGTCTTCCACTGGAGTTTATCTACCATCTCCGTAACGCTTTCGCGATTACTAAATGACCCTGTAAAGAAGCGCGCTGCTCTCCGTTGGATCACCTCTATCTCTTCTGTTAGCCCTATCTGGTATGGATCCCACACTGGTGAGCAATATTCAAGCAGTGGGCGAACAAGTGTACTGTAACTTACCACCTTTGTTTTCGGATTGCATTTCCTTAGGATCTCAGTCTGGCATCTGCTTTACCGACGACCAACTTTATATGATCATTCCATTTTAAATCACTCCTAATGCCTACTCCATAATAATTTATGGAATTAACTGCTTCAAGTTGCTGACCTGCTATATTCTAGCTAAATGATAAAGGATCTTTCTTTCTATGTATTCACAGCACATTACACTTGTTTGCATTGAGATTCAATTGCCATTCCCTGCACCATGCGTCAATTCGTTGCAGATCCTCCTGCACTTCAGTACAATTTTCCATTGTTACAACCTCTCGATATACTACAGCATCATCCGAAAAAGGCCTCAGTGAACTTCCGATGTTATCCAAAAGGTCATTTATGTATATTGTGAATAGCAATGGTCATACGACACTCCCCTGCGGCACATCTGAAATCACTCTTACTTCGGAAGACTACTCTCCATTGAGAATGACATGCTGTGTTCTGTTATCTAGGAACTCTTCAATCCAATCACACAATTGGTCTGATAACTCCACGTGCTCTTACTTTGTTCATTAGACGACTGTGGGGAACTGTATCAGACGTCTTGCGGAAGTCAAGAAACACGGCATCTACCTGTGAACCCGTGTCTATGGCCCTCTGCGTCTCTTGGACGAATAGCGCGAGCTGGGTTTCACACGGTCTTCTATTTTGAAACCCATGCTGATTGCTGCAGAGTAGATTTCTAGTCTCCAGAAAAGTCATTATACTCGAACATAATACGTTTTCCAAAATTCTACAACTGATCGACGTTAGAGACATAGGTCTATAGTTCTGCACATCTGATCCGGCTAGGTCAGGCTTAATGGAAGACGTAGTTTCCATACGATGCTAGAGACACCAGAGACGCCAAGTCTGTCGCCGCATGTGCTTCCACGCCAACGCAGATCCGGGCAGCAGTCTGAAGCCTGTCGGCCGCTGGCAATACAACTTGCAACTGCTTCTGGACTGTGGCCAATTCCCCATGCATCGGTAAAAAACAAGTGCATTCCCAATCCATCTTACACTTAACGTAACAACGAGACATATACTTTTAACCCCAGCAGTTCCTAGATGCAATCTAAGTAATGTTGCTACGATGCTCCTGGGTTTCGTTACACTACAGTACGCGACGCAGGGCGTTTCAGAATAGTGTCAAATATTCCTAAAGAAGGTAGCATTGGTCAAAACCAGAAAAAAAATTATGATAACAAAATGCCTGGAAACAAATATTTGTTGACAAATGGGCCGTCGAAGATCAACAATTCACAGTGTGCACTTTGTTTACAGAGGAGGCAGAATTCGCAAGAGATGGCATAGTGAATTACCATAATATTTGCTTATTGTTGTTGTTGTTGTGGTCTTCAGTCCTGAGACTGGTTTGATGCAGCTCTCCATGCTACTCTATCCTGTGCAAGTTTCTTCATCTCCCAGTACCTACTGCAACCTACATCCTTCTGAATCTGCTTAGTGTATTCATCTGTTGGTCTCCCCCTACGATTTTTACCCTCCACGCTGCCCTCCAATACTAAATTGGTGATCCCTTGATGCCTCAGAACATGTCTTACCAACCGATCCCTTCTTCTGGTCAAGTTGTGCCACAAACTTCTCTTCTCCCCAATCCTATTCAATACTTCCTCATTAGTTATGTGATCTACCCATCTAATCTTCAGCATTCTTCTGTAGCACCACATTTCGAAAGCTTCTATTCTCTTCTTGTCCAAACTATTTACCGTCCATGTTTCACTTCCATACATGGCTACACTCCATACAAATACTTTCAGAAATGACTTCCTGACACTTAAATCTATACTCGATGTTAACAAATTTCTCTTCTTCAGAAACGCTTTCCTTGCCATTGCCAGTCTACATTTAATATCCTCTCTACTTCGACCATCATCAGTTATTTTGCTCCCCAAATAGCAAAACTCCTTTACTACTTTAAGTGTCTCATTTCCTAATCTAATACCCTCAACATCACCCGACTTAATTCGACTACATTCCATTATCCTCGTTTTGCTTTTGTTGATGTTCATCTTATATCCTCCTTTCAAGACACTGTCCATTCCATTCAACTACCCTTCCAAGTCCTTTGCTGTCTCTAACAGAATTACAATGTCATCGGCGAACCTCAAAGTTTTTATTTCTTCTCCATGGATTTTAATGCCTACTCCAAATTTCTCTTTTGTTTCCTTTATTGCTTGCTCAATATACAGATTTAATAACATCGGGGATAGGCTACAACCCTGTCTCACTCCCTTCCCAACCACTGCTTCCTTTTCGTGTCCCTCAACTCTTATAACTGCCATCTGCTTTCTGTACAAATTTTAAATACCCTTTCGCTCCCTGTATTTTACCCCTACCACCTTCAGAATCTGAAAGAGAATATTCCAATCAACATTGTCAAAAGCTTTCTCTAAGTCTACAAATGCTAGAAACGTAGGTTTGCCTTAATCTTTCTTCTAACATAAGTCGTACGGTCAGTATTGCTTCACGTGTTCCAGTATTTCTACGGAATCGAAACTGATCTTCCCCGAGATCGGTTTCTACTAGTTTTTCCACTCGTCTGTAAAGAATTCGTGTTAGTATTTTGCAGCTGTGGCTTATTAAACTGATTGTTCGATAATTTTCACATCTGTCAACACCTGCTTTCTTTGGGATTGGAATTATTATATTCTTCTTGAAGTCTGAGGGTATTTCGCCTGTTTCATACATCTTGCTTACCAGATGGTAGAGTTTTGTCAGGACTGGCTCTCCCAAGGCCGTCAGTAGTTCCAATGGAATGTTGTCTACTCCGGGGGCCTTGTTTCGACTCAGGTCTTTCAGTGCTCTGTCAAACTCTTCACGCAGTATCGTATCTCCCATTTCATCTTCATCTACATCCTCTTCCATTTCCATAATATTGTCCTCAAGTGCATCGCCCTTGTATAGACCCTCTATATACTCCTTCCACCTTTCTGCTTTCCCTTCTTTGCTTAGAACTGGGTTTCCGTCTGAGCTCTTGATGTTCATACAAGTGGTTCTCTTATCTCCAAAGGTCTCTTTAATTTTCCTGTAGGCAGTATCTATCTTACCCCTAGTGAGATAAGCCTCTACATCCCTACATTTGTCCTCTCGCCATCCCTGCTTAGCCATTTTGCACTTCCTGTCGATCTCATTTTTGAGACGTTTGTATTCCTTTTTGCCTGCTTCATTTACTGCATTTTTATAATTTCTCCTGTCATCAATTAAATTCAATATTTCTTCTGTTACCCAAAGTTTTTCATGGCCTTTCTCGCCACATGCGATACGCCTCTCTCGACAAAGGCGAACAGCAAGATGGCGTAATATTCTGGATCAGAACCAAAGTGCAAAAGTTTTGTTTTTCTGTGTACAAAAGCAGCCACATACCATCCAACGAACGTGAGTACACGAATAGCTAAGCAACAGATCAGTACACACCAAATAACTGGTTTCCACAACACTACCACAACCGCAAGTATATACTGCTGACATACGAAGTTCACCTTGTAGTATTTGTTTACTAACAGCTGTTCACATGGTTGCAAAATGGCTCTGAGCACTATGAGGTCATCAGTCCAACAGAACTTAGAACTAATTAAACCTAACTAACCTAAGTGACATTAAAAGCTACGGTGGTAACATTAAGAGTGCAACGGGAATTCCACTGTTAAATGCAGAGGAGAGCAGATAGGTGGAAAGAATACATTGAAAGCCTCTATGAGGGTGAAGATTTGTCTGATGTGATAGAAGAAGAAACAGGAGTCGATTTAGAAGAGATAGAGGATCCAATATTAGAATCAGAATTTAAAAGAGCTTTGGAGGACTTACGGTCAAATAAGGCAGAAGGAATATATAACATTCCATCAGAATTTCTAAAATAATTGGGGGAAGTGGCAACAAAACGACTATTCACGTTGGTGTGTAGAATATATGAGTCTGGCGATGTACCATCTGACTTTCGGAAAGGCATCATCCACACAATTCCGAAGACGGCAAGAGCCGACAAGTGCGAGAATTATCACACAATCAGCTTAACAGCTCATGCATCGAAGCTGCTTAGAAGAATAATATACAGAAGAATGGAAAAGAAAATTGAGAATGCGCTAGGTGACGATCAGTTTGGCTTTAGGAAAAGTAACGGGACGAGAGAGGCAGTTCTGACGTTACGGATAATAAAGGAAGCAAGGCTAAAGAAAAATCAAGACACTTTCGTAGGATTTGTCGACCTGGAAAAAGCGTTCGACAATATAAAATGGTGCAAGCTGTTTGAGATTCTGAAAAAAGTAGGGGTAAGCTACAGGGAGAGACGGGTCATATACAATATGTACAACAACCAAGAGGGAATAATAAGAATGGACGATCAAGAACGAAGTGCTCGTATTAAGAAGGGTGTAAGACAAGGCTGTAGCCTTTCGCCCCTACTCTTCAATCTGTACATCGAGGAAACAATGATGGAAATAAAAGAAAGGTTCAGGAGTGGAATTAAAATACAAGGTGAAAGGATATCAATGATACGATTCGCTGATGACATTGCTATCCTGAGTGAAAGTGAAGAAGAATTAAATGATCTGCTGAACGGAATGAACAGTCTAATGAGTACACAGTATGGTTTGAGAGTAAATCGGAGAAAGACGAAGGTAATGAGAAGTAGTAGAAATGAGAACAGCGAGAAACGTAACATCAGGATTGATGGTCACGAAGTCAATGAAGTTAAGGAATTCTGCTACCTAGGCAGTAAAATAACCAATGACGGACGGAGCAAGGAGGACATCAAAAGCAGACTCGCTATGGCAAAAAAGGCATTTCTGGCCAAGAGAAGTCTACTAATAACAAATACCGGCCTTAATTTGAGGAAGAAAGTTCTGAGAACGTACGTCTGGAGTACAGCATTGTATGGTAGTGAAACATGGACTGTGGGAAAACCGGAACAGAAGAGAATGGAAGCATTTGAGATGAGGTGCTATAGACGAATGTTGAAAATTAGGTGGACTGATAAGGTAAGGAATGAGGAGGTTCTACGCAAAATCGGAGAGGAAAGGAATATGTGGAAAACACTAAGGAGAAGGGACGATGATAGGACATCTGCTAAAACATGAGGGAATGACTTCCATGGTACTAGAGGGAGCTGTAGAGGGCAAAAACTGTAGAGGAAGACAGAGATTGGAATACGTCAAACAAATAATTGAGGACGTACGTTGCAAGTGCTACTCTGAGATGAAGAGGTTAGCACAGGAAAGGAATTCGTGGCGGGCCGCATCAAACCAGTCAGTAGACTGATGACAAAGAAAAAAAATGTTGTTCATGTTCGAACGTAAATAACTGTGAATGGTTCAGAATGTTATAGAGAAGATTTAGACACGTTATGGGAATAGGCAGGGGCCGACCTCTGGGACGG
This sequence comes from Schistocerca cancellata, assembly GCF_023864275.1. Classification (NCBI taxonomy): domain Eukaryota; kingdom Metazoa; phylum Arthropoda; class Insecta; order Orthoptera; family Acrididae; genus Schistocerca; species Schistocerca cancellata. The sequence continues at coordinate 48,592,926 of NC_064630.1, read as the reverse complement.
CAATCGGTGGCTGATTATAGAGAGAGGTATCAGAGTGTGTCTAGAAAGAATTTGATAAACATTCTGATAAACTGAAATTACAAGCATGGCTCTTACATGATAATGTTTTTGGTATTTTGCCTTTTTCTTGTCGAATGGAAACACCTGCTGTTGGAGACCACCATGCGCCACAGACTCGAGGAAGTAAGGAGCGAGTAAAGGAAGGAAGGAAGGAAGGAAGGTAGGACGGAACGAAGGAAGAAGCTCTGTAGTAATCCTGTTCCTCTGCGCTCTCTCTCACTCTCTCTCCTGGTGGTGTGACTTAAATTTAGGAGGTCATTGACCTAGGTTTCGTGACGCAGTAGTATGTAACGCCACCTTCACTCTCACCTGCGTTTTATAAACTAGAAAGCTCACTACTTCTTTTGAAACTGAACTAGTTTATTCCTGTGAAACTATGAATTTGCTTTCTGTCATGAAATGTACCCACAGACACTGAACATAATGTAATTTGACTGTTACTCTGGTGATTAGGAGATGGTAAAACTTTCGCATGTCCAACGAAAGGGGATGGCGGGAGGAAGAAATGTTATTCGAAAGTACCACAGACGAAGTTAACATTAGAGCAACGACCGAAAGCACCGTAGTACACTGTCTCACATTGCTTTACACTATTAAACTATGCAGAAAAAATGTCTTTGTCATTCGTGAGGTACGCTGGGTAGCAACGTGAACAATTAGAAGTTCGTGCGGAAGAAGAAATGTTTCTATGACGCCATATATGCGGACGAGTGAATCGAAGTACTCCATTTATGTCGCACAGTACATTATAGGCAGTAAGGTGAAAAAATCTTTCGATACTGAAATTAACATTAATGTTTCCTTATTAGCGCAAAACGACACATAACCTTCTTGTCGCTATGCCATCTTCTAGATATATACCACATGTGAAGAATGGTATAAGCATAGGTGCTGTGCGGTTTTTACATAAGATAACTGTAAGTGCTGCGCATCTATGCTTATACCATAGAATGTATTTCTTCACATGTGGCATATATCTACAAGATGGCATAGCGACAAGAAAGTTAGGTGTCGTTTTGCACTAATAAGGAAGCATTAATGTTAATTTCAGTATCGAAAGATTTTTTTACATTACTGCCTATAATGTGCACTCACGTTCAGAAAAAAAACAGAACACCTTGAACGACCGGAAATAGGACGTTCATATTCACAGGACATTATATTAGTATGTTCTGCAGAAACGATTAACATTTCAGTCACTTCGGTTCAGCACGTGTCGTGTTGCCTAGTAGGCACAAGGTCCGCTATGCACCCTGATAACTTGTTGCACGCGTGATGGCATCGACGCGTGTAAGACGCGAATGGCGCCTGTAGTACAGCCATCCATGTCACATTCACCCGGTTCCAAAGTTCATCTGTGGTGGTTGGCACTGGGTCACAGTATTGCACCAGTTGTTTCACCATACCCCACACTTCAATTGGCGACAAGTCTAGTGATCCGGTGGGTCAGGGCAAAAGACTGACCTCCAGTGACACCAAGAAGGCATGTGTTCATGCAGCGTGTGGTCGTGCATTGTCTTGCTGAAAAATGGCGTCTGGAATGTTGTGCAGAAATGGTACGGCTATGAGTCGCAAGATGTCATTCTCGTACGTCACACTGGTCACAATGTCATGGTCACGCACCACCTGTGATTTGTGGTTGACCCAATAGCACCCCGCGCCATAAGGCCTTGAGTTGGCGCTGTACGCCTCGTGTGAACACAGCCACTGTGATGCCGCTCCCCCTATTTGCGGCAAACCAAAATGCGGCGATCATTTCCAAACAAACAGAACCTGGATTTGTCCGAGAACACTATCTGATGCCATTTCTGTTCCCAGTGACGTCGTCCCAAACGCCATTTCCGTCTGTTATGCTTTGCACATTCGTCAAAGATCGGAGGAGAAGTGGACGACGCGCACGTAACCCAAGCCGTAATAAACGGCGACAGACAGTCAACCCTGACAGTGTACGATATTTTACACTGTTCCACTGTTGCGCCAGAGCAGAGGAAGACGCAGGTCTGTTCTGCAATGTTATTCGGATGAGATCTCAATATTCTCGGGGCGGTCGTCTCGGTGGTGCAACTTGACCCATCTCGTCGTTTTCTACAGCCTTCCGTGAACTTCTGCCCAAACCCGTTGCACTGCTGAAACACTGCGTCCCACAAGAGCAGCATTTTCCCGGATGGATGCATCACATTCTCTCACGCCAATAATGCGCCTTCTTTTCAAACTCATTGATTTGAGGGTACGGTTCGCGCATATGTCTGCGAGGCATCCTGCGCGTCCGCTCGAGTCATACTGATCCATTATAGTGACAAAGAGAGCCGCTGCCACATTTTTGCGATAGGTGCTGTTGCGCTGCGATATCGATGCTGACGCTGAATCCACGGGCCGATGTGCTTCAAATGCTAATCATTTCTGCAGAAAATACTAATGTACGAGTACACGTCCTACGAATATGAACGTCCTACCTCTAGTCAAATGGCTCTAAGCAGTATGGGACTAAACATCTGAGGTCATCAGTCCCTTAGACTTAGAACTACTTAAATCTGTCTAACACAAGGACATCACACACATCCATGCCCGAGGCAGGATTCGAACCTGCGACCGTAATAGCCGCGTGGTTCCGGACTGAAGCGCCTAGAACCGCTCGGCCACAGCGGCCGGCTACCTCTAGTCGTTCAAGGTATTCTGTTTCTTCTGAACATGAGTCTACATCGAAACTCTGCTTACTCCATAACCGAATAAAAATGTTTCCACACCCATAACGTGCTGTTTGTGTACCAAGTAAGATCAGGCATGGAAACGCGATGCGCAGCGGACACACACGCACACACCCACACACACAAACACTCATAGACAGTGTTCTGCACCAGGAATTAGCTTACAAAAACAGACTAATGTCTTATGGGATAACAGCAATCAGTGATTTTATAAAGTTACTTAAAATCCGTCTTGATTGCAAATTTTTGTTTTATATTCATATGACGTAGCATGTGAAAGTTGCTGGATTTGGACGGGTTACTCCTGTAACTGAAATATCAGATCTGAAAATGGTTCTGAATGAACCGAAACCGGTCATATGAATATAAAACAAAAAATTGCAATCAAGACGGATTTTAAGTATCTCCATAGGAATTAATTTAGTTCAGTGTTTGCAGTCAGGTCGGTGCAGTGTTCTGAAGATTACCTTCCGACGTAGCAGTCGCTATTTATGGAGAACCAGGACCAGTACAGAGTTTCTGCGAACATTACATTTAGTTACAGTGAATTACAAGAGACAGCAAAGTTATCATTATGTTAGGTTTATGACATCAAGAGCCAATCTGTGATTTCTTATTGTGTTATTCTGCCCTATCAGATAAGTGTTTACTTATTGCAGCGAACAATGGCTACCTTAACAAACTATAGCAGTTACCTGCTGCCATAGATGTTTCTTAATGGACTACAGCAGTTTTATGCTGCTATGAGTGTTTGGACTGGGTTAATATTAGCATTCAGTTACTACATTTACAATCGTGTTTATCGCTGCATCTTGAATAATCACAGTATTCTGCATGTGTTAACCATTTAAGACACTCTGGCTACAGTTGTGTTCATTAATTTTTGCCATGTCTTTGCTGCTACAGAAATTTTTTTTTTTTCAATGGAAACCCGAGGTACACATTTATTAATGTTCAACCTTTTCATCATATGCAAGTTCTACCAACTGTTGGGCATCACTATGAAAATATCAGCAAGCCAATGTTGCAGCTTGTGACCACCAGAATAAGGGATATTGTTGGTTCGCTATACTCCAATATATAATTGATTATTGTCGTTGTTATTTTGCATGGTTATTACTGAATGATCATTTTACTATTTATAATACTAGAGAATATTTTGTAATTAGTTAATTTAGTCCATAAAATGAAGCAAAGTATATAAAGTATGTTTTGAAAAGGGTACATATTTTTGTATAAATCTAGCATTTAAAATCATTAAGAAATCACCTGAGAGCATTATCACATAAGAAAAATTTTTCTTCCTCCAGCAAAAATTCAGGTCTGAAAAAGTTAAAATGGTAAGGCTTTGGACGAACATGGGAGATGCATCAAAGATACCGAGATATATTAATGTTAAGGAATTCTTAGATTAACGCAAAATACTCCGTTAGATCTATGTTTTCGTGTGTTTTTCCTATCAGTCTCAGTCTTGGAGAAGCAGTCCTTTACGTCCGAAGTACGTTTTTCTCAAAAAAGGCTGGTTAACAGATAATTTTAGCTTCATTCAAATATATAATAGGCTCCAAGAACCTTATCCGTAAATTTAATGACAGAAAGTCTTTTCTTTGTACACCGTGTCTGTCCAACCTGTCGAATGTGTTTTGTTTCCGACGTTTATTCTATCAAGGCCACCTGTGTGGAAAAATAATCAGGGTCCTGATTAAGCTGTAGGAATTGTAACTTTTTGAGAAATTAACTTCAAACAGACAAAATATTTAAAATTTCAGTTCTGTCTACGTAAAAAAAAAACAGCGAAAGGAATTCTGAACTAACTAGTGAATACTTGTACGGTAGAAGGTATTCATTGTTATACACTCGCGAGGTATGGATAAGTCTTCTGTAAACTCAAAGAGGGTTCCTACGCTAGCCAATGCTGTCCACTGGAAGTGAGTCTTTGCAAAGTAATAGGCAGGTATCTCTTAGGGACACGTACAAGATATTCAGAGAGCAGGCCGCACAGTATTCAGTTGGGACGCCTCATGCCGTTAAGGCACAAAGCTCTCCGGCTTCTGGTACCAAATTAAATAGACCTGATTTATACACTTGTTTTGTGTTTGCGAGATGGGAGTATTCAACTGACAACTTTCAGTAATACAGTGCAGTTGCAGCAATGAGGAGCATTCTGGTTGTGTTTATGAGCCTGGAATTCACCCGTGCTTAAAAGTTATGCGGAACTGTGTTCTTTTCACGCTGCATTTTGCATTTGATATCAGTGTGGGAATCGTTATACCTTTGTCCCCATTTTTCATTTTTTTTTACCCTTTAGCCGCTGGCTCTTCCATAGCCTTTTTGAAATGTGATGAAGTCAACACTGCTGCTTTACCTGCTCTTAGTATTGTGTCTGATGGAGGAAGCAGAGCGACGGGCTGATTTCAAAAGTAGAAATCGCTGTTTCTTCCATTCCATGAACTGCAGTCGACAATGGGCCTGCTTTAGTTTCTGAGGTCATATCAGCATTTGCAGCGTATTTCTGAGGAGGAAAATCCATAGCTGAACGAACCAGAGGGTCATAAGGGTAGATGCCACGTTTCTTGTAAACCATTTGCAGCTACTTCTAGAGTTGCTGCACTACTATATGCCCTACCTATCAATGGCCCTAACCCCTTTGTCTCTCAAAAAGTAAAAGGATGTCCAGCGAGCAAATTTCTATCTCTTGAGAACAGGAACATTTGAATGCGACCGTAAAAGACACGTCGAAATGCTTTAAGCGATGCGTTTTATGATATGGCTGGCAGATTAGAGTGACGTCCCGTCTCGAGTACGATCAACAACATTAATGTTAAGAGTATGAGAGTGATGTCGATCGAAAATAGGCAACCTCACTTGTAGGTTTTCCATTGTTTGTAAAGTGTTCGAATCACTCAGTGAAAAGTGAAAGCTGCATCCACCCACGTTTATGACACTTTACCACAGAGCCCATAGCAATTCAATTGACAAGGTTAGGATCTTTGTTTTTGCACGGAAAAACAATGAACTGAGGTACAAAATGGCCAGTTTGATTCATACATACAAAAAAGGTGAAAAGAACGCCTCTCTCTGCAGAAGATATTTTCGAGACACGCTTTTTGCCTTTGAAACTTACAATCTTACTAGATCTACCGCGAAGAACTGTAAATCCAGTCGTGTTCCAATTGAAAATTCAGGGAAAAGCAAATTGCAGGACTTCTGAGTCATCTTTCATCAGATGAAAGAAAGAATCTGCTGTCTCCTTTGTGAAGGCTGTAACTCTGGCTACATAAAGCTTACCAGGTGTCCGAAATCCCAGTGCAGGATGTTGTTTCAGGAAACTCTCGGCCATCTTTTATCCTCAAAAGTCTTATCCCAATCGAAAAAATTTGGTAATTGATTACTCACTGGACGTTGGAATGCCACAGATCTAATACGTCTTGTCTTAGGTTCAGAATACCTCTGGTCCAGTCCTGCAATAGACTGAAATATCATATTCTATATGTGACGGACCTACAGGTTTTTTGTCAACACACTGATTAATTACTCTATTTACATCTTATTCTTTGCAATTCTTCTCATAGTCCTCTAAAGTTGACTGAAGTACCCGTACGTTGAATCTTTTGGAAGCTTTGAAGTAGTTCATTTCCTTCTTCTGGACAGCTTCCATGGCATTCTGCATAGTTTCAGATTGCCACAAACTTCCTTGGAGGCACCTGGAAAAAAATTCACATCGTATGTTTGTTTAAACTGAGCCCAAATTTCGGGAACCGAAGTAGAACAGCCTATTCTACCCACTGTTAGGGACAATTCCTTACTTTTATTTCGGCGCATCCTAACCTTGAAGTGAATGGTGGACAATACGTTGCTCAAATGGATAAGAAAGCTTTAAACTACTGTCTCTTATGATATGCTTGAAAGTGTGTCTTATTTGACTTGGGGAATGACTTCCATCTGAACTCTGTAGAAACTGTTTATCTAAATCAATGAAACATGGCTGTGGAGAACGAAACGTTAACAGCGCCGGCATCAAACCCACAGTGGTGCATCAGAATGTTGTTGACTGTCTTCAGTTTACATGTTGTTTAAATTTGACAGTTCCAAACTAAATCAGTTGTAATGTACTTTGATTACATTCCTGTAGCTGGTGCTCTCTATCCTTTGACTGTTATTAATCTCAAATGTATTACTTTGACTGGTGGGTTTGAGTACAGTTTGATGAACGTAAGTATGTTGCTCCTAATTTATAAATTTCATTATGAAACAGTTACACAAATTAGATATCCAACATGAAACATGTCTCAGTAGTACTCCATAATTTTTACAAATGATTAACTGAGCAGAACTTTTACTGAATCCGTTGTCGAATATTCAAATTGTATTTTTACAAAAGTGTCATTTGTACCTCGATCTTAGACCATAGATAGTAATCTCTTTCCTATGGCTCCTGTATAATGGTTATTACTATTCAAAACAATAAACTGGTAGCCGAGATAGCAGGAATTCTTTTTATTCCATGATTACCGGCTTTGGAGAAACTAAAGCCGCCTTCATCGGGTCTAGGGAGGACAGAAAATACTATAAAAGTGGGCTTGGATTCCACTTATATAACATGTATACATATAAATTTAGTTACATACCTTAGGACACATACAGGTTACAACATTAAGGCAAACAATGGTGATATTAATAGTTGCCTATAACACGCAGGCCTTACAAAATTGTCGTAAGTAGCACATAGGCGTCCAAGAGAGATAACATTATTAATGTTAAGTGCCTCCATCACATACAAGCGCAAGCTAGGTACTACCGCAACTCCGGCTCTGTTCTTACACTAGAGGCCGCGTCGCGACATGGCGCTAGCAGAAGAGGCGCCAATGAATGTCACAGCTCGCGTCATAATAGGCTCTACGTGTGTCGTAACACTACGTCATTAGGGCTTGTACATAATTCTAGAGATTGTCTGGTCTTATACGTAATAAGACACGATCATACGTAGATATTTTATGGAATCTGCAGGGTTATACACAGCACATCAGTCTGGTGATACGTAAAATCTACCGAGAGTATATACAAATTTAAAGAATATTACAGGGTTACACAGTGCATACCGTCTGGTCATATATAAAAATACCAATAAAACACACCTTACGTGTGAGCGCAGATTTTTCCGGTCATATCAAATGCATATCTGTCTGGTTACATATAAAACACACCGAAAAGAAATGCAAATTTTCTGGGATTGCCGAGTCACACAAGTGCACATCTGTCTGGCATATATAAAACCTAGCAAAAGTCATATACAAATTTAAGAACACTGCAGGGTTACACAAATGCATATTCGTCTGGTTTTATATTAAAAATCATACCGATAAAATACACATTGCGTATGAGCGTATGGGTTTTGGCCTTAACAGAACCACTTAATATATGAAGTACAACTATGTGACAGCCTCATGTAAATGAACCACAGTCATCTAACAAAACCAATATCAAAACGTTATGTCACGTTATGTCGACTTTATACTTATTTAGTCGTATAAGACCCTGTTATGTATAGGCAGATGTGCAATTGTGTAGGTCTGCAGCTTTCATAAGTTTTGTATATGTTAACGTGATACAGTAATCTCTAGAATTATGTACAAGCCCTAATGACGTAGTGTTACGACACACGTAGAGCCTATTATGACGCGAGCTGTGACATTCATTGGCGCCTCTTCTGCTAGCGCCATGTCGCGACGCGGCCTGTAGTGTAAGAACAGAGCCGGAGTTGCGGTAGTACCTAACTTGCGCTTGTATGTGATGGAGACACTTAACATTAATAATGTTATCTCTCTTGGACGCTTATGTGCTACTTACGACAATTTTGTAAGGCCTGCGTGTTATAGGCAACTATTAATATCACCATTGTTTGCCTTAATGTTGCAACCTGTATGTGTCCTAAGGTATGTAACTAAATTTATATGTATACATGTTATATAAGTGGAATCCAAGCCCACTTTTATAGTGTTTTCTGTCCTCCCTAGATCCGTTGATGGCGGCTTTAGTTTCGCCAAAGCCGGTAATCATGGAATAAAAAGAATTCCTGCGATCTTGGCTACCAGTTTATTGTTTTACAAGCATCTAGACCACTCCCACATGAGCACTATGTGCTCCATTCCTATTCAAAACGTATGGGTAAATCAAATTTCGCTCTGATTATTTCGCTTTTCATTACTACCCCACACACAACTGCTATAACGAAACCTCCATTGTTATTTTCTCTTCACGGTTTGATAAATTCTGTGCAACATAATAACTACACCAATGCAACTCAGTTTATAGTGCAGAACTTCAATTTTAAGGTAATCTGCATTCTGTGTGAGGTCTGATGCAAGACAGCAGCGAACCTGCCCCACAAATCCTTCAAGGAGACAACCACAACACCATCAGCCCTGGGTGGAAAAGCACGACAAGCGTGTTGGTCCTGCTTAACAGAGGAACTAACCCTAGCCGGACTGTCGGGGCAACTGAGCGCTGAAGCACAATAGAGTGGCAGCTGGCTGGTGTTGTAGCTAGGCTGGAAGGATAACGGGAAACTCTGAAAATCTTGGACGCAGCAGAGAGCAACAAGGAAGCTTTACTTCGGATATCACGCAGGCTGGGTTATTTCCGAGGATGTTTACTCTGAGAAGGGTGCCATTGTATGAATTCCTAATTAACGGGGATAGGTATTTCCTCACAAACTTTCTGCACTGGACGACAAAAGACTAAAATATGGTTGGTCGGCGTTTGGAAGAATCTGCAGAGAGGGAGAATATTCCGTGGTTTCGAGCATATGATTTGCCTTCTGCAGTTAAGAGGGAGGGAAGCCGTGCTTTGCTGGGAAGCCAGCGGTGGAGAGAAGGAGGTCTTCCGTTTTGAGCCCCCGTGTTTGACTGTCACTTAATATCAGCTTTTGTTGGTACAGACGGACTTGCTGTCTCTGCTCTCAGGAGATTTTACAGTTAGAACGGTTAGGGATTGTACGGTTGCGAACTTATACAATTCTGGACTTCGCCTCCGGGTAGGGAGTCGTCGTTGAGTACGCAGTGTTCAGTGATTGAGAGCACTTATTCTGTCTATCTCACATAGAGACCTTATCTGAATTCTGTCCTTGTGGCTGGGAGTTCGCGTTTCTTGTCTGTGGAACACAGAGAGGAGAAGACGGTATTACATTGTACTAGTCAGAGGACTGCCTTCTATCATCCTTGTGTTTGAACGAGTTTTTTTATTTTGTGTCTGGAGTTCTTCCATCGTCACAGACGTGTACAAGAACCATCACACCGACACACCGGACGCAGTACATACGGTGATATTGCTAATTCATTTGGCTTCTTAGGGCTATAAGGCTACACAGCTGCGACCACGCAAGTTTTATTTCCACTGAGGTTGCACACCACCGTAGATCATCTTTGAAGGTAGTGTCTTCTAGTGTTTGGTGCATAGATGATGTCATGTCCATTATAATTATCCGGGCTGTTATGCCGTGGTCGGTTGATGAATTCTATGGTGATTCCCAACGTTTCGTCTCCGACTGCGGGAGACATCTTCAAGGGGGTCCGTAGCTTGATGGAAGGTCCAACACACACACTGGCTCGCTACTGACTGCCGCTAAATTCCGTGTCCGCGCGCCCCCGCGCGCGGACACGGAATTTATGGGCAGTCAGTAGCGAGCCAGTGTGTGTGTTGGACCTTCCATCAAGCTACGGACCCCCTTGAAGATGTCTCCCGCAGTCGGAGACGAAACGTTGGGAATCACCATAGAATTCATCAACCGACCACGGCATAACAGCCCGGATAATTATAATGGACATGATATTTCCGGCCGTGAAAGTTTACATTTTAGTAATAGATGATGTCAGTCATTTTGTGTTAGTGATATTAGACCGCGCAGTCATAATAAGGAGCAGAGTTGGGCAACTGATCAGTAAATATTAGTTAGGAAATATAAACATTTCTAATATAAAGGGGTTTTTAATCTACAATAAATATATAAACAGAAACAACATTTATCATTTAGTAGTTACTAGTTCCCTTAATCATTCATTTATGTTTAGGTTGTAATTTATATGTTAAAGAGCAATAAGGAGGAAATAATATCACAATTACGAGATCCTAAGATCTGCTTCAGGGGGTGGTGAGACAGGGCGAAATCTTGATTTTCGCGTTCATTATTTTCCGTTGAGCATATTCATTTTACACTCGCCTGGAGTAGCATCTTGGACTCTCACAATTTCCTAGAGCCGAGGAAGGGCGCTACATGCTATATTTTTCGCACTCTTACAACTTTTGAAAGTATGGGATGGTAGAATGCGATGGTGGACGCTTATACTTGTTATTGTGTTATTTATTGAAGAGCAGGTATTTTTCTCTTTTAGTACACACACGGTAAAACACGTCGGCATTTTTCTTGGAAATTTATGTTTCAAAATAATGTTATTGCTAGTATTTTCTGTGCATTCATTGAGCCTCGGATCTGTTGTGGAGTTAGCTGTCATATCATCTATTATTTGTATATAGTAATTGGGATATTTGTGATATTCATATTTAAGTTAAGATTTCTAGAACGACTAGATTCAAATCAGTTATTAGAGGACTAGGGGAAGCTGGTTCTAATGAGTTATTAGATGTAGAAGAGGTGAGTGAACGGAGGCTGAGGCGTAGCGCCGTATACCGATCCTGCCTTGTAGGCGGTTAAGTGGGACATGTCTCTCAGAGCTGGGTAGTGACAGATGGTGACGCGAGACTGGACGCGCACGTAGTTTATGTATCAGCCGATAGAGGACAATATTGGATAGGGGGACAGTGATTTTAGTTTCGATTGTGCCCACTAGAGTGCACTAAAGTAATAGAATGTTTTTCATAAACTGTTCTAGTATTTTCATAAAGTGTTGTTATGTATTTTTGTGTATGTAAAATGTTATAAATGTGTTTTAGCAGTATGAATGGTGCGTGAGTGTGGTTTAAGGTTAATATGAAAATAACTGTTTAACGCGTTGTGTAGTAGGATTTAGTGTGGGAACATTTCGAAGAAATATGGACAAAGGGGATTTTTGTAGAGTAGATTTGCAAAGTAAGTTTATGGTAAAGGGATAGTTAATTCAGGTATAAATAACAATAGTAAATAACTTTATGCATAAGCAAAACTTGAGCATATTAGGTAATTACTTCGGTAAAAAGTGCAGTCGCTATTTTTACTATTTTGCGACTGGTTATTGATGAAAAGCGCGGATTGACGCGGGAGAATGTTGGTTTGCTATTGGCTGTTGGGTAAACTGACCAATGGTAAAGCAATATTCTTCGAGCGCCTTCCTCTGTTGGTAGAGAAGACTTAAAATATTCTAAGGAGGAGTCGAAGCCGAGCCATGAAAGAGATCGGACGTGTGTAGTAGTAGTTCCGATGGAAGTGATAAGTTGCCGGATCTAGCAGTGTTTCATACATCAAAAGTGTTGGAAAGTGACGGCATAATTATTCCGATGTGTGCGTAGAAATTTCGGAATTTTTAAGTGAATTTTGTGACGAGATAAGACATATATTCCGCGTGGCGTATTGAGCAGGTCGGTGGCTAAAAACTGTGACTCCATTTGGTACCGACAGATTTAATATTTGGCGAGCATTATCGATCTAAAACAATCCGTATTTTTGTAGCTATTACGTTTTCGGGAAATGCAAAACCATAAACTTGCTAACGTGAGTGAAAGGGATTGTGAGTGACTGTGTTAAGACTAGCACGGGCTTGGCAGTGATACTTGTTCACCTAAGTTTCAGAATATATTAATAGAGGACAAAATTTCCAACCTTTCATTTCGTGTGAAAACTTTCTCCCGAAACGTAGATTAGTGACTTTAATTGCAGCCTGGTTCACATCTACATCTACATGTACATCCATACTCCGCAAGCCACCTGACGGTGTGTGGCGGAGGGTACCTTGAGTACCTCTATCGGTTCTCCCTTCTATTCCAGTCTCGTATTGTTCGTGGAAAGAAGGATTGTCGGTATGCCTCTGTATGGGCTCTAATCTCTCTGATTTTATCCTCATGGTCTCTTCGCGAGATGTACGTAGGAGGGAGCAATATACTGCTTGATTCTTCGGTGAAGGTATGTTCTCGAAACTTTGACAAAAGCCCGTACCGAGCTACTGAGCGTCTCTCCTGCAGAGTCTTCCACTGGAGTTTATCTATCATCTCCGTAACGCTTTCGCGATTGCTAAATGATCCTGTAACGAAGCGCGCTGCTCTCCGTTGGATCTTCTCTATATCTTCTATCAACCCTATCTGGTACGGATCCCACACTGATGAGCAGTATTCAAGCAGTGGGCGAACAAGCGTACTGTAACCTACTTCCTTTGTTTTCGGATTGCATTTCCTTAGGATGCTTCCAATGAATCTCAGTCTGGCATCTGCTTTACCGACGATCAACATTATATGATCATTCCATTTTAAATCACTCCTAATGCGTTCTCCCAGATAATTTATAGTATTAACTGCTTCCAGTTGCTGACCTGCTATTTTGTAGCTAAATGATAAAGGATCTATCTTTCTGTGTATTCGCAGCACATTACACTTGTCTACATTGAGATTCAATTGCCATTCCCTGGATCATGCGTCAATTCGCTGCAATATCTCTAACGTCGATCAGTTGTAGAATTTTGGAACACGTATTGTGTTCGAGTATAATGACTTTACTGGAGACTAGAAATCTACTCTGTAAGAATCAGCATGGGCTTCGAAAACTACGGTCTTGTGAAACCCAGCTCGCGCTAATCGTCCACGAGACTCAGAGGGCCATAGACACGGGTTCACAGGTAGATGCCGTGTTTCTTGACTTCCGCAAGGCGTTCGAGACAGTTCCCCACAGTCGTTTAATGAACAAAGTAAGAGCATATGGACTATCAGACCAATTGTGTGATTTGATTGAGGAGTTCCTAGATAACAGGACGCAGCATGTCATTCTCAATGGTGAGAAGTCATCCGAAGTAAGAGTGATTTCAGGTGTGCCGCAGGGGAGTGTCATAGGACCGTTGCTATTCACAATAAACATAAATGACCTGGTGGATGACATCGGAAGTTCACTGAGGCTTTTTGCAGATGATGCTGTGGTGTATCGAGAGGTTGGAACAATGGAAAATTGTATTGAAATGCAGGAGGATCTGCAGCGAATTGACGCATGATCCAGGGAATGGCAATTGAATCTCAATGTAGACAAGTGTAATGTGCTGCGAATACACAGAAAGATAGATCCTTTATCATTTAGCTACAAAATAGCAGGTCAGCAACTGGAAGCAGTTAATACCATAAATTATCTGGGAGTACGCATTAGGAGTGATTTAAAATGGAATGACCATATAATGTTGATCGTCGGTAAAGCAGATGCCAGACTGAGATTCATTGGAAGAATCCTAAGGAAATGCAATCCGAAAACAAAGGAAGTACGTTACGGTACGCTTGTTTGCCCACTGCTTGAATACTGCTCAGCAGTGTGGGATCCGTACCAGATAGGGTTGATACAAGACATAGAGAAGATCCAACGGAGAGCAGCGCGCTTCGTTACAGGATCATTTAGTAATCGGAAAGCGTTACGGAGATGATAGATAAACTCCAGTGGAAGACTCTGCAGGAGAGACGCTCAGTAGCTCGGTACGGGCTTTTGTCAAAGTTTCGAGAACATACCTTCACCGAAGAGTCAAGCAGTATATTGCTCCCTCCTACGTATATCTCGCGAAGAGACCATGAGGATAAAATCAGAGAGATTAGAGCCCACACAGAGGCATACCGACAATCCTTCTTTCCACGGACAATACGAGACTGGAATAGAAGGGAGAACCGATAGAGGTACTGAAGGTACCCTCCGCCACACACCGTCAGGTGGCTTGCGGAGTATGGATGTAGATGTAGATACCGGTAGTAATGCAGAACTTTGAGGGCCCTCCTTCGCAACTTACACAGATTAGTGTAATCCCTATCTCTTTAAATAGGAATCCTATTGCTGGGAACGTGGAAAAATGCAAATTTTACTGGCAGCGATTAAAGAAAGTAGTAAATTACAGAAACAGAATTTCAAAAGACAAAAGGACAATATTTGTAAAAGGCTTAGGGATGAGATTTAGAATGATGATAGATGGCTTAAGGATGAACTTTTCCTTCAGATTAAACGAGAAGTGCATGAGGAGATTAAACCTGCGTTAAATAAGAGTCTAGACCTGGGTGGATGGAAACCATTGATATTACTAATCTGAAACAATAAGGATAACAGTCTTACAGAAGAATAGGGCGTGAAGCAGAATCGCTTAAATCACAAATGGAAACTCAGTCATTAAAAATTACAACATAGACAGAGGAATTCGCTACAAATATGGAACAACTGTGTACTAATTCTCATAAAAATTTCGATAACACTCAAACAGTACAGTTTACCGATTCGATTAACTCCAATCCTTACAACGTTTCAAGGATGGACAGATTGATGAACAACATAAACAAGAGGTAAACAGAATAAAGAAATAACTTTCTCATACTGAAAATAAAATCGATCAGTGAGGTCATGCCACTACGTCTAATCGTTCTCATTTTGAAAATGTGGCGAACAAGCAACGGTATGGCTTGGGGAGCTTACTAGTGGACTTAGTATTGAGGAAGGAGTAGTTGCATCAGACAGTGAGACTGATTCTGGAACAAAACACGTCTTAGGTGACTCGATTAGTACAACAAATGCAAGGACAGTTACTAATGAAGATGTCGTTAAGCAGGGTTATCAGTAAACGAAATATAGAAGAGGGTTGTAAAGGACAGGAAGAGAGTATTGTTGTCTTGTTATCAAATAGGCTAAAGAATGTAAATAGGAGAATAAGCAACTAGTAGATGAGGATTGCAACAAACAAGAAGAGAGTATTAGAACTCAGGAAGAGATAATGGGGAACATTATGGATTTTACGGGGAAGCTAGAGAATAGGAAAAGCCTTGAGAGTAGTGAAACAATGCCTGGAGGGCAGCCACGCTCTGGAAATACCGAGTATAATTCTCAGATAGTAACTGTAAATAAATTAGAGACTACCTTAAGAAAGGAGGAAAATGTTAATACACTGACAGGCCAAGTTGTAGTACGTAATGAGAATATTGAACACAGTAATCAGCTAATGAACACAAACAAATTAGAAACTTCTCCTGGAGAAAGTTAAAAGTTTGATTCAGTAATACGTCTGGTGGTTGTACCTATTGAGAACACTGAGTTCACCTGTCCTGCAATGTCAATAAGCCAGTTACTAACTCCTCTAGCGGTAGGTCAAAGTGTTAATGCAGCAGCAGATCAGAACACTGTAAACAGTGAAATACCTAATGGACGAAGAAGCCAAGTGCAAGACGAAATATTGTCTGAAATTGAAACAACATCTGTACAAATTTGTCAAGAGGTGCGTGTAACATTAGAGTCTGATACTAATAACATTAAGATTAGACCTGAAAACACAAAGATCGAATCAGTAAGGCAAAGGATAGTATTCACAGATGTAGTAGCATTAGTGGGGGTGGAATTTTTGGTTAAGGAGTCATGTACATTTCCAAAAAAAAAAAAAAAGGTTCAACTGGCTCTGAGTACTATGGGACTTAACTGCTGAGGTCATCAGTCCCCTAGAACTTAAAACTACTTAAACCTAACTAACCTAAGGACAACACATACATCCATGCCCGAGGCAGGATTCGAACCTGCGACCGTAGCGGTCGCGTGGTTCCACACTGTAGCGCCTAGAACCGCTCGGCCACTTCAGCCGGCTGTACATTTACAGCTCTCGTAAAGGTAACTGTTTAGTTGCGTAATAACCAATAGCTAGGGTAATGTTATATCATAAATCGGTGAATTAGTATCTATTGTAAGCTATCTTTTGAAGGTTTCACCTTTATTTGCGTATTTTTCAGAAAAAGAAATCATTCCACAGAGGCGAATTTTAGCTATGTTTTATTTACTCTATCAGATACTGTACATACGTGATTATTCCAATAAATAACAGTTTGTGTTGTTAGTGCAATCTTAAATACTACCCATTTGACTCCCTAGTAAGTAGCTGAAGTCAGAAAGTTCGGAAGTAAGTCAAAAGTTCATATGGTGAAGAATCAGTCCTTTGTTTTCTTTTGTTTCGTTACGTAAACAACACAGATTTAATCGTTTCTATTTCTCCGAAAGTTTTTAACTAGTATCCAAACTTTAGGGCTGAGCTATCGAAGAAATTTGATATCTTTATTGATATGTCTAGAAAATTATTCTTGTTTAACTCAGACTAAAGCTAAAGTTTGTTTGTTTATGAGATGTGAAATGTGTGACTTTCCCTAGGATTGTTAGTTCTGGGTTGTGGTTTGAAGGTTGTTGCAGCTTCATGCATGTGGGTGACCGTAGTAGCGTGGGAACTGGGGAAATAAACAAGGATCATTGGTGTAGTAGGACTTTCTGCAGAGACAGGAAGATAGGGGAAGAGGAGTACAAAATTGCTGCACTTCAGGCGGAACTAGATAAGGCAAAACAAGGTCTGGAAAGGTTAAGGGGGGAGAAGGGGAAAAAGAGATGGGACGTGACAACAGGTTATAGAAAAAAGAGTAGTAGGATTTTCTCAGACAGGTTTGTTGTTAATGAGGAAAACATGTTTGATCTGTTGTCAATGGTTCAAATGGTTCAAATGGCTCTGAGCACTATGGGACTTAACTACTGTGGTCATCAGTCCCCTAGAACTTAGAACTACTTAAACCTAACTAACCTAAGGACATCACACACATCCATGCCCGTGGCAGGATTCGAACCTGCGACCGTAGCAGTCGCGCGGTTCCGGACTGCGCGCCTAGAACCGCTAGACCACCGCGGCCGGCGTTCTGTTGTCACAGTTGGAAACTTACAAGGCACAAGTTGATGTAGGAGTAGACAGAACACAACAAACTTTCAAAAAATGTGTGAAAAGTAAGAAATCAGAAAAAGTTGTGAAGAAAAGAAAGTTCTGTTGATATGTATTTCACATGGAGAGTTGTTGGACAACTATTGCAGGATGAGCTGTGGTCGTGTTACTAGGTCACAACTTTTTTTTTTTTTTTTTTACATCTAGTGCAACTCCAGGTCAGGTGATAGAGAATGTAGGTTTACTTTGCAAATATTTCACAAAGGAAGACACCGCAGTAACTGTGGGTGGGGCAGGCAACAGCATAGACAGGGCCCCAGTTATTAAACTGAGGGTGACCTGGTAATGATAACTTCAGCAACGAGACATACTGATGTGGGCTGTGTGTCTGTTCTGAGGGGCCATGATCAGCCTTATTTAAAGTCTTCTGTCAGGAGAGGTAATTTAGAGGTGGTACAGCTGCTTGGGTTAGGTATGGGGTCTTACATTTGTATAGTTTCTGTTAACTCTATCCGTAAGTGGGGCTATAATAGGCATAACCTTTTCCTCAACAGTAAAGGGAAAACTGTCTGGGCTAGTAGCAAATATCTTAAGGCACTATTACATGTGGTACAGTACCAGTGGCTACAAGTGACAGTACAGCAGTTATTTTAGGGGAGGAACGGGAGAAACAGAAGAGTTCAGAGATGGGTTGAAAATGGCATTCATATTGATAAAACGGTCACCCAGAATTCAATATTTAATATTCACAATTCATACAAACAGCCCCTAATAGAAACTGGAGATGTTCAGGATCCATCCATCTGTATTCAGCCAGTACACAGAATCAGATATCCCTATTGCATCAAAATATCGGAGGACTGAGGGGTAAGCTTAATGAGTTACTTATTTGAGTTGAAGAACTAGAGTTGAGCAAACCAGCTGATATAAGCTTCCTCTCTGAACATATTGTGACCACTGGTATAGATATGTTATATGTTACAGGAATTAATTTAGCTTCTTACTTCTGTAGAGAAAATACGGAAAAGGAATAGTTGCCACATTTGTTAGAAACTGTTTTAATTTCAAGAATACTGATATTAATACATTTTGGTCAGAGCAGCACTTAGAAGCTTATGCAACGGAAGTAGTATTTATAGTAAGTCTAGTAAGAGCATCTTCAGGAAACTTTAACCTCTTCATAAAACATCTGGAAGCTCTGTTCTGATGGTTTTAGTGTGCATTTATTGAAAATATCTGTCAGTGAACAATTATTGCAAAAAGTAACACTATCATTAAGTTTAATTCCTACTGTGAACTTTGCAGCTAGGGTATGTAAATTCTCTGGGACTGCTACTGATAAAATCTTTGAAGACAAATCTAGGGTAGAAGAGCCATATCACAAAACTAATAGTAAATGCATTATGTGATAATGACATGCAGCATCTTACGTTAAGTGATGGAACTTGTCAGAATATAATATCTATTAAACCTGAGTACAGGAGGGTAATAGATCAATCAAAATTTGGGAATTTCAGGAGATTGTTCAAAGACATGAACTGGAAAGATGTTTACAATATTTCTGTCTCAGTTGGGAAACACAAAGCATTCATTAATAAAGATATTTCCTCATTCGAAAATTGTTTTCCCCTAAAGGTAACTCAAAGCAAACAGAAGTCTAATATTAAAGTTTGAATAAACTAAGAATGGAGGTATCATGAGGGACAAAAAGGGAACTGTATCTAATATCTAGGAATAGCTCTGATGTTAGTATTACAATGCACTGCAAAGAATACTGCAAAATATTGTAGTACATAATCCAGAAATCTAAGCAGCCTTATTCCGAGAAGAAGATAATAACGCCAAGCAACAAAATAAAAAGTATGTGGGATATAGTGAAGACAGAGACAGGTCGGGCCAGAAAGGAAATAGAACAGATAGCTCTAAAAGTAAATGAGGCATTTGTAACAAATGCATGCAGTGTTGCAAACCTCTTAAAAAGTACTTTGTTTCTGTTACTGGCAGCTTGGGGTTATCAGGTTCAGTAAACATTGCATTGCAATATCTGAGACCAGTCTCTACAAATAACTTCAGTAAAATTAAGTGACGGTTATATCTTCCAAAAAAAGTAGCATCTATCATAAAAATTTTGAAATCAAAGTATTCTAATGGTTATAATAACATATCAATCAAGTTAATCAAAGAGTGTTCATGATGAGATAAAAGAAATTAGGCAGATAATTAAAGGAGACGAAAATTTAATTGTGATGGGGGAATGGAAATCGATAGTAGGAAAAGGAAGAGAAAGAAAAATAGTAAATGACTAAGGACTGGGGGAAAGGAACGAAAGAGGAAGCCGCCTGATAGAATTTTGCACAGAGCGTAATTTAGTCATAGCTAGCACTTTGATTAAGAATCATAAAAGAAGACTGTGCACATGGAAGAGACCTGGAGAAACCGTAAGATTTCAGATTGATTATATAATGGTTAGAAAGAGATTTAGGAACGAGATTTTAAGTTAGCAAGGGCAGGTGTGGTCTCTGAAATGTACATGAAAACTTAAGAAACTGCAAAAAGGTAGGAAATCAAGGAGATGGTGCTCGGATAAGTTGAAAGAACAAAGAGCTGTTAAGTGTCAGAAAGAACATTAGGCAACGGTTTACTATAGCAGGGAAAAGGAGTACAGTGGAAAACGAATGGGCAGCTTTAAGAGATGAAATCGTGAAGGCAGCAGAGGATGAAATAGGTAAAAAGACAAGACCTAGTGGAAATCCTTGAATAACACAAGAGATATTGAATTTAATTGATGAAAGGGGGAATTTAAAAATGCAGGAGATGACGTAGGTGAACGGGAAGAAAGACGCTTTAAAATGAGATTGACAGAAAGTGCCCGACTGCTAAGCAGGAATGGCTAGAGGACAAATCTAAGGCTTTATAAGCATATTTCACTAGGGGAAAGATAGATACCGCCTACAAGAAAATTAAGGAGGCCTTTGGGGAAAGGAGAAGCAGCTGTATGAATATCAAGAGCTGAGATGGTAAACCAGTCCCTAGCAAAGAACGGAAAGCTAAAGGGTGGAAGGAGCATGTGCAGTGCCTATACAAGGGAGATGAACTTGGAAGTAATATCATAAAAAGGAAAATGGATGTAGATGAAGGTGAGATGGGAGATACGATACCGAGAGAAGAATTTGGGAAAGCTCTGAAAGATCTTAGTCGAAACAAGGCCCAGGGGATAGACGATATTCTGTCAGAACCACTAATAGCCTTGGGAGAGCCAGCCGTGACAAAACTCTTCCTTCTGGTGTGGAAGAGGTATGAGACACAATTCCGAAGAAATAAGTTGCTCACAGGTGTGCAAATTACCGAACTATCAGTTCAGTAAGTCCTGGTTCCAAAACACTAACAAGAATTCTTTACAGAAGAATGGAAAAGCTGGTAGAAGCCAACCTCTGGGAAGATCGCTTTGGATTCTGGAGAAATGTTGGGACGCGCGAGGTATTACTAATCCAACGACTTCTCTTAGAAGATAGGCTAAGGAAAGGCAAAGTTATGTTTATAGCATTCGTAGACTTAGAGAAAACGTCCGACATTGTTGTTGGAATACTCTCTCTGAAATATTGAAGGTAGCAAGGGTAAAATATACGGAGCTAAACGCTGTTTACAACTTGTACAGAATCCAGACGGCAGTTGTAATAGTCTAGGGGCATGAAAGGGAAGCGGTCGTTGAGAGGGGAGTGAGACAGGTTTGTATCCTAATTAAACATTCCCTATTTAACACGTTGTAACACGGAAGTAACTACCATACTAGTACCAAACTTGGTAGCATTAATGTTACGAGCATGGGGTGCATGATTTCCATGCGTCACAGCGCCACAGTCAGGTTCCAACTACGGCCGTCAAGTGCCGTGATCAGTCATTGTGATTTATGGTCTCACATACCTGACCTGTCGCAGTGCACTTGTTGACATGTCAATATGAGCTTGGACAAAAGGAGCAGGGCATTATTGGTGAAGCTGTATTATCAAAACAACAGTAATGCTGCAGCTGAACTTCGAGAATATCGCATGCTGAAACGATTACGGAAGGATCTCCACCCGTTGTGTGGAGCATGATGTAGTAGTTCGAATCAACTGGAGAACTGGGCGTCACTTCAGGAAGAGGCCGACGACCGTTTACACCACAGGTGGTTGATGAAATCGCGGTTGCTATGGCAGACAACGCTGCGCCTAATTCCCGATAGTCAGGCAGTGCGCGTGCTGTGCGCGTGCTGTGTCACATCCCGTGGTCCACTGTACGGAAGCTGCTTTGAACCATTCTCAAGTGTTATCCGTACAAGATCCATTTCGTACAGCAGCTTGCGCCACGGGACGCACAACGACGGGTGTGTAACACCACAGCTCTTATGCTGTATGGATTTATTTTTTTTTCATTTAATATTACATCAGTAAGCTCCTGTAAATGTCTTTGATTGAACACAGAACACAAAATTGTATACTCTTTTCTTTGTAAAAACTTTGGTGTCTTGATTTGATTCTATGCAAAGTAGTGTATCTGCAATTTATATTCTTTGTCACATTTGGAGGGAACAAAACTTACTGTATATAATTGTAATTTTGTGTGAATAATTTTTTGTAGAAGTGTCAATATGCGAAAATGTTCTGTTTTATTTAATGTATTTGTTTGCTGTTATGTAAACTGCTGATCTTCAATTAGGGCTCTTAGTTATTCTGTATGTAAAAGGTGTAGTGGTTCCCCTCGGGAACAGAACTGTGTAGCGCGCGCAAATTGTGGTTGGCCTAGGTGGAAAAGGTGGAACTGATAGTCAGTCGGGGACGAGCCAGCAGTCGGAGACGAGCTACGAGCCCTTGCACTGCCATGTAACAGATGCATATTGCGCTGGTTCCGAGAGAGGCTTTTCCTGCTACTTTCCAATGCCTCGGATGGATGGATAAATAGCTGGAACTATTCTGGAGATTGTATCTATCATCGCCACCAAGAAATGACAGAGTCCAGCAATTCTGCCTACAATTCCACCTACCAACATGCAGTTACCACCACTTTGCGCAATCATTGCAACGTAATACTATAATGATGTACAGTGAAGGATCAGCTTAATGGACGTGATAATGTGCCGAAATATAAGGTAATTTGTATCTGAATTTATGTACCTACCTTGATTTTTCTCCTCATCATAACACCTCTCCGGTTCCTCTCCGTTTGAGTTAAAGTGATATCCGAGTGTCCTTACTAAAAGAAATTAAAGCCTAGAGTTTTGCTAATTAATGCCTCTTGAACTTAGTAAAAAGAAAGTTAAAGTTAATGTGGCAATAGATTGAGTTAAAGTAAATGTTATTTGCTCAAAATAATTTTCCTATTAAAACTGCTATTTAAAGTGCTGTTGCTAACTTCAATATTAATAGTTCTTAAGACTGAGGCTTATAAGCCAAATGATCACATTATTGTCTGTAGTAAATTCTAAAAGGTGAGTCAGTTTCTTGCAATTTGGTCAGTATTGTGTTTCGCTGTGGTAAAAGTGGGAAACTGCAATAATAGAAAACTATATGTTCATGATTGCTAAGTGTTTGTCTCTCTTGTGTATTGGAAGTGCATATTAATAGTATAACAAGATACACAGTTTGTCTCTTCTATTAATGCGCAGTAACAAGTAACGGAAAGACCACTAATTAGTAAAACCATAATTTCTTTAAGCCCCGAAAGTAATAGTGTGTTTCGCTATCTCTTATAATTTTGCAAATAGTTCTGCTGCTCTAACTGTTAGCTTCAATTTTAAAATATATGTGTGTGTCAGAGTTCATTGCACTCGCGTGTGGTTAAGTCTAAGTTGTGTTTGTCCATTATAGTTACTTATACCTACTTTCTTAAACGAGAACATTAATCTTTCTCTTGCCTAATTAGGCTGGCGACCGTTTCCCTTATTCTATAAACAGTATAGCTAGGCAAAATTTTGTTTGCTATTGTTCAAATATTTGCGTAATTCTCACTTTCATTTCCGATAAGCCACCTCCGTTAGGAACAACACGGTCAACTTAACAAAATTCCTCTCAGAGGGTAACACTGTTCTGTTGCTTTATACCATTATTAATCCAATAAAATAATTCTGTTTTACAAATTGCCTTCAGTTTTGTGGTTATGGTATAACAATAGCAGAAAGGAGTATTATAGGTGGACTTCGCTCTCCACTTCCTCTCAAGGATTGAAGTTGACGAGGCCAAGCCCTGGACTATCCTATGGACAGACGAAGCTCGTTTTTCTCTGACGGGTGAGGCGAACACACAGAATTTCCAAGCGTGAGGATCTTCATTTCCAGTCATTGTGCGTGAAGTTCCTCTGTATGGTGAACACGTCACAGTCTCATTCTTTTTTGGACAGGTAGGCGCTCAAGGACTAAAGACGTGCAGTGTAACTGGCAAGCGTCACTGCGATATGCTTCGCCAGCATGTCATACCCGTCCTACAGAAGAGAAACACGTTGAATGCAACAGTTTTGATGCAAGATGGGGCCCCACCGCACATCCCTCGTGAAGTTCACCTGCTTCTCCGAAACACATTTGGAAACGATCGTATTATCAGCTGATCATTTCCAAATGCTTGGCCGGCACGATCACCTTATCTCACTCCCAGTGATTTCTGATTGTGGGGCTACCTGAAGGACAGGGTTTACCACAGGAACATTCACACATGCGCTGATCCGAAGCGCAGCGTATCAAGAGAGGTAGCCAGTATACCCACGGACAGGCAGAACGCAATCCTGCGCTTTCAGAGTCTTCTGGACACTGATGGGTGCCTTATTGAGTCCCTTTTATAGAAGTAATGGTACTAGTACGTAATGGTGTGATGTACTGTAGTAGCACATTGAAAGACTTTCAACTGAATATATTCTGCACTATTTATCTTCCCCATGTCCTTGACGTTAATGCTACCAGGTTTGATGCTTGTACGATAAGCAGTTTCCATGTTACAGCGTGTTAAATGGGGAAGGTTTAATTACAACTACTCAGTAGGGGTTGGTGAACTGAAATGGAAAGAAGACGAGGATATCCGGTCAGACGAGTATAGGGTAATATCAGCAGCAGCAGAAAATGGTATAATGACAGTAGGATTCGTTATGAATGAGAAGGGAGGGCAGAGAGTATGTTACAGTGAACAGTTCAGCGATAGGGTTGCTCTATCACAATCAATAGCAAACCAACACCAACAACAATAGTTTCGATATACATGCCAGCATCGCAAGCTGAAGATGAAAAGATAGAGAAAGCATATGAGGATACTGAAAGGGTAATACAGTACATGAAGGGGCATGAAAATGTAATAGACATGGGGGACTGCAATGCAGTTGTAAGGGAAGGAGTAGAAGTAATAGTTACAAGAGAATATGGGATTGTGACAAGGAATGAGAGAGGAGATAGACTAATTGAGCTCTGTAATAAATTTCAGCTAGTAATAGCGAATACTCTGTTCAAGAACCACAAGAGAAGGAAGTATACTAGGAAAAGGCCAGGTGATACAGGAAAATTTCAGTTAGAGTACATCATGGTCAGGCAGAGATTCCGATATGAGATACTGGATTGTAAACTATACCCAGGAGCAGATATAGACGCAGATCACAATGGTATAGTGATGAAGAGTAGGCTGACGTTTAAGAGATTAGTCAGGAAGAATCAATATGCAAAGAAGTGGGATACGGTTGAAGTTCTGTGAGACTTGGATACAGCAGTAAAAAGTAGTTCAATAGGCAAGAGAGTTGAAAATGAATGAACTTCTTTAAAAAGGGCAGTCACAAAAGATGGATAGGAAAACAAAGGTACAAAGAAGGTTACTGCGAAGAAATGATGGGCAACAGAGGAAGTACTTCAGTTGATTGATGAAAGAAGGAAGTAAAAAATGTTCAAGGAAACTCAGTAATACAGAATTAGAAGACGCGAGGAATGAAATAAACAAAAAATGCAGGGAAGCTACGACGAAATGGCTGCATAAGAAATGTGAAGAAATCGAAAAAGAAATGATTGTCGGAAGAACTGACGCATCTGGCAAGTCAAAACAACCTCCGCTTAAACTAAAAGCAACAGCGGTAACATAAAGACTGCAATGGGAATTCCACTGTTAAATACAGAGGAGAGAGTGTTTAGGTGAAAAGAATACGTTAAAAGCCTCTATGAGGGGGAAGATTTGTCTGATGTGGTAGAAGAAGAAACAGAAGTCGACTTAGAATATGTAATGTGACAACGTGCCGTCTAGTGAATGCCAGGCATAGTCAAGGCACAACAATAGAGAAAGTAAACGCTTATGCCATCTGTGGGTCAGAATCGAAGGCAAAGCGAAAGCCCTTCCGCCTGGTGGCAGCTAAATTAAAGAACGCTGTGCGGGAGGGATAATTCAGGAGTAGATTTAATAATGAATAACAAAATAGGAGTACGGGTAAGCTACTACAAACATCATAGTGAACGCATTATTGTGGCCAAGATAGACACGATGCCCACGCCTACTACAGTAGTACAAGTTTATATGCCAACTAGCTCTGCAGATGATGAAAAAATTGATGAAATATATGATGAGATAAAAGAAATTATTCAGGTGGTGAAGGGAGACGAAAATTTAATAGTCATGGGTGACTGGAATTCGAGAGTAGGAAAAGGGAGAGAAGGAAACATAGTAGGTGAATATGGATTGGGGCTAAGAAATGAAAGAGGAAGCCACCTGGTAGAATTTTGTGCAGAGCATAACTTAATCAAAGCTAACACTTGGTTTAAGAATCATGAAAGAAGGTTGTATACATGGAAGAATCCTGGAGATACTAAAAGGTATCAGATAGATTATATAATGGTAAGATAGAAATTTAGGAACCAGATTTTAAAATTGTAGGACATTTCCAGGGGCAGATGTGGACTCTGACCACAATCCATTGGTTATGAACTGTAGATTAAAACAGAAGAAACTGCAAAAAGGTGGGAATTTAAGGAGATGGGACCTGGATAAACTGACTAAACCAGAGTTTGTACAGAGTTTCAGGGAGAGCATAAGGGAACAATTGACAGGAATGGGGAAAAGAAGTACAGTAGAAGAAGAATGGGTAGCTCTGAGGGATGAAGTAGTGAAGGCAGCAGAGGATCAAGTAGGTAAAAAGACGAGGGCTAGTAGAAACCCTTGCGTAACAGAAGAAATATTGAATTTAACTGATGAAAGGAGAAATTATAAAAATGGATAAAGGAATACAAACGTCTCAAAAATGAGATCGACAGGAAGTGCAAAATGGCTAAGCAGGGATGGGTAGAGGACAAATGTAAGGACGTAGAGGCTTATCTCACGACGGGTAAGATAGATACTGCCTACAGGAAAATTAAAGAGACCTTTGGAGAATAGAGAACCACTTGTATGAATATCAAGAGCTCAGATGGAAACCCATGTCTAAGCAAAGAAGGGAAAGCAGAAAGGTGGACGGAGTATATAGAGGGTCTATACAAGGGCGATGTACTTCAGGAAAATATTTTGGAAATGGAAGAGGATGTAGATGGAGATGAAATGGGAGATATGATACTGCGTAAAGAGTTTGACAGAGCACTGAAAGACCTGAGTCGAAACAAGGCCCGGGAGTAGAGAACATTCCATAAGAACTACTGACGGCCTTAGGAGAGCCAGTCATGACAAAACTCTACCATCTAGTGAGCAAGATGTATGAGACAGTCGAAATACCCTCAGACTTCAAGAAGAATATAATAATTCCAATCCCAAAGAAAGCGGGTGTTGACAGATGTGAAAATCACCGAACTATCAGTTTAATAAGTCACAGCTGCAAAATACTAACGCGAATCCTTTATAGACGAATGGAAAAACTGATAGAAACTGACCTCGGGGAAGATCAGTTTGGATTCCGTAGAAATGTTGGAACACGTGAGGCAATATTGACCCTGCGACTTATCTTAGAAGAAAGATTAAGGAAAGGCAAACCTACGTTTCTAGCATTTGTAGACTTAGAGAAACCTTTTGACAATGTTGATTGGAATATTCTCTTTCAAATTCTGAAGGTGGCAGGGGTAAAATACAGGGAGCGAAAGGCTACTTGCAATTTGTACAGAAACCAGATGGCAGTTATGAGTCGAGGGGCATTAAAGGGAAGCAGTGGCTGGGAAGGGAGTGAGACTGGGTTGTAGCCTCTCTCCGATGTTATTCAATCTGTATATTGAGCAAGCAGTAAAGGAAACGAAAGAAAAATTCGGAGTAGGTATTAAAATCCAGGGAGAAGAAATAAAAACTTTGAGGTTCGCCGATGGCATTGTAATTCTGTCAGAGACAGCAAAGAACTTGGAAGAGCAGTTGAACGGAATGGACAGTGTCTTGAAAGGAGGATATAAGATGAACATCAACGAAAGCAAAACGAAGATAATGGAATGTAGTCGAATTAAGTCGGGTGATGCTGAGGTAATTAGATTAATGAAATGAGACACTTAAAGTAGTAAAGGAGTTTTGCTATTTGGGAAGCAAAATAACTGATGATGGTCGAAGTAGAGAGGATATAAAATGTAGACTGGCAATGGTAAGGAAAGCGTTTCAGAAAAAGAAAAATTTGTTAACATCGAGTATTGATTTAAGTGTCAGGAAGTCGTTTCTGAAAGTATTTGTATGGAGTGTAGCCATATATGGAAATGAAACGTGGACGATAAATAGTTTAGACAAGAAGAGAATAGAAGCTTTCGAAATGTGGTGCTACAGAAGAATGCTGAAGATTAGATGGGTAGATCACATAACTAATAAGGAGGTATTGAATAGAATTGGGGAGAACAGGAGTTTGTGGCACAACTTGACCAGAAGAAGGGACCGGTTGGTAGGACATGTTCTGAGGCAACAAGGGATCACAAATTTAGCATTGGAGGGCAGCGTGGAGGGTAAAAATCGTAGAGGGAGACCAAGAGATGAATACACTAAGCAGATTCAGAAGGATGTAGGTTGCAGTAAGTACTGGGAGATGAAGAAGCTTGCACAGGATAGAGTAGCATGGAGAGCTGCATCAAACCAGTCTCAGGATTGAAGACCACAACAACAACAACATAAAGTTTATATAGTAACATAATATTTACTTGTAGTCGGTCATATGCATTGTGGTTATAAGGATTGAATGTAATGTTCGAAATATTGCACACAGGTAATTTAAGCACAGAAGTTTTGTGTGCAGTACAGTTAATGATTACAAACACCCTCTAGTCAGGATAAACGTGTATCACGTGCACAGTCAGGTTACAGTCTAAAGGTTTCACTGAGAAGCTAAAGTAAAAAGTCTCTCTAAACGTTACAGTTAGACATTCATACAGGTAACAAAGTTAGTGTATAAAATTTACATTCCTTACTACTCTTTAGGCGACTTCGACAATCCAAATAAATGGTAACGATACTTGATCCGTGTCAAGTTGGTTCCATTGATTTGGATTGGGACTGGATCTTTGCACCACTTCAGCCTTTGTTTTCCAGATATCAACATTTATTAATTACATAAATGTTTCAAGTAGTGAAGTGACCGTTATAAGTCCTGTTTTACTAGCAGTACGTATCGTCTGCATAAAGTATAATGCTACCTTTTCAAGTTTTGATACATCTGTCGATACGTTAGTTCTAGAATTACATAACACCATTAGAACATATATTTAAAATCATATGTGATATTTCTCACACTGTCAACCTCTATTACTTATAAAAAAATCGCGTTCCTTGTTTGATACATATTTACTCATCTACCCATTCTATGGCCCATAGTAGTTTCCTGAACATCCATTATTTTCCATTACTGTCGGAAGTTTATTTCTGGTTTTATCTAGTTCTTTTACAGTGTCTACAATGACTATGTGTGTCTGTATATTAAATTCTCGATTTTCCTCTAAAATATGTTGTATAAGAATCGTAGTTAGTGTAGTTGATCTAAATCTGATCTCTTCTTTGTCAATAAGAATTTCTGAATAAATCTAATCGTTACTTTGCGCCTAATGTTCGTACACGAAATTATTAATTTTTTTGGTTTTTCAATCTATCTCGTATATTGTTTGTCAGCACATACTGAATCAGCTTTGCAACATCATGAATCCATATTAAAACTATCTACGATACGAATTGCAGAGAGCTTGTGCATTGTCGCATGGAGTGGGAGGAGAAACTGCAGTAGACAAATTATTGGAAGGATGAAACGCAACAGTCACAATTATTACAGAAACAATGGGACACACGTATTTCTATGTCAAACTAGGGGTCGAAGAGGAAACCCTATGAAAGCTTAGGCAGCAGCATTCTCGTAGAAAAGCACACACACACACACACACACACACACACACACACACACACACACACACACACACATTGATTGTATTGTATATACAACTATAGATGGCACAGGGAAACGTAGAGCAAGGAGTAAGTTGAGGGAAAGATAAGGGTCGGGTGATACACGGATCTCGAGAAGTCCTACTGTAAAACCTGGTAGGTAGGTAGTTCATGTTGCTCCGTACGAGGCTAGTGGCCAGGGGAAAGGACGGAGCCGACAGCCACTCGTGGAACTGACAGTCCTGTTAATGCCGTCAGCTGTATGGATGTTTCGACATTATCATATTTTTACAGTTTTCTGTGATTACATTCAACCGCATAACATTATATCCATTCTGGAACAGAATTACATATAAATCCTCGTGACCAAATGAGCACATCTGCCCGATAAAATATTACTGCCGATGCATGGCACACGTCAATTGTCCGCTTTTATGCCCGCTTTGTGGCAGATACTGCACCCGCGGGAACGAACGGTGAGCTGTTTTCCATTGTGACTTCATGCGCCGAGTTTTCACGGCAGTCAGTCAACACGTATGTCGTTAGTGCCACAGGCTGTTTTCGTCGATACAAATTGCATTTTTAACAGCACAGCAAACGCTGAAAAGGTGTGATAAGTAGTGAGACGGTCAGAGTGTCGTAACTGGATTTATTTCAGCTCTGTTCATAGACTCCATCTGCTATTCTTTTTCCCACGGGTCGTAATTCCACCAGAGCTCTGCCCTATAACCCCAATCTTGGTTTCCAAATCATTCCTGTTTCTATCCTGCTTATGGAAATACTACACCTGCAGCTTCGTAAGAGAGTCTGTGATGCTTCGGAACCTCTCTGAGACCAGGTTGTCGAACTGAGAATAGAGATCTACATCTACAGCTGCATCTACATTCTGCAAACCACCGTGAGGTGCATGGCAGAGCTACGTCCCATTGAACCAATTATTACGGTTTCTTCCTGTTCCATTCACGTATGCAGCGCGGGAAGAATGATTGAAAGCCTCTGCGCTCAGAAATTATTCTAATGTTATCCTCACGGTCCCTGTGTGAGCGATACGTAGGGCGTTGTATTATATCCATAGAGTAATCATTTAAAGCCGGTTCTTGAAACTTTGTTAATAGACGTTCTCGGAATGGTTTATGTCTATTTTCAGGAGTCTGCCATTTCAGTTCCTTCAGTATCTTCGTCACACGCCACCATGGATTAAAAAATGCTTGTGACCATTTGTGCTGCCCTTCCCCGTTCAATATCCTCCGTTAGTCCTATCTGGTACGAGTCCCACAAACATGAGCAATAATTTAGGGTGGGTCGCACGAGTGGTTTGTAAGTATTTCCTTTAGTAGACTGATCGCACTTCGCCAGTGTTCTACCAAAAACCGAAGTCTATCACCTGCTTTACCCAAAACTGAACCTATTTCATATCCCTACAAAGTATTGCACACAGGTATTACATGAGTTGGCCGATTCCACCAGTGACTCATTGAAATTGCAGTTATGGGATACTGCGTTTTTTCGTTTTGTGAAGTGCACAGTTTTACATTATTTAACACTTAGAACAAGTTTCGAATCTCTGTACCATGTTTATTTATGCAGGTTCTCTCACATAGTGTTTCATTATGGATAACTGCATCATTTTAAAAATGCCTGATTTTACTATTTATATGGTCTGCAAGGTCATTAATATACAATATGTATAGCAAGAGTCCCAACACACTTTCCTGGGGCACACCCGAAGTTACTTCTACATCTGATGATGACTCTCCATCCAAGGTAGGATGCTGTCTCCTCCTTTACAAAATGTCCTCAATCCAGTTACAAATTTCATTTGATATCCCATGCGATCGTACTTTTGACAATAAGGTAGGCGCGGTACTGAATCAAATGCTTTTCGGAAATCAAGAAACACTGCATCTACCTGGTTGCCTTGATTCAATGCTTTCTATATGTCATCTGAGAAAAGTGAGAGTTGGGTTTCACATGATCGATGTTTTCGAAAACTATGCTGGTTCGGATTAAGCAGGTCATTCTCTTCGTTGTGACTGTCATTTTATGCAGCACGAATACATGGAGTTACTTGACGATCTGATTCCTTAAGACATAACAGAGTCGAAATAGGCATAGCAAAGCATCGACGTTTCACTATCTGTGACAGTGGAGAATATTTCGATGGTGAGAACGGCAACGTTGTCTTTCTCCATAATAATGTCAATGGAAGGTTTAAAAGCAAATTTTCCATATTTGTTCGGATTAAGCAGGTCATTCTCTTCGTTGTGACTGTCATTTTATGCAGCACGAATACATGGAGTTACTTGACGATCTGATTCCTCAAGACATAACAGAGTCGAAATAGGCATAGCAAAGCATCGACGTTTCACTATCTGTGACAGTGGAGAATATTTCGATGGTGAGAACGGCAACGTTGTCTTTCTGCATAATAATGTCAATGGAAGGTTTAAAAGCAAATTTTCCATATTTGTTCGGATTAAGCAGGTCATTCTCTTCGTTGTGACTGTCATTTTATGCAGCACGAATACATGGAGTTACTTGACGATCTGATTCCTCAAGACATAACAGAGTCGAAATAGGCATAGCAAAGCATCGACGTTTCACTATCTGTGACAGTGGAGAATATTTCGATGGTGAGAACGGCAACGTTGTCTTTCTGCATAATAATGTCAATGGAAGGTTTAAAAGCAAATTTTCCATATTTGTTCGGATTAAGCAGGTCATTCTCTTCGTTGTGACTGTCATTTTATGCAGCACGAATACATGGAGTTACTTGACGATCTGATTCCTCAAGACATAACAGAGTCGAAATAGGCATAGCAAAGCATCGACGTTTCACTATCTGTGACAGTGGAGAATATTTCGATGGTGAGAACGGCAACGTTGTCTTTCTGCATAATAATGTCAATGGAAGGTTTAAAAGCAAGTTTTCCATATTTGTTTTAAGCTCAAGGTTTTAAAATGCTTGACATTTCTAAAAATAAGCCAATTTTTGATGGTAAAATTTATGTTTTTTCCATATGCTACACACTGAGGGTAAGTCCGGGGGAGTTGAACCACTCGGTGAGACGGACCAGTGGCGTTTTTCACAAAAGCGCCGCTCGAGAGTCGCTCCCGCTACTTTGTGAACAAATGTGGTGCAAAAATGTTGCTGTTATTTTCGTGTTAGTTTTGCAGAGAAAGCACATTCCCTGTTCCGGTAAGCCGAAAAGTTTCATCGTGTAGTTACATAGTTTTAGAATTTAGACTTCGTTTCCGCAATAGTGATGCAGTTCTTTTACTGTGAGCTTGACAGATGTCTAGGCATGAAACTAACCTAAAATAGTCACCGATTTCTCTACCTGCAGATAGCACTGCGATGGCTCGTCTCCCTCAGACAATCGGGAGAGATGCGTTATTTGGGAGAGATGACCACTGGTTTTAATTTGGCAGATATTGAGCGCAACTAAATACAGCTTCAAGGCATGTACAATAATTCCACTGAAGATGGGCGCAGTCGCAGACTATGCTTATTTATCGGGAGATACGTCTGCGCAAGCAAATGGAAGATCATAATCTCACACACAGGCCAACACCCTCTTCTAAACTCATCAAAAGACCTAGTGATCCCAAGGACATCGAAAGAACAGAGTCATCAGCACAAGTGAAATTCCTTCGCTGACACTTCGGACTCCACTCCTACTAAACCAAAAACTTCCAAGATTACCACTTCAAAACCAACTACTCCTAAGCCAACACAGACTAAATTTGCGGAAGAAATATCATCTGTTCCTCCTATCGATAAAATTATGAATTTTAAGAGGAAGGCAGAAACTGTATAGAAATCTCTAAACGCTGCTGAAACTACTGAAACTGTGAAGAGTTGATAAGAAAAGAAAGGAAACAGGAAAAAGGCACAAAAAGATCGTAAAAGATTAGAAAAACAGACTGAAGAGGCTATAAAGGAAAAATACTGCACCTAGATCACTGTGTTCATCAGAATCTACTATGTAGGAATCAACATGGATTCCGGAAACAGCGATCGTGTGAGACCCAACTCGTTTTATTTGTTCATGAGACCCAGAAAATATTAGATACAGGCTCCCAGGTAGATGCTATTTTTCTTGACTTCCGGAAGGCGTTCGATACAGTTCCGCACTGTCGCCTGATAAACAAAATAAGAGCCTACGGAATATCAGACCAGCTGTGTGGCTGGATTGAAGAGTTTTTAGCAAACAGAACACAGCATGTTGTTATCAATGGAGAGACGTCTACAGACGTTAAAGTAACATCTGGCGTGCCACAGGGGAGTGTTATGGGACCATTGCTTTTCACAATATATATAAATAACCTAGTAGATAGTGTCGGAAGTTCCATGCGGCTTTTCGCGGATGATGCTGTAGTATACAGAGAAGTTGCAGCATTAGGAAATTGTAGCGAAATGCAGGAAGATCTGCAGCGGATAGTCACTTCGTGCAGGGAGTGGCAACTGACCCTTAACATAGACAAATGTAATGTACTGCGAATACATAGAAAGAAGGATCCTTTATTGTATGATTATATGATAGCGGAACAAACACTGGTAGCAGTTACTTCTGTAAAATATCTAGGAGTGTGCGTGCGGAACGTGATAGCGTTACGGAGATGTTTAACAAACTCAAGTGGCAGACTCTGCAAGAGAGGCGCTCTGCATCGCGGTGTAGCTTGCTCGTCAGGTTTCGAGAGGGTGCGTTTCTGGATGAACTATCGAATATATTGCTTCCCCCTACTTATACCTCCCGAGGAGATCACGAATGTAAAATTAGAGAGATTAGAGCGCTCACGGAGGCTTTCAGACAGTCGTTCTTCCCGCGAACCATACGCGACTGGAACAGGAAAGTGAGGTAATGACAGTGGCACGTAAAGTGCCCTCCGCCACACACCGTTGGGTGGCTTGCGGAGTATAAATGTAGATGTAGATGTAGATGAAATGGTCGGCAATAGCAGATTTATTTGGCTGCTGTAATCGTGTGTGCCGTTTATGCTCAGTACATCGGTCCTCCACGGTCCTGATAGTTTGACCAATATATGCCATGCCGCAGCTACAAGGAATACGACATACACCCGCCTTACGCAGTCCAAGATCATCCTTAACGGAACTCAAAAGTGCTCTAATCTTAGATGGAAGTCGGAAAACGCATTTCACATCGTATTTCCGTAAAATACGACCGATCTTGTTGGACGTGTTTCCTACGTGACGCAAAAAGGCGGTAGATTTAGGTGTTGACTCAGAAGTTTAACGAATTCCTTTAGACACTCATGTGGATGACATCGCACTTTTCGTTATTTAGGGTCAACTTCCACTTTTCGCATCATTCAGATATCTTTCCTAAATCGTTATGCAATTTGTTTTGATCTTCTGATGACTTTATTAGTCGATAAACGACAGCGTCTTCTGCAAACAACCGAAGACGGCTGCTCAGACTGTCTCCCAGATCG
Source organism: Schistocerca cancellata (assembly GCF_023864275.1). NCBI lineage: Eukaryota > Metazoa > Arthropoda > Insecta > Orthoptera > Acrididae > Schistocerca > Schistocerca cancellata. Next base: position 48,557,526 of record NC_064630.1, on the reverse strand, counting down.
TTTATATAGATAAGGAACAGCAAAGGGCCTATAACACTACCTTGGGGAACGCCAGAAATCACTTCTATTTTACTCGATCACTTTCCGTCGGTTACTACGAACTGTGACCTCTCTGACAGGAAATCACAAATCCAGTCACATAACTGAGACGATACTCCATTAGCACGCAATTTCACTACTAGCCGCTTGTGCGGTACAGTGCCAAAAGCCGTCCGGAAATCCAGAAATACGGAATCGATCTGAAGTGCCTTGCCAATGGCACTCAACACTTCATGTGAATAAAGATCTAGTTGGGTTTCACAGGAACGATGTTTTCTAAACCCATGTTGACTGTGTGCCAATAGAGCGTATTCTTCGAGGTAGTTCATGATGTTCGAACACAATATATGTGCCAAAATCCTGCTGCATATCGACGTTATCTATACGGGCCTGTAATTTAGTGGATTACTCCTACTACCTTTCTTGAATATTGGTTTGACATGTGCAGGTTTCCAGTCTTTGGGTACGGATCTTTCGTCAAGCGAAAGATTGTATATGATTGTTAAGTATGGAGCTAATACATCAGCATACTCCGAAAGGAACCTAATTGGTATAAAGTCTGGACCAGAAGACTTGCTTTTATTAAGTGATTCAAGTTGCTTCTACGTTACTCATGTTGGCAGCTGTTCGCGATTCGATTTCTGGAATATTTACTTAGTCTTCTTTTGTGAAGGCATTTCGGAAGGCTGTGTTTAGTGTCTCTGCTTTGGCAGCGCTGTCTTCCATAGTATCTCCATTGCTGTCGCGCAGAGAAGGCATTGATTGAAACTTCCTGGCAGATTATAACTGTGTGCCCGACCGAGACTCGAACTCGGGACCTTTGCCTTTCGCGGGCAAGTGCTCTACCATCTGAGCTACCGAAGCACGACTCACGCCCGGTCATCACAGCTTTACTTCTGCCAGTAGAGCACTTGCCCGGGAAAGGCAAAGGTCCCGAGTTCGAGTCTCGGTCGGGCACACAGTTTTAATCTGCCAGGAAGTTTCATATCAGTGCACACTCCGCTGCAGAGTGAAAATCTCATTCTGGAAACATCCCCAAGGCTGTGGCTAAGCCATGTCTCCGTAGTATCCTTTCTTTTAGGAGTGCTAGTTCTCCAAGTTTCGCAGGAGAGCTTCTGTAAAGTTTGGAAGGTAGGATACGAGATACTGGCAGAAGTAAAGCTGTGATGACCGGGCGTGAGTCGTGCTTCGGTAGCTCAGATGGTAGAGCACTTTCCCGCGAAAGGCAAAGGTCCCGAGTTCGAGTATCGGTCGGGCACACAGTTTTAATCTGCCGGGAAGTTTCATATCAGCACACACTCCGCTGCAGAGTGAAAATCTCATTCTGGAAGGCATTGATTACCCATACTAACTCACAGGAAGTATCTGCTTCTATTTCGCAACAAGATAAACTACTTCTAACAGCAACAAACACTCCACCGCCAACCGTGTTTAGCCTATCTTTTCGGAACACCGTTAGGCATTGATTGTTTTTGCCGCTAACATACTTCACATACGGCCAGAACCTCTTTGGATTTTCTGCCAGGTTTCGAGACAGTTTCGTTGTGGAAACTGTTATAAGCATCTCGTATTGAAGTCCGCGCTAAATTTCGAGTTTCTGTAAAAGATTACCGATCTTGGGGATTTTGTGTCTGTTTAAATTTGGCATGTTTGTTTCGTTGTTTCTGCAACAGTGTTATAACCCGTTTTCTGTACCAAGGAGGATCAGCTCCGTCGTTTGTTAATTTATTAGGTATAAATTTCTCAATCGCTACCGATACTATTTCTTTGAATTCAAGCACATCTGGTCTACACTTCTATTGTTAATTTGGAAGGAGTGGAGTTTGTCTCTCAGGAAGGCGTCAAGTGAATTTTTATCTCCTTTTTGGAATAGGTATATTTTTCGAGGATTTGGAGATTACAATATTCAATCTCGCTACAACAACCCTGTGTTCACTAATCCATGAATCGGTTTTGATGCTCGTTATTAACTCAGGATTATTTGTTGCTAAGAGGTCAAGTGTGTTTTCACAACCGTTTACTATTCGCGTGGGCTCATGAGCTAACTGCTCGAAATAATTTTCAGAGAATGCGTTAGGCACAATTTCGGATGATATTTTATGCTTACCTCCGGAATTAAACATATATTTTCGCCAACATATCGAAGCTAAATTAAAGTCACCACCAACTATTATTGTATGAGTCGGGTACGTGTTTGAAATCAAACTCAAGTTTTCTTTGAACCTTTGAGCAACTGTATCATCTGAATCGGGAAGTCGGTAAAAGGATCCAATTGTTATTTTATTCCGGTTGTCAACAGTGACCTCTGCCGATACTAACTCACAGGAAGTATCTACTTCAATTTCGCAACAAGATAAACTACTTCTAACAGCAACAAACACTCCACCGCCAACCGTGTTTACCCTATCCTTTCGGAACACCGTTAGGTTCTCCGCAAAAATTTCGGCTGAGCTTATGTCCGGCTTTAGCCAGCTTTCAGTGCCTATAACGATTTGAGTATCAGTGCTTTCTATTAGCGCTTGAAGCTCTGATACTTTCCCAAGACAGCTACGACAATTTTCAGCTGTTATACCAATGGTTCCTGTATCTATGTCCTTTCTGTGTTCAGCCTGCAGCCTTTGTGACTGAAGCCCTTCTTGTGTTTTTCAGACACCCTCAAATCTAAAAAAAACGGCCTGCTACCCGTGTAGCCGCCTCCTGCGTATGGTGGACACTTGACCTATTCAGCTGTACCGGAAATCCAACCAACCTTTGGCGCAAGTCGAGTAATCTGCAGCGTACACGGTCGCAGAACCGTCTGAGCCTCTGATTCAGACCCTCCATTCGGCTCTGTACCAGAGGTCGGTAATCGGTCCTGTCGCCTATGCTGCAAATGGTCAGCTCCGTTTTCATCTTTCAAGTAAGACTGGCAGCCTTTACCACTCCTGTTAGCCGCTCAAAACCAGAGAGAATCTCTTCTGATCCAAAGTGACACACATCATTGGTACCGACGTGAGCAACCACCCTGTGCTCTTCATGGCATCTGGGAGGACCCTTTCCACATCTGGAATGACTCCATCAGGTATACACACGGAGTGCACATTCGTTTCCTTACCCTTCTTGTCAGCCAAGTCCCTCAGGGGTCTCATAACGCGCCTAACGTTGGAGCTCCCAACTACCAATAATCCCACCCTCTGTGATTGCCCGGATCTTGCAGGCTGAGTGGTTTCCTCTGAAGCAGGACAGGCGACACATCTGGCTCAGCGACAGTGTCAGCCACAGACAGATGATATAAAATTCGCTCCTGGTTAGGAACTGGTAAATGTTACAAAAGCGGTTACTTCCCTGTTGCTGCGTCTGTTTTAGTCGGCTACTGCTGCCCTTAATGCCACCTCCTGGCGCCTGTTGGTGTCAATGCTGAGCGGCGATGTGTTTCAAGCATTTTCTTGAGCCACCCATAAGAAAACCACGTGATTTCGATAATGGGCACCACGATTCTGCCTTCCGCAGCAGAGGCATCAAGAGAAGGGGTGAGTTGTGGGTAACAGCGAGAGGGGAGGTGACGACCTGCGCATCGTGTGACACGTCCACTGTGGCACTGGACAGAATTTTGGTGCCAGCATGACATCATCAACCCATCTTACACCTCACGTGAACTTCCGAGGTTTGGCCGTTCTCGCATTCGTCGACACCTTGCTGGCTGAAGCGTCGCCGAGCCCGAGGGTAACCCCGCAGGGCGTAACGCTTTTGTGAAAGGTTGTGGGCGTCTTTGAGCCAAATTTCACACTCCTTCGTCGCATTGTTGGGAAAATGATGGGTTTGGAAAAAGTTACTCTTTTATAGTCTTGCACATCGTACACCTGTACTCGTACTAACTTCATTTGAAGTCGGTGGCAGTCCGTAACCACGCACTCGCTGCGAGCATTATCCTATACTTTCACCTGTGACAGTTTTCGCTACTAATAGTTTTTCCCTCAATATACAATCTTGGCAGTGGGCGGATCTGGTGCCCCTCTCAGCTGGGCTCCCCGAGCAACCATTGAGTCTCTGGATCCTTAAACCGGTCCTGTGCCGCATCACGAAAGAAGAACAACAGGCGGCACTTCAAGTATCAGTTAATTGATGCTACAATGTCTAAACGTCGCCCTTAATTCCCTTGTGCAGCCAGACTGTCCGCTTAACCGTGAACTAGAATCAATGTTCTCTCTCTTTTTCCATTCGTGAATGGTACACGAGAATAAAAACTGTCGCATCGTCTGAGTATAGTGCCGAATCTCACCGGCTTTACCGTCGTGATCGTGACGTAAGATACAAGGAAGAGAGGGTAAGCAATATGTCTCCTAGAAACTGGGCTCTAGGAATTTTTACAGGAAGACTCCTCGAAAGGTAATCACCTTTCCTGTAGCGTCTCCCGTTAGTCATTTAAATGTGTCTCTAACGCTTTGTTGCTGGTTAAACAAATTCGAGATATTCACTTCCACATTGAGCCTTGTTGTCTTTGGGTACTACTGTCTATGTTTCTCAAATGGCCAATATCAAGCACCAAGTCTTCCCGTGGCGTAAAATTACATTCGAAAGTCGTCATCACTGTATTCGTGAAGTATAGCGCTCTGTTAGATAATCGTGAACTACTTATTATGAACTCAGACAATATTTTCAATAGCAACTTTACAGCTAATGTTTTGACTGCATTAATGGGCTTATTTTGATTTATGAATAGTACTGATACTATTTACAGTTTCCTTGAGAGATGTCACGCTACTCTCGTATTTTAACAACATTGTCAGTCAGATTAACATTCATATTTTAGGTCGTGATTTTGGTGTTACCCCATACTATATTTGCTTCGTGTGCTTAATGACGTTTTGTATATGAGAAAATTGTGGGAAGAATGCTCTTGTAACTGTATGTGTAAACTGTAGAGAGCTAGTACCTGGGGGACTGTAGCGGAGGCAACCGAGAACAATGAGCGAACCAAATTGGAGGCCATAAATCCTGAGTGCAGAGACCTGGCTGTGTGAGTGATTCTGAGAAGCAACGCTCAGTGGTTGTGACCTGCAGAGGTACTTCTGGCCAAAGCTCTCTCCTCCTTTCACTTAAAGTCAGACAGAAGGGCTCTAGTTTGCAAAAAAATTTACCCGGGCCTGGCCCCAGTCCCTTCGAAAGATGGCCGGATGGCTTAAAGTGGGTGGAGGAAGCCATTTAAAAGAGACTGCCGTAAACTGAGCTTTTGGGCAAAGGTCATAAAACCCTGTGCATTATCATGTTAGAAACTGGGACGATATGGACAAAGCAGCTGGTGTACATGTCTGGTGGAGGTAGGACTGTAAGCCCTCTTGACGCCAGGATGTCACCAGGATTTTTAGTGAACGGTAAAAACATATATGTAATCGACACTACAGTCTGGGAAGCCTAATAGCCTTCTTTCAAAAACTGGGAATGATTGGCCTGGAAAGATTAGATCATTCTGTAAATAAGAGAGTGTGGACCCATTTAGGTAGCTGATTGCAATTGATTCCATTTGAAGAGAGTTGGGTTTCACAGAGCATTCATGTAAACAAAGTCAGATTGCACCCTAAAATGGATTAATTCAGAGGAGAATTCGTATAACTCCCTCCATAATGTATGCTTTGCCTATCGAACACCATTCCTTAACGATTTGTGTCTGTCATTTTTGTGTAAGAGTTATCAGCTGGTTCTCCAGAGAGTTGTAATTACTAAAGGTTTATGAAAACCTGTCATTGTTTTGTAAACTTAAATACGCCAATATTCTCATTCATGCTCCCTCTACTAAACACTGTTTTACTTTACCGTGTTGGTACATGGGTATACCAGCAATTTGAGGTTCTGCATTATTAAATTAGTTAATCTGGTTATTAATTTCACTTCTGAAAGTGACTACATGCACAGGCCAACGAAAGTGCCATAATTAAATTCACTAATTCATATAGAAGGGTCAGGCGAGTAGCACGTGATTTGAAGGTTGTTGCCAAGATAACACTATTGTTTATGTAATTGTAATAACATTTAACTTCACTCAGACATAGGTTATATTTATGATTAAAGCAAGCCATGGCTTGCATCCTCTAAGGCTAAATAATTCCAGAAACAATTTTAATCTAATCATGTGTTTTATTATATAGCTTTGATCCCCCTTACTCCAGCAAGTACCAGATCATTTGCTGGTAATAAATTTCCTAAAATACCTTTCTACGGTAATGTCTCCAGTAGAATCGGCAAATTTTCGTTTCCAATGAATATTGACCAAAACTTGAGGCATAAGGAAACTATAATGTGGGATAAATTTATGTCACCAGGTGTATATAATATTACATGCGAAGACTGTAACGCTAAATGTATAGGTCAGACGGAATGAAATTTCGGAACCCGTTCTAACTCAATGTCGGCAATAAGTGCGCATTTGCGCGAAGCTGTTGATCTTATAACCGACATTCTAAAGATTATGCAGGTACAACATTTCGAAAGCAAAGATAATACCCTTACTGTTTTAGAAGAGGTTGACATTTACTAAGCTCTAAAACAATTCCCTGATTCCACCCTGAACGCGTAGACAGATCTGCAACACAAGCGTCTTTTAGCAAATTTTGGCTGTCTAAGGACATAGGCATTACTCCAACAGGCAACTATTTTATTATCACAGGTCTTTACCCTCGCAGATTAGCCTTTTGCGTTTTTTCGCTAATATTGTGTTATAAATTTATTTCCAGGCGCGCGGAGTGGCCACGCGGTTTGAGGCGCCTTGTCGCGTATTGCGCGGTCTCTCCCGCCGGAGGTTCGAGTCCTCACTCGGGCAAGAGTATGTGTGTTGTTCTTAGCATAAGTTGGTTTAAGTAGTGTGTAAGTCTAGGAACCGATGTCCTGAGCAGTTTGGTCTCTTAGGAATTCACACACATTTGAACTTATTTTTATTTCCACTCAGATTTTATTAATATGCTACATTTTAATTGTCCACTTTCAATTTTTCTTTTATAAATGGGACTCAATATTTTCTATACTGTGTTACATATTTTTAAGTAGTTTCGCGTAAGTTCTGCTGCTCCCCACCCGTCACTCTTCCATAGCGATAGTTTTGTTTCCGTCGCCTCTGACGCCTCCTGTAACCATCTTCCGCATTGCATAGTTCAGTACTATGTCGCCTGCTGACACTCAACCACCTTCACGCTCATTGCACGGTAAGGCTCTTCTTGTTTATGGTCCTATGCACTGAAATTCTCCAGGTGCGTTACTAGTCTACAGTTTTGTTTGTCCCACATGGTCTTTATTGAGGTTTTATTTTGATACGTTCTATGCTATCCCATTTATTTTATCTAAGGCATATAGATTTTAGCGCGCTGCTTGTTTATAACTTGACATGCACGACGGGAAGTGGCCCTAAAGCAGTTACTGTTCAGCTATGAGTTGGTAGATAGAATATCTGTACCTTCCAAGTATTGGTATTGATACTGTACTTCAGCATCATTTTGTTCTTAAGAAAATGGTTGGTGCTCAAGTATTGTTATGCTATACTGTACTTCAGTATTCTTTTATTCTTCGGAATATTGTTAAGAATTCTTTGTAAGAAAATTTTTTCTTTATTAATTTTTGTACAGACCACTTGAAGATGCGTCTTCAATAGACGCGAATCCGGTCGTTACTTCGAACAGAAGTATATTACAGTCACTGCTGATCACTTCATTGAAAATGTAGAAATTTGGCTCCGGTGGTGTGCAATTTACGCTGGCCGTGGTGGCCGAGCGGTTCTAGGCGCTTCAGTCCGGAACCGCGCGACTGCTACGGTCGCAGGTTCGAATCCTGCCTTGGGCATGGATGTGTGTGATGTCCTTAGGTTAGTTAGGTGTAAGCAGTTCTAAGTTCTAGGGAACTGATGACCTCAGATGTTAAGTCCCATAGTGCTCAGAGCCATTTGAACCATTTAAAATAATTAATCATGTAATTCCTGCAAGTAGCTGGCTGATCTTTTAAAATAACTTGATGGCTCATCAAATTTCTTTAATTATGCGAGTTTTATAATGTAAACATATTTTATAGGAATTGCTCAAGGTTAAGCACAAACGCTGGTTGTAATCACTACTTACAGAGGTCAGAGTCAGGTAATTATTGCTTTATCCCAAAGAGAGAGCATTTATTTTGCGGCCATGTTATCGGTTTTGTCTCAGGTACTGTCTCCTACGCCACTGAGCCTTGGTTCCCCTCTACCAAAATTCTATCACTCTCCATGACTCTGCTTCACTTTCTACAGCTGGCTATCTTCACCCATTCGTACCCTGTATGTACTCCTACCAATGATTCCTAGCCTTTCCCACATCGAACACCTTCGGATCTCCTACGTTCTTTGGAAACTCGATACCAGGCACCCAATCTTTTCATCATTTGTTTCCCAACTCCGCACTTATACTAGTACATACCCCAAACTCACAGCTTCGTACTCTCCATAAATATCAGAATGACATTACAACCACCCTCAATATTCGCCCGTGAAGTATGCTCATACATTTATCCATCCTTTCCAGTTTAACAGAATATTCGTTTTCTCTACTTGTTATGGCTCTTGCTCTTCCGACTCCTATTTTTCGACTTGCTGCCTATTTAAGGCTCCTCTTCTTCATCGCTCGACTCAGCTTCATTTGCTGGACACTATCCCAGACAAAACCTATGTTAGCTATCTACTTCAAAAAAATCCAAACCTTTTTCTCTTCTTATCCATCCATCTCTCTAACCAACGTCGCAATGAGTAGAAGACAATAGTATTCTTTTCTTAGTCAACAACAGAAATTACCCGTAACTTCTTGATAGGATAATGGCTGACTATAGTGCTCTACTTGATTTTCCAGCATATTTCAACACTACTGTAACTACATACAGAAGGCATTGACTTAGTAACATTTTATCACTGGTGAATCATACATCCATGATTATAATTAAGAAACAAATAGAGTTCATTGGGCCATGAAGTGATTTATACACCACATAGAAATAAACAGTAAGAAAAACCTATTTATTTACGTGGAGTATTACAAAATTATCCTAACCTGTAAATGTATGCTTCTTTTATTGCAAATGAGTGTGTGCCATCGGTTACATGCTCATACAGGGGCAAAGGAAAGTGTAGCTCATCCAAAGTTTGCAGAAAGATTTCCACGAGGCGCACCAAGTCGCCATACGATTTGTTGTTGTTATTGTGGTCTTCAGACCTGAGACTGGTTTGATGCAGCTCTCCATGCTACTCTATCCTGTGCAAGCTTCTTCATCTCCCAGTACTTACTGCAACCTACATCCTTCTGAATCTGCTTAGTGTATTCATCTCGTGGTCTCCCTCTACGAATTTTACCCTTCACGCTGCCCTCCAATGCTAAATTATCTTATTGTAATTCTTCCCACCGCGGCCACTTTCGCCAACGCGCCACGAGCGGCCGAGACGGACATCGTGGGGCGAGCGCCCGGGGGGCAGACACTGCAGTCATTCTGCAAGGACACGGAGGGAAGCCGGGGCGGACGCCCGCACCTTGCTGAAGGAGGGACACGATGCGAAGAGCCTGTCTGACAACGAGAAGCGTGCCGAGAACTGATGGATCTGCAGCCATTAGGACGGAACGACAAGAATGTACCCGCAAAAGCATCTGAGTTCTTCTGGCCTGGCGGCAGTCATTTTACCTGCCTTACAAAGCAGGAACGTGCCGACATTTCCAGCACCCCATGGGCACAGCGAGGGGGGTGCACAAAGCGCGGGGAATTGGCGCAGGGAGGCGTGTGAAAGAAGCCAGCGTTCTTAAGAAGATGATGGAGCCCAAACGTGAGTATATCCAGGGCTCACGCAGAGAGAGCGGCTATAAAGAAGTGTTGTGTAGCTGCTCTCCGAACAGCCTCGGAATGCAGGGAACACATCTTAAGAACGTGAAATCGTGAGAAAGATGCTATTTCACGAGGCACACGCTAGCCAACGCCTGATAGGAAATTTCCACCCCACACGGAGAGGCGTGGCGATGAAACGGCGATCTGTCATTAGGCTACATTGAAAATTTAGTCCGCCAATGACAACGCCGAAAGGAAGAATATCTCGAAGAGGAGTTGAGCTGAGAGATGGAGGAGAAGCGTGATGGGAGTGGTGGAGATACCATAGAAACAAGAGGACTTGGGCAGGAATTGTTAGCGCTAGAATTTCACCCGGAACAAGTCCCGCCCACTCACCCCCGGTTTTCCCGGTCTTTGTTCGGCGCCTGGGCATCGTTTCAATTGACCCACGTGGTTTACCGCGTTCGGCTGCACTTGAAGTGAATGTTAAATTAATATCTTGCTAGGTTTTAAATTTTGCCAGATAGTTAAAAGACACTTTACAAAAAACGTGCACAATAGGCCTCAGCTGTGCCAGATACTTCCAAAGCATACGTAAGAGAAAACAATTAAGCACTGAATTCTTTAAATACAAAAACTCAGTATTCAGATGAGTAGCCTATAAAGAAACATACTTCTATGTGAGAAAAAGCACCCAAAGCTACAACAGGAAAAACCTACCCTCAGAGAATAATTTGCTTGGAGAAAGAGGAAGCACAGTATACTCGACATTTAAGTTTCAAAACTCAGACAGTATATGTGAAACAAGCACCAGTGTTCACTACACTTCCAGATGGCATCAAAATTACTTTGTTCTTGCTAGATCGATCCAAGCTGTTTTTGCATGTTATTTACTGAATAGTTTTGCTGAAAACTTTTAGGGGTGGAAGAAGAACTAGCACAGCATGAAGGACATTTTACAGCCGTGAAACACCGCAGCATTTATTTCCTCCATAACTGCTCTGTGATAAACATACACATTATCATTATCATTTTTTAAAAAATGGTTTGAATGACATTTACGAAATTATAAATCTTTTGGTTAAAAACAAACAGGATAAAGAATAACGACAGATTTTTTTCCTGAGACGCTTGCAACAGCATGTAGGACACTAATCAAACAGAAACAGCCACAATTCTTTATAACCTCGTTTATAATGCGCAGGTATGGCACTGGAGGAATTAACATGTTAAAATTCATTACCCATACAAATACTAACGAAATATGGAATATAAGCAACTGTCTTACTGCTCTCATTAGGCATTTCTACTTTATGGCATTCTTATATTCTTTAATTTTGGTGAGCTACTATGAGGGCCTACATAAACAAAACGACTTTCACTTATTTCTATATAAAGTTAATTTTAAACAACAGAGTTAGTCGACTGCATCTGTGGCTTTACTCCCGACATGACAGATTCAAGATAATTGTTTTTGCACTGTATACTTGCTCTGCTGTTTCCCTGAAATAAACGTATTATAATAGGTGAATTATTTAATGAAAATTTGTCCTTATCACGTTATTTTCTGTTTTCTATTGCTGGCGATGCTTTCAGTTCTCTAATCCTTTTGTTTTTGTAATAATGCACATTCGTATTATATTACTACCCAGAAAAACTTAAATTTCTTATCATTACTGAATCTCATCACAGTGTAACACGAGTTGGACTGTGACGATAACAACTTTGATGTAGCTTCCAGTTTGTGGAACTGGCGGCTGTTTAGTGGAGGGCCTTACACTATGGATAGGCACGGTGGAGGAGGGGGGGGGGTGAATGGGCAGGAGTTGTTCCGGGTGAAATCCTAGCGCTGAGGACATGTGACATGGGCGCTCTTCCACCATCGCCAACATCCGCCTTCCAACGCCGTGGTTTCTACACTGCTGGCCATTAAAATTGCTACACCAAGAAGAAATGCAGATGATAAACGGGCATTAATTGGACAAATATATTATATTAGAACTGACACGTCATTACATTGTCACGCAATTTGGGTGCATAGATCCTGAGAAATCAGTACCCAGAACAACCACCTCTGGCCGTAATAACGGCCTTGATACGCCTGGGTATTGAGTCAAACAGAGATTGGCTGGCGTGTACAGGTACATGCAGCTTCAACACGATACCACTGTTCATCAACAGTAGTGACTGGCGTATTGTGACGAGCCAGTTGCTCGGCCACCATTGACCAGACGTTTTCAGTTGGTGAGAGATCTGGAGAATGTGCTGACCAGGGCAGCAGTCGAACATTTTCTGTATCCAGAAAGGCCCGTACAGGACTTGCAACATGCGGTCGTGCATTATCCTGCTGAAACGTAGGGTTTCGCAGGGATCGAATGAAGGGTAGAGCCAGGGGTCGTAACACATCTGAAATGTAACGTCCACTGTTCAAAGTGCCGTCAATGCGAAAAAGAGGTGACCGAGACGTGTAACCAATGGCACCCCATTCCATCACGCCGGGTGATACGCCAGTATGGCGATGACGAATACACCCTTCCAATGTGCGTTCACCGCGATGTCGCCAAACACGGATGCGACCATCATGATGCTGTAAACAGGACCTGGATTCATCCGAAAACATGACGTTTTGCAATTCGTGCACCCACGTTGTCGTCGAGTACACCATCGCAGGGCTCCTTGCGTGTGGTGCAGCGTCAAGGGTAACCGCAGCCATGGTCTCCGAGCTGATGCTCCATGCTGCTGCAAACGTCGTCGAACTGTTCGTGGAGATGGTTGTTGTCTTGCTGACGTCCCCATCTGTTGACTCGGGGATCGAGACGTGGCTGCACGATCCGTTACAGCCATGCGGATAGGATTCCTGTCATCTCGACTGTTAGTGACACGAGGCCGTTGGGATCCAGCATGGCGTTCGGTATTACCCTCCTGAAGCCACCAATTCCATGTTCTACTAACAGTCATTGGATCTCGACCAACGCGAGCTGCAATGTCGCGATACGATAAACCGCAATCGCGATAGGCTACAATCCGACCTTTATCAAAGTCGGAAACGTGATGGTACGCATTTCTCCTCCTTACACGAGGCATCACACCAACGTTTCACCAGGCAACTCCGGTCAACTGCTGTTTGTGTATGAGAAATCGGTTGGAAACTTTCCTCGTGGCAGCACGTTGTAGGTGTCGCCACCGGCGCCAACCTTGTGTGAATGCTCTGAAAAGCTAATCATTTGCATATCACAGGATCTTCTTCCTGTCGGTTAAATTTCGCGTCTGTAGCACGTCATCTTCGTGGTGTAGCAATTTTAATGGCCAGTAGTGTATATAACGTTAATTTTAAACAACAGAGTTAGTCGACTGCATCTGTGGCTTTACTCCCGACATGACAGATTCAAGATCATTGTTGTTGCACTGTATACTTGCTCTGCTGTTTCCCTGAAATAAACGTATTATAATAGGTGAATCATTTAATGAAAATCTGTCCTTATCACGTTATTTTTTGTTTTCTATCGCTGGCGATGCTTTCAGTTCTCTAATCCTTTTGTTTTTGTAATAATGTACGTTCGTATTATATTACTATCCAGAAAAACTTAAATTTCTTATCATTACTGAATCTCATCACAGTGTAACACGAGTTGGACTGTGACGATAACAACTTTGATGTAGCTTCCAGCTTGTGGAACTGGCTGCTGTTTAGTGGAGGGCCTTACACTATGGATAGGCGTGGAGAGAGGTGAATGGGTAGGACTTGTTCCGGTGATATCCTAGGGCTTAGGGCACGTGACATGGGCGCTCTACCAACATCGCCAACATCCGCCTTCCAACACCGTGGTAGCACAGCTTCGGCCACGCGACGGACAACTGTCAGACAACGTGGAGGTCGTAGCTGGACCGCGCCGTAATGCCTCGATTGCTGACGAGGGCAGCCGACTCTCGCAGCACAGCTCCGAGGCTACGCGTCGTCCGATGCAGCGCCTGCCGCCGTCAGCAGTATAAGACAAACGATTACGAAGAATGCTGAGACGATTCGTTCCCTCCTCCTTCCCCTAAATAAATGGTTTAAATGGCTCTGAGCACTATGGGACTTAACATCTATGGTCATCAGTCCCCTGTAACTTAGAACTACTTAAACCTAACTAACCTAAGGACAGCACACAACACCCAGCCATCACGAGGCAGAGAAAATCCCTGACCTCGCCGGGAATCGAACCCGGGAACCCGGGCTTCCCCTAAATAACTGTGCCGTGTCCACGCCCAGTGAAATCGGCCCTACGATGTATAATTTTGTTTTGGTTTGTGTAAACAGCACGAAAATAAATACATTTATTTCATGTTTTGATCATAAGCAATCTTTTCTACTCATACATGAGCCCCTTAATTTTGTGCCCTTTGTGTTTGATTTCATTTAAACGTCGATAAGAATTATTGGCTCCTGACGTGGAGGTATCTCATCAGTCATCCGCTCGTCATTTCACGTCCGACAGCAGAGGGAAGAATTCACAGTCCACCACATTTTAGGCGCCCAGCGTGGGGCGACCTCATTGGTAATTTTCATGGTATCAGATGGTTCAAATGGCTCTGAGTACTGTGCGACATAACTTCTGAGGTCATCAGTCGCCTAGAACTTAGAACTAATTAAAGCTAACTAACCTAAGGACAGCTCACACATCCATGCCCGAGGCAGGATTCGAACCTGCGACCGTAGCGGTCGCTCGGTTCCAGACCATGGTATCAGATGTCACAAAATAATTTCTGTAGTTCAGTACACTATTTATGGAAAGTCTGGTACGTGTATTTCAGAAGCAGATAACCTACTGAGGTCGCACAGCATAGCTGTCAACAGACAGATGTGATTTTCGCAGAGTCCGTAGTGAGCAAGACATCCATATTGACTTTTTCACCTGTTGTTTGATGTATATGAGTAACAATGCTAATTTCTCCATACAGCGGTATCACATGGTTAATTGTGATGTTCACTTAATATGCAGATCATGATGGGAGTATATAGCGGGTACGAAATGACGAGCTAAATGGGTGTAATTTCTTATTTCAACTTCGAATCAGTCGCGAAATGGAAAACCACAGCGAAAATTAAAAAAAAATTATTTGCATCATTTAGCTACAGCTTCGAGCTATTTCACATATAGTCGCCTCTGCGACTCACACACTTATCGTAGTGTGGTACCATCTTTCCAGTAATAGAAGGCAGCCCCTGTGATTTTCGCCAATGCGCTAAGTTGGTCTGCAGATCATAGTCTGTGCCAAAATGATATCCTTATAGCCAGCAGTTCATGTGAGCCAAGCGGTGAGTATGAGGGGGGAGCCAAGTCTGTGCTGTACGGCGGGTGATCAAACACTTTGCATCGAAAACCTTGCAGTGTGCAGCTGAGCATTACCCGAAGAAGAAAATGCATGGCAGTTATGTTATGTGGGCTTCATGAAATCAGGCGAAACCCTTCAACAGGCACTTTACACTTGGTAGGAGAAACTATTGTTATGGACTTCTTCAGGTGCTCACTGTGCACTCTGAGCTGAAAAGTGCGAAGTCTCGCGGTATACAGGCATACCAAAGACACTGCGCAACACATATGCGCAAAGCTTCACCAGACATTCATTGTGGTTTTAATTTCGTGACCGATCCGGAGGATGAAAAGAAACAGCCGTCATAATACAGGGTTTAATGGGTATAGGTGCAGATATTCACACATATGAATGGGTTGGTTGCTTTTGCTTTGTGTGGAACAGCCTTACACGTAACAAACTTCATGATCTGATATTTTCTCCATGGTCGTAACTGTACTACTAAGTGGAGAGTTGTTGTTGTTGTTGTCTTCAGTCCTGAGACTGGTTTGATGCAGCTCTCCATGCTACTCTATTCTGTGCAAGCTTCTTCATCTCCCAGTACCTACTGCAACCTACATCCTTCTGAATCTGTTTAGTGTATTCATCACTTGGTCTCCCACTACGATTTTTCCCCATCCACGCTGCCTTCCAATACTAAATTGGTGATTCCTTGATGCCTCAGAACATGTCCTACCAACCGATCCCTTCTTCTGGTCAAGTTGTGCCACAAACTTCTCTTCTCTCCAATCCTATTCAATACTTCCTCATTAGTTATGTGATCTACCCATCTAATCTTCAGCATTTTTCTGCAGCACCACATTTCAAAAGCTTCTATTCTCTTCTTGTCCAAACTATTTACCGTCCATGTTTCACTTCCATACATGGCTACACTCCATACAAATACTTTCAGAAATGACTTCCTGACACTTAAATCTATACTCGATGTTAACAAATTTCTCTTCTTCAGAAACGCTTTCCTTGCCATTTCCAGTCTACATTTTATATCCTCTTTACTTCGACCATCATCAGTTATTTTGCTCCCCAAATAGCAAAACTCCTTTACTACTTTAAGTGTCTCATTTCCTAATCTAATACCCTCAGCATCACCCGACTTAATTCGACTGAATTTCATTATCCTCGTTTTGCTTTTGTTGATGTTCATCTTATATCCTCCCTTCAAGACACCATCCATTCCGTTCAACTGCTCTTCCAAGTCCTTTGCTGTCTCTGACAGAATTACAATGTCATCGGTGAATCTCAAAGTTTTTATTTCTTCTCCATGGATTTTAATACCTACTCCAAATTTTTCTTTTGTTTCCTTTAATGCTTGCTCAATATACAGATTGAATAACATTGGGGAGAGGTTGCAACCCTGTCTCACTCCCTTCCCAACCGCTGCTTCCCTCTCATGCCCCTCGACTCTTATAACTGCCATCTGCTTTCTGTACAAATTGTAAATAGCCTTTCGCTCCCTGTATTTTACCCCTGCCACCTTTAGAATTTGAAAGAGGGTATTCCAGTCAACATTGTCAAAAGCTTTCTCTAAGTCTACAAATGCTAGAAACGTAGGTTTGCCTTTCCTTAATCTTTCTTCTAAGATAAGTCGTAAGGTCAGTATTGCCTCACGTGTTCCAGAATTTCTACGGAATCAAACTGATCTTCCCCGAGGTCGGCTTCTACTAGTATTTCCATTCGTCTGTAAAGAATTCGTGTTAGTATTTTGCAGCTGTGGCTTATTAAACTGATTGTTCGGTAATTTTCACATCTGTCAACACCTGCTTTCTTTGGGATTGGAATGATTATATTCTTCTTGAAGTCTGAGGGTATTTCGCCTGTTTCATACATCTTGCTCACCAGATGGTAGAGTTTTGTCAGGAATGGCTCTCCCAAGGCCGTCAGTAGTTCTACTGGAGTGTTGTCTACTCCGGGGGCCTTGTTTCGACTCAGGTCTTTCAGTGCTCTGTCAAACTCTTCACGCAGTATCGTATCTCCCATTTCATCTTCATCTACATCCTCTTCCATTTCCATAATATTGTCCTCAAGTACATCGCCCTTCTATAGACCCTCTATATACTCCTTCCACCTTTCTGCTTTCCCTTCTTTGCTTAGAACTGGGTTTCCATCTAAGCTCTTGATGTTCATACAAGTGGTTCTCTTATCTCCAAAGGTCTCTTTAATTTTCCTGTAGGCAGTATCTATCTTACCCCTAGTGAGATAAGCCTCTACATCCTTACATTTGTCCTCTAGCCATCCCTGCTTAGCCATTCTGCACTTCCTGTCGATCTCATTTTTGAGATGTTTGTATTCCTTTTTGCCTGCTTCATTTACTGCATTTTTATATTTTCTCCTTTCATCAATTAAATTCAATATTTCTTCTGTTACCCAAGGATTTCTACTAGCCCTCGTCTTTTTACCTACTTGATCCTCTGCTGCCTTCACTACTTCATCCCTCAAAGCTACCTATTCTTCTTCTACTGTATTTCTTTCCCCATTCCTGTCAATTGTTCCCTTATGCTCTCCTTGAAACTCTGTACAACCTCTGGTTCTTTCAGTTTATCCAGGTCCCATCTCCTTAAATTCCCACCTTTTTGCAGTTTCTTCAGTTTTAATCTACAGGTCATAACCAAGATTATGGTCAGAGTCCACATCTGCCCCTGGAAATGTCTTACAATTTAAAACCTGGTTCCTAAATCTCTGTCTTACCATTATATAATCTATCTGATACCTTTTAGTATCTCCAGGGTTCTTCCATGTATACAACCTTCTATCATGATTCTTAAACCAAATGTTAGCTATGATTAAGTTGTGCTCTGTGCAAAATTCTACCAGGCGGCTTCCTCTTTCATTTCTTAGCCCCAATCCATATTCACCTACTACGTTTCCTTCTCTCCCTTTTCCTACACTCGAATTCCAGTCACCCATGACTATTAAATTTTCGTCTCCATTCACTATCTGAATAATTTCTTTTATTTCATCATACATTTCTTCAATTTCTTCGTCATCTGCAGAGCTAGTTGGCATATAAACTTGTACTACTGTAGTAGGTGTGGGCTTCGTATCTATCTTGGCCACAATAATGCGTTCACTATGCTGTTTGTAGTAGCTTACCCACATTCCTATTTTCCTATTCATTATTAAACCTACTCCTGCATTACCCCTATTTGACTTTGTATTTATAACCCTGTAGTCACCTGACCAGAAGTCTTGTTTCTCCTGCCACCGAACTTCACTAATTCCCACTATATCTAACTTTAACCTATCCATTTCCCTTTTTAAATTTTCTAACCTACCTGCCCGATTAAGGGATCTGACATTCCACGCTCCGATCCGTAGAACGCCAGTTTTCTTTTTCCTGATAACGACATCCTCTTGAGTAGTCCCCGCCTGGAGATCCGAATGGGGGACTGTTATACCTCCGGAATATTTTACCCAAGAAGACGCCATCATCATTTAATCATACAGTAAAGCTGCATGCCCTCGGGAAAAATTACGGCCGTAGTTTCCCCTTGCTTTCAGCCGTTCGCAGTACCAGCACAGCAAGGCCGTTTTGGTTATTGTTACAAGGCCAGATCAGTCAATCATCCAGACTGTTGCCCTTGCAACTACTGAAAAGGCTGCTGCCCCTCTTCAGGAACCACACGTTTGTCTGGCCTCTCAACAGATACCCCTCCGTTGTGGTTGTACCTAAGGTACGGCTATCTGTATTGCTGAGGCACGCAAGCCTCCCCACCAACGGCAAGGTCCATTGTTCATGGGGGGGGGGGGGAAGTGGAGAGTGCCTGTCAGTATAGATTAACTGCGTTGTGTCCATTTAAACATCTGACCTGTTGCGTAGCGAAAATAAGCATTAGTGGTTTGCTCTTGCCACGTGTCCTTGGAGGTACTACCCAATTTAAGAACATACGACTTGTAATAGCTATAATTATTAGTCTGAAAGTGCCGTAAATACTGATTTACTGAATTCATGTACACCGTTCCTTGCTAACCAACAGAAATACCTGCACTTACGCTGTTACACCTTGTATATCGGACGGATGATATGTGAAGCCGACCCTGGACAGTAATTGAAACATACAAGGCACCTGCCAGTCAGACCCAACGAAGAGTGGCTAGGAAGCAGAGTGGCTAAGAAGCAGCCAAATGGAGCGGCCTAAACGTCTCCCGTTAAAGAGGCTGTGTGGCGAGGGGGAAGGGGGGAGGGAGGGAGGTGAAGGCGAGGGTGTCGCTTGGTGTGTGCTGCCAGCCCATGAAAGCCGCTGCTGGTTGGTCTCCAAATGTCGGTCACACCAGATGGGACGGAGGAGGGCCATACTCGCCTATAGGCTGGTTGTAGTTACATCAACATAGGCCTCTTGTGGACAGATCTTGCAAAACCGATATTCACAGGTACTGGAAAAAACACAGATTGTCACACCGAAGGAATACCTTCCGTGAGAAACTTCCTCGGCGATTGTGATCTGTTGGCAACAAGAAGGAAGTGGGCTGGCCGATAAGACTTAGGTGAGCACCAAAACAAGGAAAGGGAGATGTGGTCCTAGTGTGGTACGTTACTGGTAGACTTCAGAGGAGGGACTTCGTTGCTAGCCTTGAAGAGACGCACTTTTGTGCAACTAAGAAATCGCTTGAGACTTTGCTTCTGAGCGCCGTGTCAATGGGAATAATTGCCACTAACTCTGGAAATCGTCACCAGCACAGGCCGCAAGAAAACACGTCACCGCCACTGCCCTAACATTTCCCTACACTGCTCGTCAGTGTGGTGTGCCAAGAGCACAGCTTCACTAAATCTCATTGCCAGCGCGCCATATGCACCGCTTGGTAATTACAAGCACTAATTCCTCCCTGCACAGTCCGTCTACCACTGTTTTGGTCGTCGCAGAGTAACAAATAACACACTAGTAACGATCGTAAGATATTTTCATTAGTAAGCAGTCACCGACAAAAAGTTGGTCATCCGCAGAGACACAGATTCACGAAACCTCATCGCTATTATGCACCGCTTGGTAATTACAAGCACTAATCCTCCATGCACAGTCTGTCTACCACTCTTTTGGTCATCTCAGAGTAACAAATAACACACTAGTAACGATCATGAGATAGTTTCATTAATAAGCAGTCACCGACAAAAAGTTAGTCATCCGCGGATACGTCACACTAATACCGTCAGAAAAAGCTGTAGTCTGGTTAATGATCTCAGTTTGGAGAGGGACCATCCACAAGTTTCCTCACGCACGCCATTCCCAGATTAAAGCACTCGTTGCTGATCAGATGCTATAAAGCTACGAAACTACGAGACGTTGATTGCTATGTTTCATCCGCTGCTCGATATGGTCGCAGACATTTTGTGTTAGTTTAAGATGGGGAAATTTAGTGGGTTAGTCGAGATGATATGCGGGGATTTAGTATTCGTAAAAATAGGACTGACTGTGTGAACATGGCTGTTGTCATCTTGGAAGATGGAATTGTCCACGGCATACTCATCATGAAAATGTAGAAGATGGGGAAACGTACTTGTTCACGTTAAAAGTTACATGAATAATTGAGTCCAAGTCATAGTAACAAAAAAGAACTCAAAAACATCGAACCTAACCTAACATCCAGCTGCACAGTCCCGTTACATTAACACGACCAGCGCCTATGTTCGATGTCAACGTACAATAGCTACACACAGATGGCACGTTGTAACAACAACGACGCTGTACTATTGTACATATAAGTAATTTTTTTTCCATCTGATTTTTCGATAAACTTGTGTAATTGATGTTCTGATTTCAATTTTTTTGTTTCACGCCATTGTGTTAAGAAAACTGTGAATAAGTTTCAATGTGAATATTAATGTTGATGTCAAATGTCAATCAATATTACAATAGAATTGAAATGTAACAAATGTTGAGACTGTTGTAAGATGCTTAAGATTGTAACTGTGCGTCTGGTCCATACGTAGGCCATGTGTTGTAAGTAGGCTGTTTATGTTTTCTTATTGGCGACGTTACGTAGCGCTCTGTATGAAAATCACTGGCTGTGCTGTGTGTAGTCTGTGGCTAGTTTGCATTGTTGTCTGCTATTGTAGTGTTGGGCAGCGGCAGCTGGATGTGAACAGCGCGTAGCGTTGCGCAGTTGGAGGTGATCCGCCAACAGTGGTGGATGTGGGGAGAGAGATGGCGGAGTTTTGAAATTTCTAAGACTGGATGTCAATTATGATTATTAAGGTAAATACATTGTTTGTTCTCTATTAAAATCTTTCATTTGCTAACTATGCCTATCAATAGTTAGTGCCTTCAGTAGTTTGAATCTTTTATTTAGCTGGCAGTAGTGGCGCTCGCTGTATTGCAGTAGTTCGAGTAACGAAGATTTTTGGTGAGGTAAGTGATTTGTGAAAGGTACAGGTTAATGTTAGTCAGGGCCATTCCTTTGTAGGGATTTCTGAAAGTCAGATTGCGTTGCGCTAAAAAATATTTTGTGTCAGTTTAAGAATAGTCTTGTATAATTTTTTCTAAGGGGACGTTTCATATGTCGACCCTTAGAAGAGGATACCTCACTGGAATCTTCTGATTTTTTCTTGTAGTTTGTGTAATTAGTGTAGCTTTTGTTTATTGCTAGAGCGTAATTATAGAGAGAATTTCCTTTGTAGTTGCAGTTTTTCATTGTTGTACACAGTTGTGGCATGCATTTAGATTTGCACCAAGTATTTTGCAGCTGTGCTTGCAATTAACTACATATTATTTTCAGTGCTATGTTAATGTGTTCTCTTATTTTTGCTCTTCAAATTGTGCTTTTCTGTGTTATCGTGTGAAATATTGTGACAATAATGGCGTGTGAAAAACGTAACACTAGGCTCCAAAGTAAGCTGAGAAATAATAGTGACGACGAGCGTAGCTTATCAGCACCACTGTGTAGTGAATTAACAGACATTCATAGTAGTAATTTGGTAACTGTGCATAGGGAAATGGAGCGGGCGGCAAATAATGGTGTAGACGGTGAAACAATTAGTGAACAGGGAAGCATTATCGATCGATCGGTCGGCAACAGCTCGCCTCAGGAATCCGAAATGATAGGACACAATTTTGCAAATACTGTAGATTCAGGTTTTGCGTCCTCACCGTTTTCTCAAATAAGTCAAGATACATTTTCTGCTTGTCAAAATGTGAATGTTGCTGGTGCAAATGCACTGCCGAAATGCGTAGAGGAACAGATTCCAGACACTAATGCATTGTTATTACAATTAATGCAACAAATGGGACAAAATCTTCAAAAGTTAGAAACAATGGAACAGAATCTTCAAAAGTTAGACACAACGTAACAAAATCAGAGACAAACACAGCAAAAGCTTCAAAAGTTAGACACAATGGAACAAAATCAGAGACAAACACAGCAAAAGCTTCAAAAGTTAGACACAATGGAACAAAATCTTCGGAAGTTAGACACCACACTTGAACAGACACGTGAAGATTTAACTACTGAGTTACATAACATTGAATCGAAATGTCAAAAGTCTGTAATGACGTAAAAACACAAATTTGTGAGCATTTTCAACCTATTTTTTCGCGGCATGAAAATGCATTACAGAATCACGAAGCAGCCATAAAAGAACTGCAAACCATTGTTCATGAGAATCATGAGACCTTGTGGGCTAAAATTGACTCAGTTGCATCTACCGATTCGGTTACGCAACTTGTAAAAACTCAGGAAAACTTAAAGGACACAGTAGATTCGATTTCAACACAAATGGATACTCTGAAACTTGGTTCAAAAAAACACACTGAGGACATGTGTTCACTATTGGAGAAAGTAGCTGAACTTTCGGATCAGGTCACTAACTTATCTACAAAGGTAGATGATGATCTGAATGACACAAGACCCGTAGCCTTCACTAACACAGAAGAGTATGAACAAATTAGAAAATTCAAACAAAATCAAAATCAAATCTGCTTTTTAACTTTGTCTTCGCCATAACTTTTCACTTTACATTGCTAGTATGCTTTGTCAGACTTAGAAACTGTTACCATGCAACAATGTTTGAAGTTAAATATCCAGTCAAGAACCAAGAGAACTTATTTAAACAGAAATTACGAATGCATTGTTATTGCGAACAGACGTCACAGTGTTATTGTGTGTGTACATTCTTGCTTGTTAGTTGCATGATTACGTAACGACTATAAGGCTCACATACTTAGAACATATACTGGTACTGCTAATGAGATTTTCATGCAACATTTTGGTTTCTTGAGAGTGGATTCTGGATTTGAGGTGCTTTCTGTGAAATGCCAGATGACACACTGGTTGGTTTGTGTGACAGCTACATGATTTTAACACGACGCTACTAATGAGTGACAATTTACAATGTTGCTTATGCGGTGTATCTGTTTTATATCTGCACAGTTTTTCTGAATTATTCTGGAAAGTAAAACATGTTTAATAATAACTTTTGTGATATAGCTACAATGAGACAGCCTTTTCTGTAGCACAACAATATGTTACAGCACAGTAATTTCTTCATGACAACAATAAGCGTAATAACTAAGATATCTATACGCAAAGCATTTCACTTTTGTTTATCATGAGGTAAGTACATTGAGTTCTGCAGAACTTAGCTTTCGGAGGACGATAACTATGACACTTCCACAGAGATTATCTTACAACAAGACGCACAATTTAGTGCTACAGAACACGTATTTGAGTAATTAATTTTGTACTTAAAACATTTATTTTTAAAGATATTTGAAGTACAATGTTACAAAAGTTTTCCGTGATACATTTGATTCCATTTCTGTAATCTGTAACACCTGAGACTATAATTACATTAATCCTCAGGGGGGTACATGCTTACTTTGTGTGCCATGTGTTTGGCAAGCACAAGGAGCCCTAGCTAATATGGTATTTGCTTATACAACTTTACACATCGGTACCATATTTCTCTAACACACAAATTACACACCTATCTGATCGTTTAACCGAGAGAGACAAACTTTTTTATTACGTCAGTGACACATGTTTACGCAATTACACCGTTGGATAACTTCACACTTACGAAATTGTATTTTGTCTGTACTTTGTGAACTGTTCATATTTTTTCGGACCCATTGTGATATTATGAGAGCTTTGAATGATATATTTGGTATGGGATCACGATTTTTAAAGTACGTTTGAGGCAGATGACACTTTTGACATGAGCAGAGAATTTTTTTTAATTATTGGAGGATGCTACGACGATTTTGAGATTTGACTGAGGTGTTTTGATGTTATTATTACGACGACGATGTGTATTATGCTGCTGAGGTATGTTTATGATCAATAAGCTGATGCTATATGAGTTATTTGATTAAGGTACGTATCTGTTATGATGAAATATTGAAGAAGTGTCGACGAATAAGGTAAGGAATAATGAGTAGTGTTTAGGGACTCTGACTTGTGAAAAAGGTTGTTGGAAACCAAGAATCGTACTTTAAGAGTTATGAAATGTGTGTAAATGCGTGAATGTATCACAATGCCGGCAAAAATTTTTTGGACGCTGTTATATTCATAAGATTATGTTTCTACACATTTGCAACGCAAATTCTCGACCTGTGAAAATTTTTTATATGAGACTGTCACTGTAGCAGAAACTGCTGTCGTAAATATTTCCGTAAGAAAGTTAAGTGATCACCTGCGCGTAATGCGTCGTGGGCACCCAGCTGTGTCAGTCACCTGACAAAAGAAAGCCATTAGGGTGTGCCTTTCCAGAGGCACAGGTAGAAAAGAAAAGGGAGGCCATTATCCTCGCTATTGACATTCCTTTATAGAAAGCATCGTAAATAAGACACCCTCAAACTTGAAAACATGATAACACTGTGGAGCTCTTAATTTATGATATTTACTGCAATGCCTAATGAAATGACGAGAAATATTTTTATGTCTATACACCTGATGATGACTACTGTCTTTCTAGTTGAGAGAAATGCCATATGGCTTGCTTTATGTATTTATTTACTCATTTTGTTTAATATCTAGTTTCTAGCTGCCCTGCAGCATTGGTTAAAATAAAATTTTATAGATGTACTAATATACATATTTTATGCCTACAGCCCCAGTAAAGAATAACTTTGATGTACTTAAAAAAAAAACGAAGGAGCACAAAAAGACATTTCCCTTCACAGGACTTGCATACATAATTTTCTTTTCGACTACTTGGTAATATTTTTCGTAGAATAAGTTGTGGTGCACCACTTTAATTACATAGACATTAAGATGTGAATATACATTTCCCTTATCTGCATTGTTGTTTTTTCTGTAATATTTTTTCTGCTTGAGCTATGTCTTGTTTAAGTATAAGCTACTGCTGTTTGCCAGGCATAGTGTTACTGAATTTGACTTTGTGTTACTCTGCTAAGCCAGTTTACTACTGATTTGTTTTTCTTGTTTGCTGCTCATTGCCTCATATTAGTTGTAATATTGTTGCTTACTTTGCCAATCTGTATTTTTTTTGTCATTGCCGTTCGTGTTAATTGTTTTGTGCTTCTGCATTGCCTCATCCCTTAGTTTAGCATCTGAGCTCAGTAGATTTAAGTTAGCTTAAGAAGGGGTAGACTATATAAGAGAATGAGTTGCGACGAATTTGAAGAAATGCACTGAGAGGTTATGCGAGAAAAATACAGAAAGCATGCTTGGATAGGATTTTTTTGGTGGAAGCAAAGGTTGAAATAAGACGAAAGATCTATGGAATGAAGTTTTGGGTTGGACTACAGTACCAAATGTTACACTTAAAACAAACCCTGTCCATTCCTTTTGTGTCATCCCTCTATATGTTTGTGTACCCGTGTGTATTTGTGTTTTTCCTGTCTTTATGTGTTTAGCTGATGAGAGCTATGTTATAGAATTTTTCTAATACTATGTTATTTACTTTGTAAAGATGTTTAGACATTATTTATTCTGTTTTGTTTTAATGCTCATGTGTGAAGTTGATGTTTCAATAATTATTCTGATCTTTTATGTATTTACTTCTGTCATAATTCCTGTAACACTGATGTATATGTTTGTTTCTATTCTGTTGTAAAGCCTGTACTACAAATGTTATCTGTATTGTTATGTTCTTTAATGATGTATTTTGTACCTTTGTAATTGTATTCTCATGTTATAAAATCGTAATGGACACCGGTTCATCATATTAGGGACTTGTAAGTTACATTTCACTGTACACGTTTCTGTTGGTCATACTATATGGACAATATGTGAGAAGTAGGGACTGATAGTGTTTGCACGTGTGTTAACAATTCAGCAAGGGACTGGATAACAGCATTGCTGGTTCTAAGGACAATTCCAAAAACTTTGTGAGTGCACAAGTGGTGGTTTATGGACTTGCTATATTCTCTGCAAGACTCTTTGATGGTGATTGTGCACCTGAACAGTCGCAACAGATGGCTGCTAGCCATCTCTACAAGGACTACAGTGGGTCTATACCTTTGATGACTCACCAATACCATTATTTCTACCAGGACTACAGTGGGTCTACACCTCTGGTGGCCCACCAATGTCACAATCTCTACCATGACTACTCTGTGATGACCTACCTACCAATATTCTTCAAAACGCCGGATGACTCTGCTGTGGGTTTGCTTTGTTGTGGCCCATTACCTGTCAGCATGTCAAGAGTCAGCACTGTCTTTCCGTTGGAAGGACAACACTACTTCTTCAAGACTGCATGGAAATCCACTACTTCCGTGTGCATTTCCTTTTACTGCTCAGACTTTGAGAAAAGAAACGGCAGTTTCACTGTGATGAATGATCAGGACTGTCTTTATGGACTGTGAGAAAATTTTAGCTTTTGACCAACATTGTATCAATAAGTGTGTGCATTTGATATCTTTATTATTGTAACTATGATAAATTTTTTCAAATCTGTATTGGCCACTGCCCAAAACAATTTGTAAATTTTTTTGTGGGGAGCATGGAGGCTATGTAAGTAGGCTGTTTATGTTTTCTTATTGGCGACGTTACGTAGCGCTCTGTATGAAAATCACTGGCTGTGCTGTGTGTAGTCTGTGGCTAGTTTGCATTGTTGTCTGCCATTGTAGTGTTTGGCAGCGGCAGCTGGATGTGAACAGCGCGTAGCGTTGCGCAGTTGGAGGTGAGCCGCCAGCAGTGGTGGATGTGGGGAGAGAGATGGCGGAGTTTTGAAATTTGTAAGACTGGATGTCAATTATGATTATTAAGGTAAATACATTGTTTGTTCTCTATTAAAATCTTTCATTTGCTAACTATGCCTATCAGTAGTTAGTGCCTTCAGTAGTTTGAATAGTTTATTTAGCTGGCAGTAGTGGCGCTCGCTGTATTGCAGTAGTTCGAGTAACGAAGATTTTTGGTGAGGTAAGTGATTTGTGAAAGGTACAGGTTAATGTTAGTCAGGGCCATTCCTTTGTAGGGATTTCTGAAAGTCAGATTGCGTTGCGCTAAAAAATATTGTGTGTCAGTTTAAGCATAGTCTTGTATAATTTTCCTAAGGGGGCGTTTCAGTGTTAGGATATGTAGAATGCAAAACCTCGGGTGAATACCCTGTCTGTAAGGGAGCGGTATAAGGTGGATGGCAGGCGAGCGCGGGAAAATGCGCGCGGGCACTGCACGGCACAACGGGCACTGTAGTTGTAGGAGTTTGGCGTTTGTTTGAGCTACACCTTCTGGAGCGAGGAGGCTCTCCTGGAAGACATAACTTCACTGAGCTTCGGGTATGCCGTTTCAATTCCCACACAGCATGGCAAAATTCCATAGGCACCAAATGGAAAAGTATTGCGACGCTAAGAAGAATTAAAATGCCGATACATCAAGAGCCATAGCTGTGGTTGCATGTGTGCTCTGTGCCTCGCCATCTCTCCGCCCGCCAACCGTCGATACAAGCAGGTTGAAACTATTAGTATTTTATTCGTGTGGATCAGAGAGTGAACTGTGTTTGTTTGGTGCAATAATAACCTAAATTTTACCAGAACTTTTCCATCATTTAATTATCCTCACAACTAACCTAGAAAGGGTCCTTTCCAAATGTTGTGCAATCCGAGTGTCCCTATATGAAAATTAAAATTTGTGTTAATAATAATTATTTGCAGATCTAGCTACATTAGAATTGTGTTTAAAGAAATGTTTTGTTAATGAACCAGTAAATGAATAATGTAGGTCTAACGAAGTCGAAAGATAACTTTAGTATTGATATAGTAATGAAGTTTATTATTTCGAGACAGATTTAAAGGTATTTAAATTAGCAGTAAATAAGATGAAAAGAGTAGTTCATTATATACTGGAAATCTTGAACGCATAATAAATTCAGTAAACTTTTTTTTTTTTTTAAATACAGCGGTCATAACAGTTTCTGGGTCCCCCTCATTCATTTGAATTCTGAAGTGTTCTAAATTGGTTTCATCGGCAAAAGTTAAAGTCAATATAAAAGACAAAATTTATCAGTGTTTCATCTTCATCAAAATTGGCATTTTGTGTGTGACACGAAAGTGGAATTTCTAGGGTAACCTATGCCCGATTTTAATCAGATTAATAGACAGTATAAAGTTTTGTAGTAGACAGTATAGTGTAGTGTTATGCATTCATGATTTTCCATATCAGTACAGAATGTCAAACTATCAGTTCAATAGATTTTCTGGTTCCAAAATTCTACTATATTATGCAGTGTTACAACTTGTTGTTTTGCATGAATATATACCAACTTGTACAGGGAAGAAACTCAGTTAATGCCCAATTAGGCTGGCGACCGTATTATTATCTAATTGGTAGCATCTTCTGGGTTGCTTTTGATCCATCCTGATGTGTAATTGCATTTCGAACTTACTTGCCGGATCATTGTTATTACAGAGTGGATGTAAGTCTGATTTACCACCATTCAGGTACACGCGGTCGATATCTATACGTAAATCCTTTCTCATAAGGTGAATCCCGCTCACTTGCCATAGAACAGGCTTTAACGAGTACTGTGTCAGGGATTACAAGGTAGCAGCACTAGCAGTGAAGGATATATAATGTGTGTCAGGCGACGCGAAAGACAGCGCAGTGCTTGTCATAATGCAGAAACGGAGCGATGCATCTGACGTCCAAAAGGGCATGATCCTTGGCTTTTGGGCCAATGGTGGAAGCATTTGAGAGGAGGCTAGGTTTGCAAACTGTTCGCTTTCCGCTGCGGATAAAGTAAACTGAGCATGGCAGAATGGCGCTATCCAAAACTGGGGCCGAGGCAACTGCGGTGCACCACGGGACTTACATGACAGGGGTGAAGCAGGGCCGCGTCGATGTACACGGGCAAAGAGAGGTGCAAGTGTTGAGCAACTGAGCGTCCAGATGAACCGAGGGC
Source organism: Schistocerca cancellata (assembly GCF_023864275.1). NCBI lineage: Eukaryota > Metazoa > Arthropoda > Insecta > Orthoptera > Acrididae > Schistocerca > Schistocerca cancellata. Next base: position 48,528,047 of record NC_064630.1, on the reverse strand, counting down.
TGCCATCAGTGACTCCTCAACGATTGTTTAGCGAACGTTGCCGTATTGGCCTCTGCAGCAGGCTCCTGGTTCATGCACCATGCTGACTGCTATTCATCGGCGATGAAGGCTGGAATTTGCACGCCAGTACCGCAAGCGGACATCCACCGAGTAGAGACAGGTAGCCTTTTCAGATGAATCAGGTTTTAAGCTCCGTCGGACAGAAGGAAAACACCCTACAACAATCGTCGGAAGGGTATTCATGGAGAAGGGAGCCTTTTGCTCTGGAGAATGTTTTCATGGTGTTCCCTGGGTGATCTCGTCATTCTGGAAGGCACAATCCATCAACAAAAGTATGCATTTATGCTTGGGGACAACGTTCAAGCGTACCTGCACTTTGTTTCTTCTCGGCAAAATGGCATATATCATCACGACAGTACAACGTGGTACACAAATACAGGGCTATTACAAATGATTGAAGCGATTTCATAAATTCACTGTAGCTCCATTCATTGACATATGGTCAACACACTACAGATACGTAGAAAAACTCATAAAGTTTTGTTCGGCTGAAGCCGCACTTCAGGTTTCTGCCGTCAGAGCGCTCGAGAGCGCAGTGAGACAAAATGGCGACAGGAGCCGAGAAAGCGTATGTCGTGCTTGAAATGCACTCACATCAGTCAGTCATAACAGTGCAACGGCACTTCAGGACGAAGTTCAACAAAGATCCACCAACTGCTAACTCCATTCGGCGATGGTATGCGCAGTTTAAAGCTTCTGGATGCCTCTGTAAGGGGAAATCAACGGGTCGGCCTGCAGTGAGCGAAGAAACGGTAGAACGCGTGCGGGCAAGTTTCACGCGTAGCCCGCGGAAAATTGGCTCATGGCAGAACTGGAGACCGACAGCGCCGACTTCATCTTTCAACAGGATGGTGCTCCAGCGCACTTCCATCGTGATGTTCGACATTTCTTAAACAGGAGATTGGAAAACCGATGGATCGGTCGTGGTGGAGATCATGATCAGCAATTCATGTCATGGCCTCCACGCTCTCCCGACTTAACCCCATGCGATTTCTTTCTGTGGGGTTATGTGAAAGATTCAGTGTTTAAACCTCCTCTACCAAGAAACGTGCCAGAACTGCGAGCTCGCATCAACGATGCTTTCGAACTCATTGATGGGGACATGCTGCGCCGAGTGTGGGAGGAACTTGATTATCTGCTTGATATCTGCCGAATCACTAAAGGGGCACATATCGAACATTTGTGAATGCCTAAAAAAAACTTTTTGAGTTTTTGCATGTGTGTGCAAAGCATTGTGAAAATATCTCAAATAATAAAGTTATTGTAGAGCTGTGAAATCGCTTCAATCATTTGTAATAACCCTGTACTAGTGTACAGGCGCGGTTCTAAGAGCACCAGAATGAGTTTACCTTACTTCCAAAGCCATCAAATTCCCTTGATTTAAGCCCAATCGAAAATCTGTGGGACCACCTTGCTCGGGCTATTCGCACCATGGACCCTGTTGTATTCTCCAACAGTTTATTGAACGTAACTTCTTCTACAATACAATAGCTGGCTGCGCAATAGATGTAGACGTCCGTCGATCTAGCCGGAGATGTGGGTCCTCTCGGTCGGCTCGTACTTCGATCGGCGGTGCAGTACAGCGGCTTCGGTGATATCTTCTCGGAGACTCTGCTTTAGCGGTTGCCATTATCAGCGAACGAAGAGTGGTCTGCCTTCGACCGGCCGGGCCTATATAGTGAGCTAGAGCGAATAGAAACCCGGCGTAGGAATCCGTGACCGGATATGTCGCGGCGACCTCTGCAAGGAAACGTTCCTATTAATCGACTGGAATCTTCGGCGTGTTTACCTGATGTCTTCGCCTGTTTGGCTGTTGGTTTGTTTTCCTCATAGCGTGGCTGTTATGCTGTGCTGCCTGCCATTTAGGGGAACCCGATGGCAGACAGTACAGACCCTAAACCGAGATAGGTCAGTTGGCCACGGGCACGGTACTGGAGTTGGCATGTCTCCACATCCCTGTCGGTGCCTTTTAGAACCTCACTGATTCCCATCCTGCACATCTCGCGTTGCAAAGGGTCGTTATTCTGGCTTTTGATAGATGGTCACATTAATATGACTGAACAGTGTACACCCACCGCATACTGTGGGATAAACACCGCATTACGTGATCGCTGCGGTCGATGCCTTGGATCATTTGAAGAAAGAGGAGAAAAAGTGACTCATATGACCAGAGCACACGCTTCCAGTTAGTTACTGTACATTTTCTGCGTTGATTTGTGAGCAATAGCTGTCTGGTACCCGACTTCAAATGTCCACTACATGCAGATCCCTTCATAATGTTCGCCTGGGAACTCGTTGGGATGAACCTGCTTTCGCTCAAAGCAGTAAATCCCACCGTGTTTGAAATCACCTGTCATTGACGAGGCGCGGCGCTCGCCTCTGGTCCCTGTGTGTTAGGATCATTTTGCGAGCACTGATCTTACGATATCCCACGTCATGTTATTACCTGGTTGTGAATGGCACACCATTCCTTGTATATATGTAGCTTGCTCGCATTGATTAGACCTATAAACGGGAGAATTTCATTCATGGCGTGATCATGGTGAAGTCGTAACAGTTCGCACATACACCCTACATCATTGCTGTAACTTATGTCAGCGATGGTAGATTACAAGACCAACTGGTACCACTTCCACATCATCTGCAGAGCTCGAAAGTGACTAGCGTGCTCTTCTGAGTGGGTGGCCAACATTCTGCCTGGTGGTCTTGTAATGGGCATATACCAAGTGATCAAAAAGTCAATATAAATTTGAAAACTGAATAAATCACGGAATAATGTAGATAGAGAGGTACAAATTGACACACATGTTTGGAATGACATGCGGTTTTCTTACAACCCAAAAAATACAAACGTACAAAACATGTCCGACAGATGGCGCTTCATATGATCAGAATAGCAATAATTAGCATAACAAAGTAAGACAAAGCAAAGATGATGTTCTTTACACGAAATGCTCAATATGTCCACCATCATTCCTCAACAATAGCTGTAGTTGAGAAATAATGCTGTGAACAGCACTGTAAAGCATGTCCGGAGTTATAGTGAGGCATTGGCGTAGGATGTTGTCTTTCAGCATCCCTAGAGATGTCGGTCGATCACGATACACTTGCGACTTCAGGCAACCCCAAAGCCAATAATCGCACGTACTGAGGTCTGCGGACGAAAGTGGCGGCTGAGCACACGATCATCACCAAACGACGCGCGCAAGAGATCTTTCACGCGTCTAGCAATATGGGGTGTTTTTTTTTTGTTCTAATAAAACCCCATGTCATTCCAAACATGTGTGTCAATTTTTGCCTCTCTATTTACATTATTCCGTGGTTTATTAAGTTTCCAAATTTATACTGACTTTTTGATCACCCGGTAGATCAGTGCTATCGAGATAGTGTCAAAAGTATTCAAAATATCCTGTGTCATTGTTTCTAATCTAGCCACTGCTTAAATTTTAAATAAAAAAGAAATCACCCTCGTTCTGGCAACTGTCTTGCCGAACAGGGTGGAGTAGAGGACAGAGTTTAAGAGCAGTCTCTTTCCCTGCGGTTGGGAAGTTGCCCCTTGAAGATGGATGGATCAGCAGTGATCAACGGCATGAGAATTCGGAACGTAATGGAAACCACTGCATTAAAGACACATAATGAATATCCACTGGATATTGAAAAAGAGTCATGATTATCTCTTCATTGGCAACAGATTGCGGATTAGTCCCCATTCGGTTCTTCGGAAGCGATCTGTCAAGGGGGAGGTCACCATGAGAAGAAGGTGGACTAACCAACAAAAGGGTAACAATCTATGAGTCGTGGCATGGAATTTCAGCACGTCGATACTTTGTGACGAATATTTGGACCACATTCATAGGATTAATTCTCCTCATGATATCACTGTTCACACTTCTTATAGTAACATGCGTGCGAACATACCAAGAGACACACTCATGCTGCAGCTATACCATTCACGCAACTCGAACACTTGTTAGAGCGACCATCTGATGGCGCTAGCAGACAAGTGCTGAGTTCTGTGTGGAAATGGAACAGATTGCTGTTGTTTTTATGATCTGTTGGTAATCTAAACATGGTTTCCTGCGGTTCTGAGCGTTCAAAGTCAAAGTTGTCCCTTGGCAGTGACGTGAATCGATGCTGAGATGTGGCCCAATACCAGAAAGTAACTACTGTATCTGGACGTGGCCTAGACGGTACCATTAATGAAGTTGTCCAATTTGTTCGTGTACCAACGTGAACTGTCCAGTGTATGTATAAGGAGTGGTCGTAAAATGATGCTAACCAATGAGTGTCACCCTATGTCTACGTCAATCAGTTTCAAGCCCGACAGGAATTGCCGCTGATAGTGATTTCAGGTTCATCTGAACCAGTTACAGAGAGAACATTGGAAAGAAATTATTCGTACATGCAGTGGGTATTTGGAATTGTATACCTTGCCGAAGGTCACAGATCACAGCGGTACACAAAGCTCCAAGTCTTTGTAAGCTGTCACTGGAAGGAGGCTTTGATTAATTACAGTTTTAATTGGCTATATTGACATGGCAGTCTATATCTGACATAATTAAGTCGTTGCCCACTAAAACAATGACCAAGGAATTCAGTCGTCTACAAAATTAAACAAGGATTTAAATTAACTTAATTTAATACATAAAAACGCAGAAGCAACATTCAAACAGTCACTGAAGATAATAATGTAAGGTCTAGGCAAACCTCGACATGTGTCCTGGTGAGTGTTTCTAATGGCTCTGAGCACTTTGGGACTTAACATCTGAGGTATTCAGTCCCCTAGAACTTAGAACTACTTAAACCTAACTAACCTAAGGACCTCACACACATCCATGCCCGAGGCAGGATTCGAACCTGCGACCGTAGCGGTCGTACAGTGCCAGACTGAAGCGCCTAGAACCGCTCGGCCACAGTGGCCGGTCCTGGTGAGTGACTCAAGCGACTTCGTATCTGTCTGAAACAATTATAGTCGCGTAAGTCGTACCGCGACTGCTGAAGGTTAATGCGTGACGACGGAAGGCGCTACAGAAGGGTATGCATTTGCATCTGTAGCCAGAGTTGAAAGCATGTTGATCGTCGAACTGTAAGCAAGTCTTCGAAGCGAATGTCGAAATTACTGCATATCGTTAAAAGTGACTCGATTTTCCCTACTGTGGCGGCTGTATCTCACGATACTCACAGTCTGCAAGGGTTGAATGACGTGGCTGCGGAATCAGTCATTGAGTCTGTGTGCCAACAACTTGTGTCTAAGTTCAAAGTAGCAGGATAAAATCCGCTCACAGCCATATTGAAGCCTGCTTGAGGAGGCGTTTGGCTGACAGTTTGCTGCTGACAAGGAAAACAGGCTCCTCTGCGTTTTTCCGGCGTCTCGATATTTTGATTTGCTGAACGACAATTCTCAGTGTCGGCCAGCAAGAAGTTGTCATAAGAGACGGTGATTTCCTTCTCATGTTCTCACTTCAAATGTTTAACCAGTAACAAAGTTCGTAATACTCTACGAAACTGCACGCTACTATCTCCCTCTCTCCGTCTACGTTAGCGTGTCGGCCAGTAAGGGTGGAGCTCTGTAAGCACAGTCGTTTTTCTCACTCTCACCCCTCAACTATTGGGGTTAACCGATGGTAACTGCTTTTTTATTGTGTTGAACGTTAGGATTTGCAAAGGTCTGGACATGGTGGCGGTGTTCAAAAATGTTCGTCACTCCACTCTCAGTCGTTATCTGAACTGTCTGTGCATTTTGACGAGTTCTGATTGCTTGCCAGTCGGTCCACAATAGTGCTCTTCCTCGACTGTGCCAAAAACGGCACACATCCCCTGACAATATCTACAGCTCGTTAAAAACGACACAACCTGGATATACAGTCTACACTGAAGAGCCAAAGAAACTAGTACACCTGCCTAATATCGTGTAGGGCCCCCGCCAGCACGCAGAAGTGCCGAAACACGACATGGCATGGATTCGACTAATTTTTGAAGTAGTGCTGGAGGGAATTGACACCATGAACCCTGCATGGCTGTCCATAAATCCTCAGGAGCACGAGGGGGTGGAGTTCTCTTCTGCAGAGCACGTTGCAATGCATCCAAGATGTGCTCAATAATGTTCATGTCTGGGGAGTCTGATGGCCAGCAGAAGCGTTTAAACGCAGAAGAGTGTTCGTGGAGCCAATCTGTAGCAATTGTGGACTTGTGAGGAGTCTTGCTGGAATTGCCCAAATCCGTCGGAATGCACAGTGGAGATGAATGGATGCAGATGATCAGATAGGATGCTTACTACGGGTCACCTGTCAGAGTTGTATGTAGACGTAAGAAGGGTCCCATATCACTCCAACTGCACACTCCCCAAGTAGCTACAGAGCCTCCACCAGCTTGAAAAGTCCCCTGCTGACATGCAGGGACCATGGATTCGTGAGGTTGTCTCCATACTCGTACACATCCATCCGCTCGATACAATTTGAAACGAGGTTCGTATTACCAGGCAACATGTTTCAATTCATCAGTAGTTCAATTTCGGTGTTGAAGGGCCCAGGCGAGGCGTAAAGCTTTGTGTCGTGCGTTCATCAAGGGTGCACGAGTGGGCCTTCGGCTCCGAAAGCCCATATCCATTATGTTTTGTTGAATGGTTCGCTCACTCACACTTGTTGATGGCCCAGAACAGAAATCTGCAGCAATTTGCGAAACGGTTGTACTTTTGTCACGTTGAACGATTCTCTTCAGTCGTTCTCACAGGATCTTTTTCCGGGAACAACGATGTCGGAGATTTGATGTTTTACCGGATTCGTGATATTTACGGTACGCTCGTGAAATGGTCGTACGGGAAAATCCCCACATCATCGCTGACTTGGAGATACCGTGTTCCGTCGCTCGTGCGCCGACTATAACATCACGTTAAACTCACTTAAATCTCCATAACCTGCCATTGTAGCAGCAGTAAGCCATCTAACATCTGCCCCAGACCCTTGTTGCCTTTTTTGGCGTTGCCGACGGCGCCGTATTCTGCCTATATTTGGATTCCTATACCAATTTCTTTGGCTCTTCAGTGTATTGCGCCATGGACAGCTTGCCTCAGAGCACGGGTCAGTCTGACTGTCTGCCGTTGTTCCTTGCAGGTGTCCGAGTGTCTTCTGCGAATTCTGCTTGGGCTCTCTCCTTCCCGCCTCCTATGACACACAGCGTGTTCCATCGCTGAAAAACGGGTGCAAGTTGCTTCAATAGCGGCTTCTTATTTAGGTGTACATGCAGTCCAATATGGAACATTATAATCTACATACACTGGCAGCAAAAAAATCGCAACACCAAGAAGAAGTCTTGCTATATAAACGAAAGTTTTTAGGCGTGTTTCTACATCTGAAAGATGATGCCTTTGAGGATGCAGCTTAGGTTTGTTTTAAATAGATGCTGTAATGGTCGTGAGCGTTAGTTACCTTTAAGACTGTACGTGGTGAGTCGATGTTAGCTAAGAATGCCTTTAAGGCGACAAAGAGGCCTTTATCAACACTTCACTCAGTTTGTACGAAATCGCGTAATAGGGCTACAAGAAGCTGGTCGTTTATTTTGCGATACTTGGCGGGAATGTAGCCACTATACATAATTGCTGGCAGCGGTGATCACGAGAACGTACAGTCGCAAGAAGACCGGACTCCGCACGGCTACACGGCATTACCGAGGGGGAGGGACATGGTGTTCGGCGTGTGGCTCTGGCGCATCGTATTGCATCTGCAGCTGGTGGCACCACAGTGACGCAAACTGTTACAAATCTGCTACTTCAAGGAAAGCTCCAAGCCAGACACCCTGCAGTGGGTGTTTCCCTGACCCCAACCCATCACCATTTGCGACTCCAGTTGTGTCAACCGAGAGTTCATTGGAAAAAAGGAAGGAAAATTGTGTTTGACACGCCGTCGACATCGATGTCGTTAGAGATGGAGCACAAGCTGGGTTTGCGTTAAGGATGTGGAAGGAAATCGGACGTGCCCTTTCAAAGGCACCATCCCGGCATTTGCCTGCAGGGAAATCACGGAAAACCTAAACCTGGATGGTCGGATGCAGGTTCGAACAGTCGTCCCCCCAAACGCGCGTCCAGTGTGCTAACCACTTCGCTCGGTCGGAGAGTTCATTGGAGGTTCAAATGGTTCAAATGGCTCTGAGCACTATGGGACTTAACTTCTGTGGTCATCAGTCCCCTAGAACTTAGAACTACTTAAACCTAACTAACCTAAGGACATCACACACATCCATGCCCGAGGCAGGATTCGAACCTGCAACCGGAGCGGTCACGCGGTTCGAGACTGAAGCGCCCAGACCGCACGGCTACACCGGCCGGCTTCATTGGAGGGCAGGGCGGGTGTCCGTTCTATATTCTGATGAAAGCTCGTTCTCCCTCGGTGCCAGTGACGACCTTGTGTTTGTCAGGAGGCCAATTAAGGGTCTGCAGCCAACCTCTCTGCGTGATATACGCAGTGGAACTACACTCCTGGAAATGGAAAAAAGAACACATTGACACCGGTGTGTCAGACCCACCATACTTGCTCCGGACACTGCGAGAGGGCTGTACAAGCAATGATCACACGCACGGCACAGCGGACAAACCAGGAACCGCGGTGTTGGCCGTCGAATGGCGCTAGCTGCGCAGCATTTGTGCACCGCCGCCGTCACTGTCAGCCAGTTTGCCGTGGCATACGGAGCTCCACCGCAGTCTTTAACACTGGTAGCATGCCGCGACAGCGTGGACGTGAACCGTATGAGCAGTTGACGGACTTTGAGCGAGGGCGTATAGTGGGCATGCGGGAGGCCGGGTTGACGTACCGCCGAATTGCTCAACACGTGGGGCGTGAGGTCTCCACAGTACATCGATGTTGTCGCCAGTGGTCGGCGGAAGGTGCACGTGCCCATCGACCTGGGACCGGACCGCAGCGACGCACGGATTCACGCCAAGACCGTAGGATCCTACGCAGTGCCGTAGGGGACCGCACCGCCACTTCCCAGCAAATTAGGGACACTGTTGCTCCTGGGGTATCGGCGAGGACCATTCGCAACCGTCTCCATGAAGCTGGGCTACGGTCCCGCACACCGTTAGGCCGTCTTCCGCTCACGCCCCAACATCGTGCAGCCCGCCTCCAGTGGTGTCGCGACAGGCGTGAATGGAGGGACGAATGGAGACGTGTCGTCTTCAGCGATGAGAGTCGCTTCTGCCTTGGTGCCAATGATGGTCGTATGCGTGTTTGGCGCCGTGCAGGTGAGCGCCACAATCAGGACTGCATACGACCGCGGCACACAGGGCCAACACCCGGCATCATGGTGTGGGGAGCGATCTCCTACACTGGCCGTACACCACTGGTGGTCGTCGAGGGGACACTGAATAGTGCACGGTACGTCCAAACCGTCATCGAACCCATCGTTCTACCATTCCTAGACCGGCAAGGGAACTTTCTGTTCCAACAGGACAATGCACGTCCGCATGTATCCCGTGCCACCCAACGTGCTCTAGAAGGTGTAAGTCAACTACCCTGGCCAGCAAGATCTCCGGATCTGTCCCCCATTGAGCATGTTTGGGACTGGATGAAGCGCCGTCTCACGCGGTCTGCACGTCCAGCACGAACGCTGGTCCAACTGAGGCGCCAGGTTGAAATGGCATGGCAAGCCGTTCCACAGGACTACATCCAGCATCTCTACGATCGTCTCCATGGGAGAATAGCAGCCTGCATTGCTGCGAAAGGTGGATATACACTGTACTAGTGCCGACATTGTGCATGCTCTGTTGCCTGTGTCTATGTGCGTGTGGTTCTGTCAGTGTGATCATGTGATGTATCTGACCCCAGGAATGTGTCAATAAAGTTTCCCCTTCCTGGGACAATGAATTCACGGTGTTCTTATTTCAATTTCCAGGAGTGTATATCGGTAGGTCTCGTCTGGGGTGCGATTTCATGTGACAGCAGGAGCACTCTCGCCGTTATCCCATGCACCGTGACTGCAAATTTGTACGTGAAGCTGGTGACTGGACCTGTTGTGCTGCCATTCACGAACCGCCTTCCAGGGGGTGTTTTCCAACAGGATAACGCTCGCCACATACCGCTGTTGTAAACCAACATGCTCTACAGTGTGTCGACGTGTTGTCTTTGCCTGCTGGACCACCAGATCGGTCTCCTATCCAAAACATGTGGAACATCATCAGACGACAACTCCAGCCTCATCCATAAACAGAGTTAGCCGTCCCTGTTGTCGACCGACCAAGTGCAACAGGCATGGAACTCCACACCAAAAACTGACATCTGGGATCAGTACAACACAATGCATGCACATGTGCAAGCCTGCATTCAACCTGTCGGCGGTTACACTGGCTATTAATGTACCAGCATTTCACATTTTCAATGGCTAATCTCGCTCTTACATTAACCTGTAACCTTGCAGTGTCAGTAATTTAAATATGTTACCCAGACAAATGTAGTCCCAAAATTTAGTTACTCTAATTTAATTATTTTTCGGTGTGACGATCTTTTTCTGTCAGGGTAGTTAAGTACATGCAACCACTGCTACTGATTCACATTTCATTCATCGGGGTGGGGTAAGGAGTGGAGGAGGAGGAGATTAATTTATTCAAATTGAATTTGACATTTTCTTTGGCGTCTTAAATCATTTATGGGACAGTTAGGAAAATTGATCGCATAACGTCTTCAATGGGCCAAACAATACATAGGGTGGACAGTAGCTATCGGAAGCTTACCATGTAGGCCGTCCAGTTGCGATTTTCCTCTCTTCAAGGAATGGAAGGGTTGAGAGCACCTGCTTTCCAATTAGGCATTTAAGCAGCTGTATGTAGAAGCTGCGATTCACACATTAATATTTTGACGAACGTTATCAGTGACGGAGCGATTAAGAACTTTTATAGAAACAGGTAACAATGAATATTTATTAAAGTTTCCTGTGGCAACAATAGGCTCTGAACAGCACCATGTATAGGGTATCTGATTTCGTATGCGACTCATTTGCGTCGATAAAATGAGTTATGACGGTTTCTGCATAGCCCACCATTAACAAAAATTTGCCATTGTACTGAATGATAAGATCTGAAATCTTATTGAAATTTATGTTTTCGAATGCGAAGATACTGACCAAGAATGTACTACACAGTCTATTCACGTTAGTATAACCACCTGTCAAATGCCTGAATAGCCACCTTTTGCAGCATGAGACGTGCAGGAAGTCAGTGAGGTTGTAGAAGGTACCGACAGGGATGTGGAGACATGCTGACACCAGTTCCTTCGTCAGCTGCGCAGGGTTTCTCGGCTGTGGATCCATCGCGCGAATAGCCCCATCGAGTTGGTCCAACAGATTCTCGATTGGGCTTCGGTAAGTTTGTAGGCCAGGAGAGAACCGTACACCCAGTCTGGTACTCTTCGAACCACGCATATGCAGTGCGAACTGCGTGACACTTTGCATTGTCCTGCTGGTGGGTGCCATCATGCTGAGGAAAAACAAGGACAGATGCATATTTGTATTGATAGATCTTCCAGGGAATGCCACGAAAGTATTCCCCGTGCTATAACGCTCCCTCCTCCGACCTGGCCCGACGATAGTTGCACGCTGTTTATTTCAGACGTTTTACGCTGCGCACGTCAAAGACCACCTGCGCGATGCGGCATGAAACGTGATTCATCTGGAAAGGTCACCCTACACCACTCAGCGGACGTCCAGGTGTGGCAGTGGAGTGTAAATTCCAACCTTCATCGCCGATGAATAGCACTCAGCACGGTTGCCTGCTGCAGAGACCCACACGCCGAAAAGTTCGATGAACGGTCGTAGAGGAGACATTGTTGACAGCCTCGTTGGTTCACCTGGGCGATCAGTTGCTCAACAGTTGCACGTCTATTCACCCGTTGACATCTCCGCAGCCGTCGTTCATCACTGTCATCTACGGCCTGTGGTGCACCTCGATTGCCTGGGTGCCGTTTTGGAAATGCTTCCAGCTTTTGCCCCGAAAGCCAACAATCATGCCTGTTTGGACGTTAGATAAACCGCTCAGTTTCCGCAATACGGCTACGACAGTACTCATTCCCACATCGCCCTGACACGCTTTAGCTACCCTCCACTGCTAGTGCTGCCACCTGCCGCCTGCGAGTGGCTCTTGAACGTTTACGTCGAACGTAGGCGCTCATCACATTAATGTGACTGGGTGGTGTATAAAGCCGAAAACATACGGGTCTGCTTACATTAAGAAGTAATCAAAGTTGTGACATTGTTGAAGTGGTATTAGAGGAGGTAGAGACACCCCAAAAAACTTTAATCGTTCGAAACGTCGATCAGTAGCGTAGGTCAGTGTGTAACGGCCACATAATAGCTCTTTATGTTGTGCTGACCTCTGAGTACTGCTACGCACGAATTTTCTTGCGCTTTCTTTGGAATGATGATTCAGTTGACAGGTTGATGTCTTCTTAGAAACTTCCTGGCAGATTAAAACTGTGTGCCAGACCGAGACTCGAACTCGGGACCATTGTTTTTCACGGGCAAGTGCTCTACCATCTGATCCACTCAAGCACGACTCACGCCCCGTCCTCACAGCTTTACTTCTGCCAATATCTCGTCTCCTACCTTCCAAACTTTACAGGAGCTCTCCTGCGAACCTTGCAGAGCTAGCACTCCTGAATGAAAGGATATTGAGGAGACATGCCTTAGCCACAGCCTAGGGGATATTTCCAGAATGACATTTTCACTCTGTAGCGGAGTGATGATGATGATGATGTTTGGTTTGTGGGGCGCTCAACAGCGTGGTTATCAGCGCCCGTACAATGACTCAACCTTTTGCTCAGTCCAATTTCGCCACTTTCCTGGATGATGATGAAATGATGAGGACAACACAAACACCCAGTCATCTCGAGGCAGGTGAAAATCCCTGACCCCGCCGGGAATCGAACCCGGGACCCCGTGCTCGGGAAGCGAGAACGCTACCGCGAGACCACGAGCGGCGGACTCTGTAGCGGAGTGTGCGCAGATATGAAACTTCCTGGAAGATTAAAACTGTGTGCCGGACCGAGACTCGAACTCGGGACCTTTGCCGTTCGCTGGCAAGTGCTCTACCATCTGAGCTACCCAGGCAAAGGCAAAGGTCCCGAGTTCGAGTCTCGGTCCGGCACATAGTTTTAATGTGCCAGGAAGTTTCATATCAGCGCACACTCCGCTGCAGAGTGAAAATCTCATTCTGATGTTTTCTTTGTTTATTTCTCAGTTTGTACTACATCGACGCGTAGTTGGCGACGATGATGAATAATCTGTTTTAACAAATGTGGTGAAGGATTTATTTATCGTCATACTGAAAGAGGTATCCGTTTGTTTACTGGAAATTCGTTAAAGAAAACACAGAAAAACTATAGGAGCGGACATAATATCGAGTATTCCAGCTTTCCCACGTCTATTCGTGTTGAAATGATACATGTAATGATCGTTTTACATTACGATTACATCATCTAATATTTGGTTATGCATGAAATACGACACGAAAAGATGGATAGTGAATGCAGTGGTTGGTGATCCTTGCCTACTTATGACGGTGTTTAGCAGCAATAATTGTATTTCTGCAGTCTGTAATGAGAAAGGTGACAAGAGAGATCTTTAAAAATTCATTCACTACAAATCAATGGTCTTCCAAGTTCACGCAGATTAGCTTTGTTTCCTATGCCAGGATGCGACTGCATTACGGCGAATTAGTACGGCGGGCAAGTATCCATTGGTGCTATTCCTCTATAGACTGCCGCTGAACGGCAAAGATGCTGATTTGTTCTGCGTCCAGGCCGTACGTGACTAATGCATCCGGAGAACTCGCCACTCACATCTGGCGCTGACGTCCTCGTGCGTGAAGCCACAGCGGACGGACTGCTCTGTATCAACGTCACTGAATTCCCTGCCGGCCATTATGCACTGTGTTCTGCGCACTGGTGCGACAAATATCTCTGGCCGCATCAGGCGTAGTACTGCTGCGTTAACGTGATGCATTGTCGATAGCATCCTCGTCGTCTGCGGCGTCGGATATACGAGCCGCTTGCCAGTGCTGCTCGCTGTGAAATTCTGACGTTCATGTGAGCTGTACAATACATGTTAGTGCTATAGTAGTACGACAGAGTGTCGTTACAATGATTACTTCTCACTTGGAAATGAAGAACGCAGTTTTCACAAAAGCCAAAAAGTCATCCGTTCACCAATACTGAACAACTGACATGCGTGTACTTACCGTGAACGTGGAAGGAAGTAAATCAACACATATTGTATTGTTTCAACAGCGACAGAATCATTGAATCATAAGAAATCTCTCAATCACTCCTACTTTCCGAACGTTCATAAGACGTCGGTTCATCAGTTCCTTTTTCCATTCATTAGAGTTTCGATAAGTTTAATATCATTCTTCACATCCCCCCACCCTCTGTTATACATTATATTACGACTGTACTCGCTTGCTTCAGCCTCGGACGACACCAATCATGTGCGTCGGTACTCGGGTTTAAATGTTGTCTCCTGTTGTTTGCTTGATCTTTGGTGCAGTTGAGGGTAAAAAATTTAAAAAATTAAATCCTAGAAATAAAATCTGGATGTCCGCTGTTTACAGATAGCCCAGAGCCCCCAAGTGCTAACGCAAAAAATAATATTAAAAAAGAGCAGTCACCACAGAGAGACAGAACAACGGACCCCCCTAGCGTGTGGTTGGGCTAAGATGTGCGGATAACACTATGTCTGATGGAGCCAACACACACACACCTCATGCGTGTTCCTACTTCTTTAATTTAAATGTTGACCATATAAATGCAGGCAGGAATTGCTAGTCTAAAACCATGTACGCACTCGAAGCAGTTTAGCTTTTAAAACTTGGTTTATTTCTTTTTATACCATAGATAAAATTAGAGTTCAGAATTCACAAATTAAACAAATCTCCAACCGACGGTTTATGTGCAGTTTAGGCTACTATCAAATTGCGATAAAGTACGGAAAACTGTCTCCAGAAATGTTAACGTTCAACCAGCGCCTCTTCAGAATATAAGTCCCCCACTGTCTAATCGCGAAGAGTATACTAACTACAACTTGCTAGCTGAGTGCAAATTATGTGAAAATTATTCTTTGTTTACTTGTGGATAAAAATATTCTATATCCAACTCAAATGCTAAATATAACTACAACTGGGTTTATGTTCACACGAGTTGTCGAGTGCGAAAATTTCATTTAAATTTTAAAAGTCCGAAGTTGAAAACTTAGGGGTATTCCGTCACTCGCGAAATGAAACTGTCTCACCACCCACGTGGATCGAACCACCGCAGATCTTGCCTCACCAAGGTACTGACCACGACTGTCTCTTTCAAAATGGCCGCTACGCTTATAAATCTTCCTACTATCTTTGTATTACCTTAAAATACTAAAACCATAATTTATCATTTTATTTACATATTATACATGAAATAACAAGTAAATTTTCTTGGCCTTTTATAGAAGAACTTTCATTTTTTTTCTGTCTGAAAACGTTTATTTATAAATAATGATTTTGTGTTGATGATCGCGTTTTTTTCAGATTTTAGAGAGTAAATTAATGTAAAAGATCACGATTCACTATGCTGACATCTCCTACTTACATCCTGTATTGGTCACTGGTCTTGCGATTTTATTTATTATTTATTTCAATAGCAGAAGGCACATTCCGTGTCTATGAGTGCCTGATAGAGCTCAGCGAGATCTATCCGTTGACACCTCATATATTGTAAACTCATGGACAGGTAGGAGGCAATTATAAAATGTTTTTAGATTCTAGTGAAGCCTTTGATACCGCTGACTTCTGTATTTTACTTGCTAAACTTAGCAGCGTACCTTTATCTCCAAGTGCAGTACAATGGGTTTGACTGTGTCTGAATCACAAACAGTGGCTAAAATGGCTCTGAGCACTATGGGACTTAAGATCTGTGGTCATCAGCCCCCTAGAACTTAGAACTACTTAAACCTAATTAACCTAAGGACACCTCACACATCCATGCCCGAGACATGATTCAAACCTGCGACCGTAGCGGTCACGCGGTTCCAGACTGAAGCGCCTAGAACCGCACGGCCACACCGCCCGGCAAACAGTGGCTAAAGTCTGTGACCATAAGTCACAATCGAGACAAGTAGTACTAGACGTCCTCCATAGTTCGATATTAAGTGTGATACTTTTCTCATGTGTGTCAATGAGGTGTCATCATCTTTGTCCTACTATAAATACCTGCATGCTGATTACTGCCAATTATCTTTAAGTGCAAAATTAAATGAGGACAGAGTTTATCTGTTCATTTCGTCCACTTGTTAATTACTTCCTAATGCATGTCAATGACATCCTTTGTTTCATAACTATTAGTCACAACTACTGTATCTGTCCTGGTTTAGAAGTAAACCGTGTAACCTTTATGTCTTGCATCGAAAATACACCAACTTTTACCTCGGGGATTTGCTTCTGATTCACGACGGCACCAGAAGAGATCAGCTTGAGGCAGATAACGCAACTCTGTTTATTACCTTGCTTGCATGTGCAAGATCTGAGAAATCTATGTTGTTATTTTCCTGTATTTCTAACGTGAATTCGATTTCAAGATGAAATGCAATCAGTTTCTCAGTAGTCTTTGATACCTCGCCTATGGTACTATCTCACAATATGACTTTAGAGGCAACATGTCTATAGTGGAAGACGGTTTTGTCCCCATTCTCTGGGGTTTAGCTGGACAACCTATTTTCCAAATCATTCATGATGATTTTAGCCATTATGTTCGACAGACTGTTGACTATAGAAAGACTTTCACTTTGAGAAAATGAAATAAGTTATTTTTTACTTCGCCCGTCTCGCTTGCACTGTCACAACCAAACTATCCCAGTACTGAATAGTTGCGGACCTGGCTGGTTGCCTATAATAAGCGACTTTCAGTTTGTTAATTGATCTTGCTATCAAAATTCAAGTAACTGAACATGAGCGACAGCTCTAACACCTACATTAACTCAGTTACCTCTTGTGTGCTAACAAAACATATAACAATGCAGGGGTCGTGACTACTGGCACGCTTCTAAATAAATCGACCACAAAGAGAGAAGTTAAAATGGATCCAGGTGGAATGACGATATCTTTCATTTTTTGAAGAAAACCGAACTATTTTAATAATATGTAAATCTTCGAAAACCAAGATACGTCATGTTTCTTTTTCAAATCATTAGCAAAATGGAGACATAATTTAATCCATTCCCAAGTACCGACAGGACGAGCAAGAATAATTTTGCTCAAACGAAACAAAGCGATGTTCTTTTTTAGCCAGCGAAACCTTGAGTTCAACAAATTACTTGATAGCAATTTGAATTTTCCTCAGTTTGACGTCCTTAGCCACGTATGACATAATTATCCACTATACACGTGATGACACATTTCTTTGGTAATAGAAAAGGAGACACTGAAATAATTTTTCAATAACGTTACTTTTAAGCAGGAAATTGATTATGAGTTACCAGTTCATCATCAGCCTTCTACCTTTCTTTATGTAAAGTCTATATCGGTGGAAAACCTGTATATATACATAAAATAGCGTTCCTGACAATGCTTCATAATTGCTGAATATGTATGGGAATTGGGTATACGTTCTAATATCGTTTCCCCTGCTCTCTGTCCATCTCCTCCTCCTCCTTCTCTTTGTATAACTCCTCCTTCTACCCCTCTCTCTTTCCATCACCTCCACCCCCTCTTTCTGTCCATCTCTTCCTCCCTCTATCCCCTCATTTCCTACCTCTCTGTCAATCTCTTCCCTCCTCCTCTGTATGTCCAACATCCCCCCTCCCATCTCTGTCCATCTGCTGTCCGCTTTCTCTCTGAGTTTGAGTCTTGCATATTGTTACTGCTAACGAAACCTTGGTGGAAGCTGGATCATTGGTATACAGGGTATGAAAGACCTCTCCTGCTCCAGGATAGTTGACAGTAGCTTCAGTGACAGTATTTTGAATTTTTTAATCTGCAGATGGGTATGATTACAAAATTTCAGGCGATTCATATTTCGTAGTAGTATTATAATCAAAAGCCAATAAGCCATAAAAAACATCTATCCTATTTTCTGTTAATACTGACTATGAAGAAAAAAACAAAACAGTACATAGTTTTTCATAATAGGAAAGAATATACATGTGAGAAACTATTTTCCTGATTGTTCAAATCACAGTTAAAACCGACTGTGAGAAAGAAAACGAAGCCACATATTTTTACAGCACAGTGTAGCACCTCATTTTCTTTCACAGTCATTTGTAATAGAAAACCTGTAATTCATTGTTCAAAATATAATGATGTAGCGTATATTCATCTGAATGTTTCTTACAGAATTACACAAAAATATAAGGTAAGTGGGTCAAGAAGATTTCGAGATTGTTGCTAATGTTTTCCCTTTATATACAGGGCTATTACAAATGATTGAAGCGATTTCATAAATTCACTGTAGCTCCATTCATTGACATATGGTCACGACACACTACAGATACGTAGAAAAACTCATAAAGTTTTGTTCGGCTGAAGCCGCACTTCAGGTTCCTGCTGCCAGAGCGCTCGAGAGCGCAATGAGACAAAATGACGACAGGAGCCGAGAAAGCGTATGTCGTGCTTGAAATGCACTCACATCAGTCAGTCATAACAGTGCAACGACACTTCAGGACGAAGTTCAACAAAGATCCACCAACTGCTAACTCCATTCGGCGACGGTATGCGCAGTTTAAAGCTTCTGGATGCCTCTGTAAGGGGAAATCAACGGGTCGGCCTGCAGTGAGCGAAGAAACGGTTGAACGCGTGCGGGCAAGTTTCACGCGTAGCCCGCGGAAGTCGACGAATAAAGCAAGCAGGGAGCGAAACGTACCACAGCTGACGGTTTGGAAAATCTTACGGAAAAGGCTAAAGCAGAAGCCTTACCGTTTACAATTGCTACAAGCCCTGACACCCGATGACAAAGTCAAATGATTTGAATTTTCGGCGCGGTTGCAACAGCTCATGGAAGAGGATGCGTTCAGTGCGAAACTTGTTTTCAGTGATGAAGCAACATTTTTTTCTTAATGGTGAAGTGAACAGACACAATGTGCGAATCTGGGCGGTAGAGAATCCTCACGCATTCGTGCAGCAAATTCGCAATTCACCAAAAGTTAACGTGTTTTGTGCAATCTCACGGTTTAAAGTTTACGGCCCCTTTTTCTTCTGCGAAAAAAACGTTACAGGACACGTGTATCTGGACATGCTGCAAAATTGGCTCATGCCACAACTGGAGACCGACAGCGCCGACTT
Source organism: Schistocerca cancellata (assembly GCF_023864275.1). NCBI lineage: Eukaryota > Metazoa > Arthropoda > Insecta > Orthoptera > Acrididae > Schistocerca > Schistocerca cancellata. The sequence continues at coordinate 48,508,705 of NC_064630.1, read as the reverse complement.
CATCTTTCAACAGGATGGTGTTCCACCGCACTTCCATCATGATGTTCTGCATTTCTTAAACAGGAGATTGGAAAACCGATGGATCGGTCGTGGTGGAGATCATGATCAGCAATTCATGTCATAGCCTCCATGCTCTCCCGACTTAACCCCATGCGATTTCTTTCTGTGGGGTTATGTGAAAGATTCAGTGTTTAAACCTCCTCTACCAAGAAACGTGCCAGAACTGCGAGCTCGCATCAACGATGCTTTCGAACTCATTGATGGGGACATGCTGCGCCGAGTGTGGGAGGAATTTGATTGTTGGCTTGATGTCTGCCGAATCACTAAAGGGGCACATATCGAACATTTGTGAATGCCTAACAAAAACTTTTTGAGTTTTTGTATGAGTGTGCGAAGCATTGTGAAAATATCTCAAATAATATAGTTATTGTAGAGCTGTGAAATCGCTTCAATCATTTGTAATAACCCTGTATATGTCCAAATATTTGTTAGAGAATTATGTAAATATTTGAGATTAATCAGTAAAGAAATTTTAGAGATTATTTCTAACATTTCCGTTTTATATTATGTCTATGTATGTACATATACATGTGTTTATATCTTGAAATACCTTGTATAAAAATATGTGGCCTATGTCGTCTCACTACTTATTAGAGCATCATACAATAATTTGAAGTGAATCTATGAAGAACTTTTCGAGATTTTTGGCAACAATGTTTCCCCTTTTACACAGCACATATATATTTATACACCATAAGTATTAAAAATGTGTGGGCTATTTATGTCTGAACGTTTATCGGAGTACTGTGTAAAAGTCTGAAATAAATCTGTCAAGAACTTTTCACATTTTTTCTGACAACATTTTCTCTTATGTTTGTCCGGATGTTTATTAAGAGTATCGCTTAAAAGTTTCAAGTATATTGGTCAAGAAAGTTTCGAGATTTTTGGTAATAACCTTAAACAACGAATTTTCTTTGTATAGTGATAGATATTTTATTTATTTGTTTATATACCACAAATATTTTTAAAAATATAACCTTTGCATGTCCAAAAGTTTATTAGAGAGATTATTGCCAACAACATTTCCTATTATATTGACATTTATATACCACATATTAAAAAGAAATAGAGTATGTCCATCTGACAGTTAATAGATTGTTGTGTAGAAATTTCGAGTATGATGTTCGAGAATGTTTTGAAATTTTTGGTAACAACCTTAAACAACGAATTATTTTATACAGTAGTATAAATATTTTTTATGTACTTATTTTCCACAAATATTAGAAAATACGTAGCCTATGTATCTCTGAGCGTTTATAAGAGCATCACATAAAAATCTTAACTAAATCACTCAATAAATTTTTGAGATTTTTGGTACCAACATTAAACACTGACTTGTCTTTACCTACTGTAGTAGAAAAGATGGCAACAAATTTTTCTTGATTGACAACAAAGAGATGCTTGAAAGTAGTCTTTCGTTAAAAACACTGTTCTCTACGACACCAATGAAATTTAAAGTTCCACTTTTATTAGTTCAAATAAGACAGGCCCATGCAGTTGTGGCCAATTCTCTATCATATTTCACAGACAAAAATGTAAGAACGTAGATAAAGAGTTTTCGTTCAGTATTGTATGCAATATCTATGGGTATTTCAATGTGTTGCATATATTTCGAAAGGTATTTTGCAACGTATTTCTGAAACAGTTTCGGAAGACGTGGCAGTGATAAATAGGATCACTGCCAATACGGGAATACTTGTTTCTATAAGCATTAGAACTGATCAGATTTACGGATCATGAGATGTTTAAATTTTAATTCTGTGCTTATATCAGAATTCGTGGAGGCCTGAGGCATTCATCGCTGCGAGTTGGGATGACAGAGCGCCCGAGGACGCCACTCCATCATGGCGGTGTTTAGAGAGTACCGACGGAATGTTTTGGGGAAGCCAGCGTAAGAACACGAAAGGCACAGTCAAAAACTTATACCCAATTTCTGAGGTCTTTCACCTCTTGACATCAAGCATATGGATGAATACAAGGTATGGACCACGAAGGAAAGTAAAGTAGTCCACCTGAAAGACACATTTTATAAGAGTAAGACTGCAAAACGATTTAGAAAATATATCGGTATGAAGCAAAAATTGGCAATTGACACTAAATAACGAAAAATGTGAGGTCACCCACATGAGTGCTAAAAGGAATCCGTTAAACATCTATTACACGATAAATCAGTCAAATCTAAGGGCTGTAAATTCAACTAGATACCTAGTAATTACAATTACGAACAACTCAAATTAGAAGAAACACACAGAAAACGTTGTGCGGAAGGCTAAACAAAGACTGCGTTTTATTGGCAGATCACTTAGAAAATGTAACAGATCTACTAAAGAGACTGCCTACACTACGCTTGTCCGTCCTCTTTTAAAATACGTGCACCGTGTGGGATCCTTACCAAATAGGACTGACGGAGTACGTCGAGGAAGTTCAAAAAACAGCAACACGTTTTGCATTATCTCGAAATGGGGAGAGAGTGTCTCTGAAATGATGCAGGTGGCGGACACCATTAAAGCAAAGGCTTTTTTTGCTGCGGCGGAATCTTCTCCTAAAATTTCAGTCACCGACTTTCTCCTCCGAATGCGAAAATATTTTTTGACGCCGACCTACATAGGCAGAAACGACCATCATAATAAAATAAGGGAAATCAGAGCTCGCACGGTGGGTATAGGCGTTCGTTTTGCGACATTGACACAATAGAGAATTTTGTGAAGATGGTGAGATGATCCCTCTCACCCGGCACTTAAGGGGGGGGGGGGGGGTTGCTATCTGTGGCCAGAAAATAGCATGTACTTCGAGAATTTTTTTCTCAGGATGTTGTACAGATATCAATGTCAAATTTGCTCAAAATGTTTGTTGATATATCCTCTACAAACTACAACCCGAAATGTCGAAGAGCATTGTCTTCGGAACGAAACAAAATTTCAACGTAGACCTCCAATCGCGGTATGTCACAGGTCAGCTGGCTCGTCTGAAATCAAAACTGAGCTGACGTTAGCGAAGTATATAAGATTCTTTAGGAGCTATACCTCGCTTAAGTTATTTGGACCATAGGAAACAAAATGGCGGCCATTTAAAAAAATAGGGTTTTCTTCACTGATTTTTGATTTCGTCGGCCAAGTAAAAATATTTATAGTTGATGGATTGGAATAAAAGTGCTACAGCTTCTAGACAATTTAGTTAGCTTCGTCGGAAACAAAGAATAATGCCAAACGGCTCAATAGGTTTGAAGTTACCATACCGCGCGATAAAAAAAAGTCGAGAAAAACGAGTTTTAAGTTTTGATTACATATAAATACAATATTGTGCAACGTACGTTCAGTCTGCTATTCCGGGTCCATAAAATACTCCTTCCTCCTCTTCACAGAGGGCGTTCTGCTCGATCTGGGCCATCCTGCGCTGCTCCAGAGCCGCTCGTACGGGCAGTGACAAGCGGTTTTCGGCCGCTTGAATCCGATCGTCGTCCGAACGCTTGGCGAACTGCGTCGAGCAGAGTCCCAGGGAGACGTACATCGTTGTCATGGTCTTCAGAATTGCTGAACACCCTTCGTTGAAGCCGCTCACTGGCAGGAAAGTCGCAGTCTCCACAGTCTTCGCACCAGAATGAAAATGCTTGGGGGCTAACTTCCAAACACATGCTTTCAAACTTTCATTCGAATTTTGTGTGTTTCCTTCCAAGCACCGGTACAATAACTCGTCCTCCGAAAGAAAAAAAACTGGTGCGTGAAAAAGGTCGATTTCAGGCACGTGCATTTTGTTGTTCAACCGCGAATAACAAACATTTCCGTTCCGTATTCGGAAAAACCGTTTCAGGGGTGGATTCTAAACACTTTTATGGATCCAAAAATGCAATTAAAAAATCGAAATTTTGAACCAAAAGATAGTAAATCTCCCCCTAATGTGATTTGTTTAGATTCCTTGTAGACGCAGAAGGCTGAGTTATTTCACAGTATTCCAAAAGAAGAAAAAAGGAAGGAAGGGAGGAAGATAAGGGTTTAACGTCCTGTCGACATCGAGGTCATTAGAAATGGAGCATAAGTTCAGATTGACTGAAAGATGGGGAAAGAAATCGACCATAATCTATCATCAAAGGCATTTGCCTGAATCTAATTAGAGAAATCAAGGAAAATCTAAATGAGGATGAACGCTTCTCCACGGATTTGAACAGTCGTCTTTCTGAATGCGAGTCTAATATGCTAAACTCAGGGCCACCTCGCTCGCTGCTTCGATAGGGGACTCCACTTGAGGAACCGACAATTAACACGTAACGAAACAGTTGCGTCAACCAATTAGTGACTCACGTGGGAAAGATAATTTTTATTTGTACGTTTATTAATTTCAATTCATAATCCGATCTGCGATGTCTCAAATATGCACCAGTGTTCTGTAACTGTAACGCCATCTGTTAGTAGCGCAAGGAACTGTTTGAATAAGTGTTGTCATTTCTGTCTGAGCACTTTAGAATTTTCGGATTATATTATTTGTGTAATAATTATTTTAAAAGTTAAGCTGTATTGAAAAGTAGAAGGTATGTAAAAGGAAACTAAATAAGTAAACCATTTATTGTTCTTCTACGAGAAACTCTACTACTTAGAGATTTTCTTTTATCGTTACAACTTAGAGGGTAATAGTCAGTGACAGTCGGTTCTTTGTCGTTATGGCGTTTGCTGTGTGTGCAGTTGTGAGCTATCTGTCGTGATCGATGATAATTATGGAGGAATATTTGTAAGGTGGCTATACAGGGTGTTACAAAAAGGTACGGTCAAACTTTCAGGAAACATTCCTCACACACAAAGAAAGAGATTATGTTATGCGGACATGTGTCCGGAAACGCTTACTTTCCGTGTTAGAGCTCATTTTATTGCTTCTCTTCAAATCACATTAATCATGGAATGGAAACACACAGCAACAGAACGTAGCAGCGTAACTTCAAACACTTTGATACAGGAAATGTTCAAAATGCCCTCCGTTAGCGAGGATACGTGCATCCACCCTCCGTCGCATGGAATCCCTGATGCGCTGATGCAGCCCTGGAGAATAGCGTATTGTATCACAGCCGTCCATAATACGAGCACGAAGAGTCTCTACATTTGGTACCGGGGTTGCGTAGACAAGAGCTTTCAAAGGCCCCCATAAATGAAAGTCAAGAGGGTTGAGGTCAGGAGAGCGTGGAAGCCATGGAATTGGTCCGCCTCTACCAATCCATCAGTCACCGAATCTGTTGCTGAGAAGCGTACGAACACTTCGACTGAAATGTGCAGGAGCTCCATCGTGCATGAACCACATGTTGTGTCGTACTTGTAAAGGCACATGTTCTAGCAGCACAGGTAGAATATCCCGGTGAATCGAGGAAGTACCGTACATACTGACGAAACTAAAATGAGCTCTAACATGGAAATGAAGCGTTTCCGGACACATGTCCACATAACATCTTTTCTTTATTTGTGTGTGAGGAATGTTTCCTGAAAGTTTGGCCGTACCTTTTTGTAACACCCTGTATATGGAGATACTAAAATAAGAGATGTGCCACTATGCAATAATTAACTTGAAACGGCAGTAAAAGGAACGAGGAAGGATGTGGAAATTACCTATTTGCCACTGAGTAGCAGCTTCGCAGCAACAATCCAGCTCAGTGGAAATTACTTGTAATGTGCTCTTTCTCAATAAAAGTTTGCCTTCGCATTCTGAAACTAAAGCATTAAATACAGGATAAACAGTTGGTTTCTTTTATTAGCAGTTTTTCATAACCCTTCATTACAAAGGATTTTGGCGTTTAAAAATTTCACTAGGAGCATACTGTTTCCGCTATTGCAGTAAATTATTCAGTTTAGTAGCTACACTATATTATCTATATCACTAGTTGATGAATAGTATTATGTGATCCAGTGATTCTATGCAACACGTTGTTAGACACTACGTGACACTTTCCATTTGTCATAGCTGTTTTGATTCATGCTAATTACCAATTACTAGTACGTGAACATAAAAATGGAATAGTGCTACCGACCGTACGGAAATTTAGTTATAGCTTGGCGTTGGGCAGTCCGGTGTCTTTACGGTCATATTTTTGATAAATTAACATCTTTCATAGGAAGTCCTGCCGCCCGCGCTATACGTGAAGACCGTATCGACAAGTCAATGATTAACTTTGTCGTGACCCTTGCAGTCACACGGTGATACGTCGCAAACGTTGAGCTACAGCGACGATTGTGTCTAGCACACTGACAGTGGAGTCGCTGAGGCAGATAGCATAGCCGGAAACCAACGGCTAAATGAACATGAAGTTCCAAAAGAATGACGGGGAAACTGAAGTGTTTGATGAAACGGAAAATTATAACGAGGTAAATTATGAAGCAAGTGCTCTTACAGCCATAAAACAGAAACAAGAGAGTAACTATTTCTATCAAGAGGAAGTAAAGTTTCCAGTGATGGATCAGAATAGGGAACAAGTAAACGGGGAGATCAATGAACTGATGAAAGTAATGTTGCTAACATTAATCCGATATAAAAACACAGAGATAGGAAATAAACAGTAAAATATACGCAACCTTTGTTGAATTAGAACATAGACGCTTTACACGGAGAAATAAGTTCGTTAAAGAAAGATACGAAAACTGAACGCAAGGATGGACTCTTTAGAGAAAATGGTTGATCGCGGGATGAAAGCAGCAGATACGCGACTAAAAACGAACGAAGTTCGTACAGTGCCTATCAGTCATTAAACAAAGTCCTGAAGCAGACTGAATAACGGAAAATAATACTAATGAGAGTGCAGAATTTAGAAATAAGACGTAATCAGAAGATTGATCGTAACGTGTCTCAAGATATTGAGGGGCTTCCATCAGCAAGTAACTTTTCGAACTGAAGGTACAAGAGGTGAAGAAATTAAAAACTATTACTTCAGAAACCTCAGAGAAAGTAGAAATGTTACAAAACTTTAGTTTTGTGGCAGTATTATTCCCTTTAGAGAGGCATGTTTTGGGAATACAGGAATCGATTCAGAAAAGTTTGATTCTAAGAGAACCCTTCGCCCGGTAATCTTCGTGGATTCCCAGAGGCATATTCCGAAAATGATAAAATCAGAAATGCAGAACAGAGGCTTACAACAGACAAGTGAAACTGGGTGATTATGGCTTTTGTAGGGAGTCATACTGTGGAAGAAGTTTTGGAAAAGCTTTCAGAAAAATATTAATCACAGAGCAGGCAGATGGAATCTTATAATGAATTTCTAGACGCACTTCCATGTAGTTTTGGGGATATTAGAAAAATTAAAGTATATTGTGAAGATCTATATAAAAATTAGAGCATATTAATGTGCCAGTCGCTGTAGAAAATTTGTTAATGACCTTGCATAGGAAGATGCCACAGGATGTGGGAAGTCAGATTGTTGCGGGAGATTGTAATTTGGAAAGTGGTTTTTGAACAATTGGCGAAAGCTGATGGTTGGAACAGAAACGGTGATCGAAATTTTCGCAATAATTCAGGGTGGTATAATTAGTGGAAGCAGAATCAATTATGTAATTTGCGAATGACACGTGATGACAGAGGGAGAAGAGGAGGAAGAGGTATGAAGCCGTGGAGGGACACAAATAGACAACTTTTGGACTGAGGTAAAGTGGAATACATGGGCCCACATAGTGAGAGACCTAGCTGATGTGAGATATGAGCATAGGTCCAGTGGTTACAGATAAGACAGATAACTGATGACAGCAAAGCCTTTCAAATAAAGATTATGTACGTATAAAACAATGGGAATAGAGACAGAGGTTGACAATTTTGGAAGAGTAGATGTTTTGTGACTAGGGCCTCCCATTGGGTAGGCCATTCGCCAGATGCAAGTCTTTCGATTTGACGCCACTTCGGCGACTTGCACGTCGATGGGAATAAATGATGATGATTAAGACAACACATCACCCAGTCCCTGAGTGGAGAAAATCTACGACCCAGCCGGGAATCGAACCCAGGCCCATAGGATTGACATTCTGTCAAGCTGACCACTCAGCTACCGGGGGCGCACACAATTTTTGAATAATAGTAATAACAACAGAAGTGGATGGGATAGACAACAGAAGAGTTGTAACATAGAAAGGGTTCAGTGTGCAACAAGGGAAAATGAAAATAGGAAAACAAAGAGATTCTACATTGTGGACAAGGGCTGCCAAGTTGGCGAGAGAATTAATCTACAGGAAGAAGATGTTAATGAGAATAATTTGGTCTGTGGCACTAGAAAAAGTAAAGGTGAATGTGTAATGACTTGTAACTTGGATGAAATAAATAGTGTCTGTGATGTAAATGTTTGTAATACCAGTGTACATATTTCTTCTTCTGAGATGATGTGTAATGAGTGTGTGAACATGCTGTACAGTTTAAGTGATGGTCATAAAGAATATTCAAAAGAAAAGGGAAAAGTAGCAAAAGGAAAATTTGCGAGATGTGTAATGGACAATAGTGATGGTAGTGAAGAGGATAAAGTATAGTATACTTTTGAAGATAGTGAATTAATGATGAGTTGGCAGAATCAGAAGATGATCATGAAGAGGATGGTAGAGATTACGTTCAAGTGGTTATGTTGGAACTAGTGAATGTAATGAAGAAAAAAATGGTTCAAATGGCTCTGAGCACTATGGGACTTAACATCTATGGTCATCAGTCCCCTAGAACTTAGAACTACTTAAACCTAACTAACCTAAGGACGTCACACAACACCCAGCCATCACGAGGCAGAGAAAATCCTCGACCCCGCCGGGAATCGAACCCAGGAACCCGGGCGTGGGAAGCGAGAACGCTACCGCACGACCACGAGATGTGGCGAATGTAATGAAGAACAGAGTATAGAATATATGGAAGTAATTCATGTTACAAATGATGAAGAGGAGGATAAGATCATTTTTTTGCAGGTCAAGGAGAGAGTAAAGGATTATCAGTGTATTAAATCTGTGGAAAAGGAGGAAAAGGGAAATGAACCAAGACAAATAGGAGGTGAGGACAGTGAAGTTAGTTTACAGGAAAACATTAATAACACTGTGAAAATTAATGGTTTAATGAGATGTGATTGGACTGCAGAAGCCACTGAACAAAATTTGTTGAGTAAAAAAATGAAGATGGCTGGTGAAGAAGGGAACGACTCATGATAGTGATTAGCATTCATGATTTAGAGGAGAGCGTTTTTCTGGGCTCTCAGAATGAAACGACAGCTTTGACAGAAGCATTATGGGAACATATAAAGAGAAATAATAAAACTGTAGAGATGCATGTGTCTGGAATGAGAGTGGTTAGTGCCACAGGAAGGCTGAGTAAAGCAATATAAATGGCATGTTTACCTGACAATTGAGATCGAGGGATATGAAGTACAGCAAGAACTTTTAGAGTTACCTGATTTATGTTAAATATAGTTTTGGAAATAGAAATTATAAGTAGCTCCAATTTCAAAATTGATTGTAGAAAGAGAATGATTAATTTTGTGTGTAATAGCGTTGAAGTGTCAGTAGGGTTTAATGAACAAGTGATAGATGAGGATTGTCAAACAGTTTGTATGAGGATGACTACGATGCTGTTAGTTACATGTTATGATGATTGTATATTAGAAGATTATGAAGATTATACTGGATCAAACATTGATGAGATGGAATTGTTTGAAGGGAAGGTAGATGACATTCAAGATACTAATGAAGATCAAACATTTCAGTCATATAACACATTTGTTGATAATGACAAAATATTTTCTGTTGAATTGGGGAGAGTGAAGAATTTTGAATGTCAGCTGAATAAAAAACCACACACTCAAAACTTTGTAGGAACGTAATGGATTTTAAATGGTAAAGATGGAAAGCTGACTTGAATAATTGACCTCAGGGGGTTCACACTCTTTGTAAATCACATGCTTTGTCAGCAAAGGGCTTCAAGAATTGCAGCGCTGTTTTCCTGTTTCATTTTTATGTGCTGCATTTTCTTCTACTCTCCTATCAATCTCCTGAAAATATCTTTCATTATGATTGCTATCTTTCATGTACATTAATTTTGATTATGATGCAAAATATGATTAGTTAAGCACATGATCTTTTCAGTGTGTTACTAGTATATAAAAGAAAATTTTATTTCACTGAATTTCTTATATGACGGAAATTCGTCTGTGGTAAGTAGTTTTTAATTTTGTTCTTACATATAGCTCAAGATGAAGGATGTGATTAATTTGTAAATACACATTTAGCTATGCATGTTAATTGTGCATGTAAGTGTTTATTCACTTGGTCAACAAATAATTTACAAGTGGAGTAACATATGATGTAAAATAGATGCCAATAGTAGAAGAAAGGTTAATGATTAATTGCACACAAATTAGTTGTATGTGGTATACCAATGAATTCTAGGAGAGACTACATGCCTGGGTATAAAGGAGACAGTAAATGTGGAAGGACTATGTCAGTGCTGGCTGTGGTACATTATGATTATGCCAAGGAGCAGTAGTGAAAAATAGTTATTCCATAATTGAGAAGGTAATTGTTCTCGTAAATACCTTGGAAGCAGCAAAGTATGAATGTTGGTGTGAGTGATAAATACTGCTAATTGAATCATTTTTACATTGTTAAACTTTGTATGGAACAAAGGAGATATAATGTCGATTACTGCAGTGGCTATTCAAAGAAGGATAAGCTACTGAAGTTCCACAGACATACCTTACAGAAGGTACAGGTAATAATGTTTGCACATTTTTTATTGGGAAAGATTGATAAAAGTTTGTTTCAGATGTGAAGTGGTGTTAATTCAAACTACTGGCATGCAAGGAACATTTTACTGCAGAGGACAAAGTGGCAGGTAACTGAAAAAAAGGAAGGGCTCAGAGCAGACACCACACATTCACATAATTGATTTGCCTTGTTAGACAATGAATCTACAATTCAGTGCAGATGCACATCTATATTCGACCTACAGTAGGAATCTGAAAATAGCATGCATGGAGGACATGGATAGGGACTGTGGGTAGTTGGCGCTAGGTGGGAATGTGAATCACCCCAGGGGTTTGCCGAGATAGTCCACCATTTGCAATGAACACTGTCCGAGAGGCCTAGTGGTTAACACAACTTCCTAGTAAACAGGAGATCCAAAGTTTGAGTTCCGGTCCAGCACACTGACTCGTCACTGCTGATTCCACAAAAAGTTCTGAGGCAGCTGATATCTTTAGTTCCTTCTCTTTCCTTTCCTTTCCTTTCCTTTCCTTTCCTTTCCTTTCCTTTCCTTTCCGTTCCTTTCCTTTCCTTTCATTTCCTTTCCTTTCCTTTCCTTTCCTTTCCTTTCCTTTCCTTTCAAGCCCATCAACCTTCAGTTTAGATATTATGTATCACAGCTGCCTATTTCGCTCGGTGTCTGTTCTTTTGGACATGTTTGAGTGAACAGATGTCACTCATTCATATAACAAGTGAAATACTGGACTACCTAATATGGGTTGTGACATGAAAGGGACGACCAAGAGCCTGGAGCTGAGCACTAACAGGTGAGCCTGGAGCTGAGCACTTTCTAATTTTTGAGTATCATAGTCTTGAACAGTGTTGGATATGAGGTAGTGTAAACTTATTACCTTAATTTACATAAAATGTGGAGGCTAACACTAGACCTTTTTATTAAATTTGTTAAAAATGATTTATTCAGTTTATATTTGAATACCACACTAATATTTTTTAATGCAAAGACTCAATGTGCTTATAGTTCATAAACCACTACGATGCATTAGTTTTTACATGTGGTAATATTAAGAAACTTCAGCAATACGTATATAAACATTCTTATCTGTGAAACGAAAAATATTAGTGAAGTACATATAATGTAAAATTAACAAACAAAGCTTTTATTTAAGATAAAGTGATGTTTATTCCAGTTTCTTTCACTGAAGTACCATATGTTTGACATGTTTCTCGCAAATTTGCCATTTTTCAGTACTTGGTTAGTAATTAACATACATAAATTTGGATGATTTGTACAGTTGTACAACTTCCATTTAATTGCAAAAGCAATCATCTAGCTTTGTTGACGAGAAATGTGTCACACATTTAATATTTTCTGTGATTTTTCTCTATGTAGTAGCGAGATTATAGTTTGCCTTACAACACAAACAGACACACATTTATATGGGTGCCTGTAATACATAAAAATATCAGTGCTGGAAGAGTTTATATAGTATCTACTCTTTTTTATCACACCGATGTTAGCATTGCAGTATCAAATTATTATTAAAATTTTCAATTAAATTGAATTAATCAAGTTGAGAGTTATAATCTGTATTTTTAAACATGAGTAAGTAAATTCTATATATCATTTGTTAAAGAGAGTACAGGCGGTTACATATTTCTAGGTTCATCTGTAACATCCTTATAACTTTTTCACAATGTCTGAGGCAGTTCAGTTGGCAACCTCTATTGGAATTTACTTGTCTGTAGGAGAGATGTCTCTGCTTATGAGCACTAATAGCTTCGAGAATTTTACCGAAATTCTGAGGATCTCATGTTGTGTAACTCTTTTCAGGAAGCTTCATTTTAAATAAAGGTTTATGTAATCGTATCACTCCCAGGTATTTTGCATTGTGCATTATTTCCCATCAACATCTACTGGTGAATCACAAGTTATCAATACATTTAATATCGGTTTATATCTGATGCTGTATAGGGCATCATGCGTTTTGTCTGTTGGTACAACAAAAAATATACTGCTAGTTCACCCTCTGTCTCTGCTACAAACTTCTTTCATGACTCTTCATCATCATTATCATCGTCATGATAATCATCACTACCACGACCATATTTAAATTCGTATTGATTTTCATCTTCTTCTCATCCTACTCCAATACCTTCACCTTCTGGTTTCATAAATACGTTGTTTTCTCTGTCTTCATCTTCGTCGTCTTGGGCTGTCTTGTTCTTTCGGAATGCCTGCCACAATGTCTGTTGTGGTTGAGAAATGGATTTTCTGGTACAGCGTCAGCTTCAGTGTACCTTTTTTGTAGCAACGCCACTTTCCTGCAAATATTGCGTCAAGGTTTTTACACCTGTCACCTAAGAGCATTATTTCGCCCAACGGAGTTGAGAGGCATGTTGACAACTGCAATGCTCAATCAGCAACTGATGAAATTGTAAGCAAACGCCCAGTTCATAACACTGCTCACAAGGGCGAACGGTTAAGCGGGTAAAAAGTCCAAGAGCTAAACGGTTAAATATTCAAATGGTTAAACAGCACCTGTTACACACTACCCATTTATCTTTAACCACTGCCTGTTACCTGTTATCATTTATTGTATCACGTTACCGTTACCCATTTGCTGTTACCCGTTAGACTTTTCCTCTTACCCTTTTACCATTAACCATTTACCTGGTGATGACGAGCAATGGAAGCAGAAAGCAGAATTTGATATTTCGCATTTAGAAGGTTTTCAGAATAATGGGTGAAGTAAAACTCTTCTGCACCCACTCTGTATTTCTAATTCGTTAATGACATTGTATTACAGAATGTTGGTTTTTTTATCCACTTACGGAGAATGTGTCTTATATTTGTTCTCTTATAAGAGAAATACAAATATCAAACATTGTATTATTTTCTTGCAGGGACAGTTGAAATTCATCACAGAACATATATGTTTTAAAGCAATAAACAGTTTTCGCCGTCGAGCTTGCCTGAAGGATAGCTTCTAGAATATTGAACAGTATTTCAAGAGAGATCTTAATTAATTATGAAACTCAGTATAAATCTCTCTGGTTCACAGTTCTCTCTATCTAGAGCAACATCAGGGTATCAAGAGCCAGCGACTTGATCCATGTGTTCCTTGAACTTCGCATGCTGCATTCTAGTTTACAGTTTATTAAGATCGATTCGAGACCATGCATTTTGAAATTTTTTAAAGTTTGGTGTGCGACCTTGTGTTTCTACTTGTCATTATTTCTTTAAGAAATACTTCTGATCTTGGTTTCATGTAACTAATGGCTGCAAGTTAACTAAAAACAAATCTTTATCAAAATGATTTCAGTCAAATCAACGCAACTCTTTAAGAGTGAGTGTATTTAATGGCACTGCATCAAAAAGTAATGCGTTACCTTAGGACTGAAAACTCCATTGCGCGAGAACTTGTAAGAGGTCCATGGTTAAGTAATTTGTTGCTAGAGCACTCGAGCAGATGTAATTTCGACGGATTGCTCGCGCGCTGCCTGCTATATGTAAGCTATAAGAGAATCTCACACCAAAGAGCAGTGTTGTATGCAGTAGAAATTGTGTAGCAGTAGGAGTAAGTAGTTGCTAGCGAGCAGTCGTGTGTATCGAGTTGGCTGGGCCGGTCGTGGGGAGCGATGGCGGAGCCTGAGCGATATAATGTAAGGTAAAAGCAGCCTCGCGCATATGTAGTATTGTTATATCAAGTCCCATGTAAATGTTTAAAAAAATCTCTTAATAATTATCTTTTTTATAAAAATTAACTTTTGACAATAATTCATCTCAATTTAAAGAATTTACTAATTTCTCCAATCCATGGTCATTCCGATTATTGTAAATAAAAATCAGTTGTTTCCTTTTATACATGACAAATCTATCGGCCAGCATTACACTGGGCTGTGCCAGAAAAGTTTAGTTTCATATAGGAGCAGATATACAGGGTGTTACAAAAAGGTACGGCCAAACTTTCAGGAAACAGTCCTCACACACAAATAAAGAAAAGATGTTATATGGACATATGTCCGGAAACGCTTAATTTCCATGTTAGAGCTCGTTTTAGTTTCGTCAGTATGTACTGTACTTCCACGATTCACCGCCAGTTGGCCCAATTGAAGGAAGGCAATGTTGACTTCGGTGCTTGAGTTGACATGCGACTCATTGCTCTACAGTACTAACATCAAGCACATCAGTACGTAGCATCAACAGGATAGTGTTCATCACGAACGTGGTTTTGCAGTCAGTGCAATGTTTACAAATGCGGAGTTCGCAGATGCCCATTTGATGTATGGATTAGCACGGGGCAATAGCCGTGGCGCGGTACGTTTGTATCGAGACAGATTTCCAGAACGAAGGTGTCCCGACAGGAAGACGTTCGAAGCAATTGATCGGCGTCTTAGGGAGCACGGAACATTCCAGCCTACGACTCGCGACTGAGGAAGACCTAGAACGACGAGGACATCTGCAATGGACGAGGCAAATCTTCGTGCAGTTGACGATAACCCTAATGTCAGCGTCAGAGAAGTTGCTGCTGTACAGGGTAACGTTGACCATGTCACTGTATGGAGAGTGCTACGGGAGAACCAGTTGTTTCCGTACCATGTACAGCGTGTGCAGCCACTATCAGCAGCTGATTGTCCTCCACGGTTACACTTCTGCGAATGGTTCATCCAACAATATGTCAATCCTCGTTTCAGTGCAAATGTTCTCTTTACGGATGAGGCTTCATTCCAACGTGATCAAATTGTAAATTTTCACAATCAACATGTGTGGGCTGACGAGAATCTGCACGCTATTGTGCAATCACGTCATCAACACAGATTTTCTGTGAACGTTTGGGCAGGCATTGTTGGTGATGTCTTGATTGGGCCCCATGTTCTTCCACCTACTCTCAATGGAGCACGTTATGATGATTTCATACGGGATACTCTACCTGTGCTGCTAGAACATGTGCCTTTACAAGTACGACATAACATGTGGTTCATGCACGATGGAGCTCCTGCACATTTCAGTCGAAGTGTTCGTACGCTTCTCAACAATAGATTCGGTGTCCGATGGATTGGTAGAGGCGGACCAATTCCATGGCCTCCACGCTCTCCTGACCTCAACACTCTTGACTTTCATTTATGTGGGCATTTGAAAGCTCTTGTCTACGCAACCCCGGTACCAAATGTAGAGACTGTTCGTGCTCGTATTGTGGACGGCTGTGATACAATACGCCATTCTCCAGGGCTGCATCAGCGCATCAGGGATTCCATGCGACGGAGGGTGGATGCATGTATCCTCGCTAACGGAGGACGTTCTGAACATTTCCTGTAACAAAGTGTTTGAAGTCACGCTGGTACGTTCTGTTGCTGTGTGTTTCCATTCCGTGATTAAAGTGATTTGAAGAGAAGTAATAAAATGAGCTCTAACATGGAAAGTAAGCGTTTCCGGACACATGTCCACATAACATATTTGCTTTCTTTGTGTGTGAGGAATGTTTCCTGAAAGTTTGGCTGTACCTTTTTGTAACACCCTGTACACGCGTTATCCGGCGACATCATTGAGGTAAGAATTTTCAATTTATTCAGTATGATACTTCAGGGCCATGACGCAGCACTGCTGACGTCCAAAATTTACCAGTTGAAATTCACAGTCAATTATTGAAAGTTTATAAGTGAGTCACATTTTTTATAAGGAGATTAGTCGCATTTTATTATTGGTAGTTTGCGGAATTTATTTTGTGGTGGGGTTACAAACTTTTTGTCAAATTTATCATTTTTCCCATTGTAGTTCAACATTCGAAATATATGCAAAATTACGAGTGTTGAATGAATAGTGAGAGCCGAGCTTTTATTTATTTTTTTTTTTTATTTATGCATTTATTTTACCTGGCAAGATTAGGGCCTTCAGGCCCTCTCTTACACCTAACCAGGCATACTCAGATTCAACAAATTTCAGTTTCTACAGAACATTAAGGACATATAACATGTTATACAGTATTAATGTTACAGAAAAAATTAGAGATTATAAAAGTACTACAACGATAATTATAACAATCAAAAAGTAATTATAATAATCAAGAATAATAATAATAGTAATGACTATGTATAGGAAAGTGAACATATTTTTTCTTTTATGAATGTCAGTCCTATAGCTAGTTGGGAATTTTCTCGTTATATTCTTGCAGCTTGTGAGTTATTCTCATCAAGCAGAGACATGAGACGATAGAATGGGGTGAAAGAGATATAGAAAAGGTAGATAAGTTAGAGGAGGAGAAATAGAATGGTAAAATTCGAAGCTATGATGGAGAGGAGAAAGAAAAAGATGAGAGGGGCACGACAATGGTGGCTATACCGTCCCTAATATGTAAGTCTTGAGTTCCCTCTTGAATGTTAAGTGGTTCTGGATAAGACGCAGATCACAGGGGAGCGCGTTCCATAGTCGTATGGCTGAGATGGAGAATGACACAGAGAAAGATTTTGTGTTATGTAAAGGTACAGCCAAGATGCTAGATGTATCCGATCTGGTATTGCGGTTGTGGAATGATGATAGGTGTTTAATGTGAGAAGATAAGTATTGGGGGCACCAGTGGCTAAGAAATCGTTGAAGTAAGCACATCGTGTGGAGATCGCGTGCCTTATGTGGGCGTATCCAACCTAGCTGGGAGTATGAAGGACTGATATGATCATACAACCGTATATTGCATACGTATCTAACGCAAGCATTCATCACTAGCTCGAGGCATCTCGAATTTTCACTGTTTGTGCCGTGTTGAACTACATCACAGTAGTAAAGATTAGGCAAGACTAGTGTTTGGACTAATTTTTGTTTAACATGGGTTGGAAATATTTTTCTAAATTTTTGAATTGCATGTAGGGATGAGAGCGATTTCCGGCAAGCTGTGACTGTTTGTTCTTCCCAGTTCAGGTGTTCATCCAAGATTATTCCAAGGTCTTTTACTGTTTTTTGGTATGGTAGTTGGGTACCACTGAGGAGTATTTGAGGGACTGTTTCGCGAAAGTACCGACTGATTAACTTTGGATGAGATATAAGTATGACCTGGGATTTCTTGGGGTTTAGTTTCAGACCTAGGTTCTGTGCCCATCGAGAAACAGAGCAAAGATCTGCGTTCATACTCGCTACTGCGTCAGCAATGTTCTTGGGGCTTGCACTTATGTACAGTTGGATGTCGTCGGCATATAGATGGTAGTTGCAGGAGTGAATCACTGAAGAAATATCATTAATGTACAGTGAGAAGAGTAATGGACCAAGGACGGAGCCTTGGGGAACTCCAGAGCGCACGTTTTTCCATGATGACTTTTCCGACCAACAAATGACTTGTTGACTTCTGTTTTTGAGGTAGCTGTCGAACCAGTGTATAGCGCTGTTTGAGAAATTCAGCTGTTTCATTTTAATTAGTAATATATCAAAGTCAACTGTATCAAAAGCCTTGCTAAAGTCAAGCAGTGTTAGGATGGTAGCTTCACGTCTGTCCATAGCATGTTTAATGTCATCAGTTACTTTGATTAATGCAGTTGCTGTACTATGGTGCTTTCGAAAGCCTGACTGATATTTGTTGTGGATGTTATGAGTTTTGAGGTAATCCGTCAGCTGTTCATGGACGATGTATTCTAGGGCTTTAGATATTGCAGGTAGTATGCTGATCGGCCTGTAATCACCTGGCGACTTAGGGTTGTCAGTCTTGGGTATAGGTTGAATTAAACTTTGCTTCCACTCAGTAGGATATGTACTACTGACAAGAGACAGGTTGAAGATGTCTGTGATAACTGGAGTAATAGTGTCTACGACGTTCTTAATCATGCCAATGCTCACTCCATCGTTTCCTACTGCCTCGGAAGAGATTCTCATAATTGCCTTGTGTACTGTGCCAATAGTTACATGTTTTAGGTAAAACTTGTCTCTCGAGAGATTGATATCTTGGGGCTGGTAATTTGTCGCTGCGTGGCAGTTTATAGCTGTTGAGAAGAAATCGTTGAATTCTTCTGCAGACGCTTGATAAACAGCGTCAGATCTTCGCTTCCCTATACCGAAACTGCTTTTGACGTGAGACTAACATTGTTTATTTTGGTAACTCTCGTCGTCAAGTGCGCTTCATGCCGTAAGTTAGATGGTCAGTAGTGCCTACGAGTGTTTTGCAATGCGACATACCTATTATATACTGAAGCGCCACAGAAACTGGTTTAGGTATGCAACGCCTATATAAGAGAACAAATGTCGCAGTTGTTAGATCGGTTACTGCTGCTACAATGCCATGTTATCTAAATTTGAGTTTGAACGTGGTTTGTAGTCGGCACACGAGCGATGGGAGACAGTACTTCCCAGGCAGCAATGAAGTGGGGATTTTCCCGTACGACCATTTAACGAGTGTATCGTGAATATCAGGACTCCGGTAAAACATAAAATCTCCGACATCGCTGCGGCCGGAAAAAGATCCTGCAAGAACGGGACCAACGACGACTAATGAGAACGTGACAGAAGTGCAACCATTCCGCAAATTGCTGCAGATTTCAATCGAAACATCATCGATGTGGGCTTTCAGAGCCGAAGGCCTACTCGTGTTCCCTTGATGACCACACCACACGAAGCTTTATGCCTTGCTTGGATCCGTCAACATCGACATTGGATTGTTGATGACTGGAAACATGTTTCCTGGTCGGACGAGTATCGTTTCAGATTGTATCGTACGGATGGAAGTATGCGGATATGGAGACAACCTCATGAATCCATGGACCCTGCATATCAGCAGGAGACTGTTCAAGCTGGTGGAGGCTCTGTAGCTACTTGGTGCGTGTGCAGTTGGAGTGATATGGGACCCCCAATACGTCTAGACACAACTCACAGAGGTACATCCTGTCTGATTACTGCATCCATTCATGTCCATTGTGCATTCCGACGGACTTGGGCAATTCCAGCAGGACAATGCGACACTCCACATGTCCAGAATTGCTACAGAGTGGCACCAGGAACACTCTTCAGAGTTTAAACACTTCCGCTGGCCACCAAAGTTATTAAGCATTTATGGATTGCCTTGCAACGTGCTGTTCAGAAGAGATCCCCATCCCCTCGAACTCTAACGGATTTATGACCGAGCTGCAGGATTCATAGCATCAGTTCCCTCCAGCACTACTTCAGATATTAACTGAGTCCATGCCACGTCGTGTTGCTGCAACTCTGCGTGCATTCGGGGGCCCTACACGACGTTAGGCCTGTGTACCGGTTTCTTTGGCTCTTCAGTGTATCACGCAGAACAGAGAGTCAAATACCCTGATTATCAGCAAGAAAATAGTTGTCGGAACAGGCAGAACACCAAGGCAGCGAGTCCAGCTCTGTCAATATGTGATGGCCTAGGAACACTGCACATGCATTATAGAATTATTTTACATGTGGAAAATAATTAATTTGAGACGTCATTGTGCCCTACGTCAACTATGTTACTGAAACTTTGTACCTATGAAAGTGCTGGTTTATGTAGTTCTTGGATTAATATTTTTGAAAATGGAGCAAAAATTCGGAGAATTCGTATACTTTTGAGCAACTTGTAAAATACATTAATGTAATGCAATTTACACACTTGATGTAATTTTTTGGTTGAATACGCAGAAAAAAGGTCAAAACCTTTGGATACTTCTAAGCATCTAGCGAAGTACTTTGAGATACTGCAAGCTACAACGTTTACGTAATTTCTTGAATGAATTTGGAGCGTTCGGATATTTTTAAGCATGCTGCAAACTATTCAAAGACTGAAATTAACACCCTTTACATAATTTTTTGGTTGCGTACGGCACTGAAAAAATTCAGAGCATTAGAATACTTTTGAGCATCCTGTAAAGTACACTGAAAATTACACATTTTCGTTACTTTGGGTTAAAAATGACGCAAAAAATGAGCCCGTCCGGATAGTTTTGAACACTTGTAACGTATTTGGAAATCTGCGAATTCGGGTACATGGCTACTCCACAGTGCAGGCTTACCGGTAAGTACCTGGCACAGGGCTCATCGAACAAGTTTCACATTTTTTTTTTTTTTTTACTTTTCCACTCTCTAACAACGTACGGTAAAAACGAACACTTAATCTTTCCGTACGAGGTTTGATTTCTATTATTTTATAACAATGATCATTTCTTCCTATGCAGGTGGGCGTCAATAAAATACGCTCCTGGAAATGGAAAAAAGAACACATTGACACCGATGTGTCAAACCCACCATACTTGCTTGCTCCGGACACTGCGAGAGGGCTGTACAAACAATGATCACACGCACGGCACAGCGGACACACCAAGAACCGCGGTGTTGGCCGTCGAATGGCGCTAGCTGCGCAGCATTTGTGCACCGCCGCCGTCAGTGTCAGCCAGTTTGCCGTGGCATACGGAGCTCCATCGCAGTCTTTAACACTGGTAGCATGCCGCGACAGCGTGGACGTGAACCGTATGTGCAGTTGACGGACTTTGAGCGAGGGCGTATAGTGGGCATGCGGGAGGCCGGGTGGACGTACCGCCGAATTGCTCAACACGTGGGGCGTGAGGTCTCCACAGTACATCGATGTTGTCGCCAGTGGTCGGCGGAAGTTGCACGTGCCCGTCGACCTGGGACCGGACCACAGCGACGCACGGATGCACGCCATGACCGTAGGATCCTACGCAGTGCCGTAGGGGACCGCACCGCCACTTCCCAGCAAATTAGGGACACTGTTGCTCCTGGGGTATCGGCGAGGACCATTCGCAACCGTCTCCATGAAGCTGGGCTACGGTCCCGCACACCGTTAGGCCGTCTTCCGCTCACGCCCCAACATCGTGCAGCCCGCCTCCAGTGGTGTCGCGACAGGCGTGAATGGAGGGACGAATGGAGACGTGTCGTCTTCAGCGATGAGAGTCGCTTCTGCCTTGGTGCCAATGATGGTCGTATGCGTGTTTGGCGCCGTGCAGGTGAGCGCCACAATCAGGACTGCATACGACCGAGGCACACAGGGCCAACACCTGGCATCATGGTGTGGGGAGCGATCTCCTACACTGGCCGTACACCACTGGTGATCGTCGAGGGGACACTGAATAGTGCACGGTACATCCAAACCGTCATCGAACCCATCGTTCTACCATTCCTAGAGCGGCAAGGGAACTTGCTGTTCCAACAGGACAATGCACGTCCGCATGTATCCCGTGCCACCCAACGTGCTCTAGAAGGTGTAAGTCAACTACCCTGGCCAGCAAGATCTCCGGATCTGTCCCCCATTGAGCATGTTTGGGACTGGATGAAGCGTCGTCTCACGCGGTCTGCACGTCCAGCACGAACGCTGGTCCAACTGAGGCGCCAGGTGGAAATGGCATGGCAAGCCGTTCCACAGGACTACATCCAGCATCTCTACGATCGTCTCCATGGGAGAATAGCAGCCTGCATTGCTGCGAAAGGTGGATATACACTGTACTAGTGCCGACATTGTGCATGCTCTGTTGCCTGTGTCTATGTGCCTGTGGTTCTGTCAGTGTGATCATGTGATGTATCTGACCCCAGGAATGTGTCAATAAAGTTTCCCCTTCCTGGGACAATGAATTCACGGTGTTCTTATTTCAATTTCCAGGAGTGTAAATCAGAATGCTTCAAACTTTCGGGTGTACATATTGATGAAAACTTGAAGTGGAAGAAGCATATTACCGAGCTTCTGAAACATTTAAATACAGATACTTTTGCTCTTCGTATAATTGGTAATCTTGGTAATAATCGTATCGACTTCCTGATATATTTTTTACGTTTCAGCTCTTACAGAATATTTTTCTGGGGTAACAGATTACGTAGAAAGAAAGTATTGATTGTAGAAAAGCGAGCAGTGAGGATAATATGTGGTGTTCACCACGGACGCATTTCAATTGCGCCGTCACAATACACACATTCGCTTATGAAATCCGTCCTGAAGAATCCATTAGAATTTGAGAAGAACAGTGATGATCACATCTAAAACACTAGAGTGATAAATTACTCTCATCATCCATGGTTAAAGCTGACAGTGGTCAGGGAGCGGTTCAGTATGCACATGACAGTCCACTACGGACCATGTTTACGTTTATTTTATTTCCTTTACGTGTTTCGTGTTTGCAACGCCCCCCAGGCAGCACGCAGTCTCGTGGTGGATGGAGGTCAAACTGTAATTCCTTGAGTCCTTTTCAACGTATTGCTATTTCTTCGAGTGTTTCTAAGATTATGCAAAGGGAATGAGAGTTGTGCCCGCGGAGGATACATAATGAGACCTAGCTCCCCCAATTTCCGCAGGGCGCCATGAATAGTTCGACGTGTAGCTCATTCGGCAGACTGCGTTTCCAAAGCGGCCCGCGGCTCACTCCACACACACACACACACACAACACACACACAGTGTGCGGCGCTGGCAGGAATACTGCCTGGCAGTAAGCCTCATTACGGGCTGAATGGCTGCGAGGTAACGCCCGCCGCCGCGGCTGCCAGCTCGGCTCAGCTATTCGGGCAGAGTGGCTCCGCGGCTGCGACGGCGGTGCGCCGAGCGCCGGCGAACTTGAGACGGCGCTCGCTCGCTCGCTCCTTATCGTGGCACTAAAGTACCAGCGGCCCGCCCCCCCCCCCCCCCCGCCCCCCACCCCGCCGTTTATTATTGCCATATTAAGAGCGGCTGCGCTCCGCATAAACACACCGGCAGCACAGCGCGGTGCAGGGCGGCTCCGCTAGCCGGCCGGTACTCGCCGGGGGGTCGCGCCGTCGCCGTCAAGTCTGTAGCCACGGTGGCCGTACAGCGAAACGCTGCCTACAGAGAACTCAAGCAGACGACAATCCCGCTGACCGACGCTTGGTGCACGGACTGCGAGCTAGTGCCCAGCGTAAACAAACGTAATATTTACGTGTGTTTGCCAAACTATGCAATAAATTGCAGAGAACAGTCTTATTTTTTCTTTATTGGATTACGATTCTCCCCGAAGGGGGCGGGCTTAGTACGCCGCTCTACAGCCTTTCAGAATTTTTAAAACATAAGATAAGAAACAATAAAAAACAGACGATACAATGGTGACGTAAAATGTAAAACTTTGGAAAATTGCGGAAAGATAAAACATAAATCTAATGGTGGGCGATGATAATAAAATACACAGGAAGCAGAAATGGAAAAAGCAGACAGATAATTAAAAAAAAAAACACGGCAACAGTTTGGATTCTGTTCGCAAGAGATATTAAAAAAATCACACCCTGTGACAGCATGATGTACGTTCGCAACACTTTGGAAAACACGCACAACACTTAACAATCACTAGGAACACTGCACTAAAAGGTCAGCACGAAGATGACACTCCACAGGCAAGGGCAGATGGGAGGGGGACCTGGACAGAGGAGGGGGAAGAAAAAAGGGGGGAGAAAGGAGGAAAAAACGAAAGGTGTGGGGGGGGGAAGGGGACGACGAAGGGAGAGGACAGAGGACTCAGAAGGGGGGAGCAGGGTATACGTGAGAGGGAATGGGGAAAGGCAGAGGAAGGAAAACGGAATAGGGCTTGGGGGAGAGAAAGAAGGCAGAGAGAGGGTAGGTGGGGAAAACAGGACGGGGGGGGGGGGAGGGAAGAAGGGAAGAGTGAGCCCGGGAAAAGCACGAAGGAAAGGAGGGGGTTGTAAGGATCAGAGTTAATAGGAGGGATAAATGGAGGGGGAGAGGGAGTTGACAGAGGAGATGAAGGATGTAGAGATGGAGGGTAGGGGGGACACAACAGTGAAGGCATGGCAGAGGACAGGGGTTGGAGAGGAAAGGAGCAACCAGGGGATGAGGAGGATCAAGGCGGCGTGAGGTGTAGAGTATGCGGATACATTCGAGGAATAGGAGCTGATGGGGGAAAGGAATGAGGTCATAGAGGATCCACGTGGTGGATGGGAGGCATATACGGAAGGCGAGGCAGAGTGCATGGAACTCGAGGATTTGGAGGGACATAGAATTTGGTGGGGGGGGGGGCGGATATCCAGGCGGGACTGGCATAACAGAGGATGGGACGGATTAAGGATTTGTAGGTGTGGCGGATAGTAGAGGGATGCAACCCACATGTCTGGCCAGAGAGGAGTTTGAGGAGTCAGAGGCGGTTGTGGGCTTTGGATTGGGTAGAGCGGAGATGAGGGATCCAGGTGAGGTGACAGTCAATGGTGAGACCAAAGTAGGTGACGGTGAGGGAGAGGCGGACAGGATGGGCGCAGATGGTAAGGGAGAAATCCAGGAGCGAGAAGGAGCGAGTGGTACGACCTACGATGATTGCCTGGGTCTTGGAAGGATTGATTTTCAGGAGCCACTGGTTACACCATGCTGCAAAAAGGTCAAGGTGATTCTGGAGAAGGCGTTGGGACCGTTGGAGGGTAGGAGCAAGGGCAAGGAATGTGGTGTCATCGGCATACTGTAGGAGGTGTACTGGAAGGGAGGGGGGGGGGTTGGGTGTTGGTAAATATCTGCCGTGACAGGAGTTAGAGGAGAGGGGAGAGGACAGAGCCCTGGGTTACACCTGCAGAGGGGTAGAAGGTATGGGAATCGGCATTATGGATGGTAACGTAGGAGGGGCGGCAGGAGAGCGAGGGGGCTATCAGACGGATGACAACAGTCGAAGTTGCAATATACATTTACTTTATTACTTGATGACTTGTTTTGAACGTAAGCTCATTATCAAAAAAAGAAAGACAGAAACGAAGTATTAAGTACTTTGCACATTACGGAACAGTGCCACCAACAGCTGGCTCATACCAATATGCTACACAGTAACATACGACAACCACATAACTGTTCATTCTAGTTATGCTCTA
The DNA here is from genome assembly GCF_023864275.1 of Schistocerca cancellata. Taxonomy (NCBI): domain Eukaryota; kingdom Metazoa; phylum Arthropoda; class Insecta; order Orthoptera; family Acrididae; genus Schistocerca; species Schistocerca cancellata. The sequence goes on along the minus strand of NC_064630.1, from coordinate 48,483,191 downwards.
AAGCTATCAGCACAGAGGACGAGGCAGTTGGGACGAGGCCAACGAGAGGGGTGGGCCGCGGCGAGAGTACGTCACGAATGTAGGTCTCCGCTCGCTCAACTCAGCAGACAAACTACGTTTCTACACCTGTTAACTCGTAACTAGGTGTGTAGGTACAAACGAGAATTGTATCTTCTACTGGACTCCGATATTATGGAGTGTTACTGGTATTAGTCCTACAATGATCGGAAGTCCATAGTATTCCGTCTTCCGGCCACAAGTGGCCCATCGGGACCATCCGACCGCCGTGTTATCCTCAGCTGAGGATGCAGATAGGAGAGGCATGTGGTCAGCACACCGCTCTCCTGGTAGTTACGATGGTTTTCTTTGACCGGAACCGCTACTATTCGGTCGAGTAGTTCCTGAATTGGCATCACGAGGTTGAGTGGACCCCGAAAAATGTCAACAGTGCATGGCGGCCCAGATGGTCAGCCATCCAAGTGCTGGCCACGCCCGACAAAGCTTAACTTCGGTGATCTGGCGGGAACCGGTGTATCCACTGCGGCAAGGCCGTCCCCGGAAGTCCATAGGCCTACTTATAATTTGTGTCGGCTGTACTGCGGTACAATAAAATTAAAATAACGTCAAAATGTGTTGGGTCTTGCCCACTCATCTCGTATAGGGAGCCTAAAGGATGCTGCGTTCTCGGAATGCTATACAACGGTTCAAGCAAACAACATTAGTAGTTTTATTTCTATAAAGCAGAATTGACAGTACTTAACTTGAATGTACAAAATGTTGTTGCAAGCGAGGGGAGACATGGAATATAATTCAGAGTGCTTTGCTGTATACAGCCGGCCAAAGTGGCCGTGCGGTTAAAGGCGCTGCAGTCTGGAACCGCAAGACCGCTACGGTCGCAGGTTCGAATCCTGCCTCGGGCTTGGATGTTTGTGATGTCCTTAGGTTAGTTAGGTTTAACTAGTTCTAAGTTCTAGGGGACTAATGACCTCAGCAGTTGAGTCCCATAGTGCTCAGAGCCATTTGAACCATTTTTTTTTGCTATATACAATGTTCCTGCAAGTTTGACACACATCACTAATAACTGATCTGCGAGTGCGGGTCTACAACTGTGACTATACTGTCCACCAGTGTCCGTATACTGAGCCGATCTGAGCGGCCGAGGCTGGCACGAGCGCGCTTATATTCACTTCTGGCAGGTGTCGCTCATGTCGGGGCGCGGTTCTAATCAGCTCACTATTGCCCGACGTCGTTTCACCGCCTTCTCTGGTATCGCATTCTTCGTCTTCGTTCCGGCGCTTGTGGTTACGCCAGAATATTCCTCCCCCGCCCCCTCCCCCCAACCAAGCGAGGTGGGGCAATGACTAGGACACTGGACTCGCATTTGCTCCAGGCCGATACCGGAGTGGTTCCTTTGAAAGGGAACGGCTAACTCCCTTCCCCGTCATTCCCTAATCTAACAAGACCGATGACCTCGCAGTTTGATCTCTTCCCCCAAATCAAGCCAACACAACCTCCCCCCCCCCTCCTTCAGGTGTACAACTGCCCCTGTACTGTCCACTAATGTCACTATACCGAGCCAATCTGAGCTGCCGATGTGGCACCACCGGCGCTTACATTCACTTCTTGCAGATGTCACTACTGTTGTGGCGCGATCCTTTTCCGCGCAACTTTGGCCGACGTCGTTTAACCGCCTTCCCTGGTATTGCATTCTTCGTCTTCATTTCGGCGTTTGTGGTTATACCAGTACAAAATGATTATCAGTCGCATAAGCCACCGCTTCTTGTATGGAATGAGGACTGTTAAGCAGGAGAGACTACACTCCTGGAAATGGAAAAAAGAACACATTGACACCGGTGTGTCAGACCCACCACACTTGCTCCGGACACTGCGAGAGGGCTGTACAAGCAATGATCACACGCACGGCACAGCGGACACACCAGGAACCGCGGTGTTGGCCGTCGAATGGCGCAAGCTGCGCAGCATTTGTGCACCGCCGCCGTCAGTGTCAGCCAGTTTGCCGTGGCATACGGAGCTCCATCGCAGTCTTTAACACTGGTAGCATGCCGCGACAGCGTGGACGTGAACCGTATGTGCAGTTGATGGACTCTGGGCGAGGGCATCCAAACCGTCATCGAACCCATCGTTCTACCATTCCTAGACCGGCAAGGGAACTTGCTGTTCCAACAGGACAATGCACGTCCGCATGTATCCCGTGCCACCCAACGTGCTCTAGAAGGTGTAAGTCAACTACCCTGGCCAGCAAGATCTCCGGATCTGTCCCCCATTGAGCATGTTTGGGACTGGATGAAGCGTCGTCTCACGCGGTCTGCACGTCCAGCACGAATGCTGGTCCAACTGAGGCGCCAGGTGGAAATGGCATGGCAAGCCGTTCCACAGGACTACATCCATCATCTCTACGATCGTCTCCATGGGAGAATAGCAGCCTGCATTGCTGCGAAAGGTGGATATACACTGTACTAGTGCCGACATTGTGCATGCTCTGTTGCCTGTGTCTATGTGCCTATGGTTCTGTTAGTGTAATCATGTGATGTATCTGACCCCAGGAATGTGTCAATAAAGTTTCCCCTTCCTGGGACAATGAATTCACGGTGTTCTTATTTCAATTTCCAGGAGTGTAGCAGATTCCAGTAGAAGATGCGAGTCTCGTTAATACGTACACGCCCAGCTACGACTTAACAGGTTTACAAACGTATTTTGTCTGCTGAGGTGAGCAAGCGAGAGAGTTCAGGCCTCCTGGATTTCCGGAAGGCTTTTGACACTGTACCACACAAGCGGCTTGTAGTGAAATTGCTTGCCTATGGAATATCATCTCAGTTATTTGACTGGATTAATGATTTCCTGTCGGAGTAATTGACGGAAAGTCATCGAGTAAAACAGAAGTGATCTCTGGCGTTTGCTAAGGTAGTGTTATAGGCCCTTTGCCATTCCTTATCTATATAAAAGATTTGGGAGACAATCTGAGCAGCAGTCTTAGGATGTTTTCAGAGGACGCTGTCGTTAATCGACTAGTAAAGTCATAAGAAGATCAAAACAAATTGCAAAACGGTTTAGAAAAGATATACGTATGGCGCAAAAATTGGCAATTGACCCTAAATAACGAAAAGCGTGTGGTCGTCCACATGAGTGCTAAAAGGAGTCGGTTAAACTTCGGTCTAATCTAAAGGCCGTAAATTCAACTAAATACCTAGGAATTACAATTATGAACAACTTAAATGGGATGGAACACATTCAGTATGTGATCAAAAGTATCCGGACATCATCCAAAACATACGTTTTTCATATTAGGTGCATTGTGCTGCCAACTACTACCAGGTGCTCCATATTACCAACCTCAGTAGTCATTAGACATCGTGAGAGAGCAGAATGGAGCGCTCTGTGGAACTCACGGACTTCGAATGTGGTCACGTGATTGGGTGTCGCTTGTGTCATACGTCTGTACGCGTGATGTCTACACTCCTAAACATCCTTAGGTCCACTGTTTCCGATGTGATAGTGAAGTGGAAACGTGACTTCGTCTGTTGACTGACAGAGAACGCCGACAGTTGAAGAGGGTCGTAATGTGTAATAGGCAGATATCTATTCAGACCATCACACAGGAATTTCAAACTGCATCAGTACCCACTGCAAGTACTATGACAGTTAGGCGGGAGGTGAAAAAACTTGGATTTCATGGTCGAGTGTCTGCTCATAAGCCACACATCAGGCCGTTAAACGCCAAACGACGCCTCGCTTGGTGTAAGGAGTGTAAACGTTGAGCGATTGAACAGTAGAAAAACATTGTGTGCAGTGACGAATCACGGTACACAACCTAGCGATCCGATGGCAGGGTGTGGGTATGGCGAATGGAGGAAGCTTGCATCCCTCGATATTCTGCGTGGCACTATCACAGCAAAGGCCTTCCTTGATGTTTTAAGCACCTTCTTGCTTCCCACTCTTGAAGAGCAATCGGGGGTGGTGATTGCATCTTTCAACGCGATCGAGCACCTGTTCCTAGTGCACGGACTGTGGCCGAATGGTTACACGACAATAACATCCCTGTAATGGACTGGACTGCACAGAGTCCTGACCTGAGTCCCATGGGATCTTTTGGAACGTCGACTTCGTGCCAGGCCTCACCAACCGACATCGATACCTCTCCTCAGTGCAGCACTCAGTGAAGAATGGGCTGTCGTTCCCTAAGAAACCCAGCACCTTACTGAACGTATGCCTGTGAGAGTGGAAGCTGTCATCAAGGCTAAGGGTGGCCAACACCATACTGAATTCCAGCATTACCGATGGAGGGCGCCACGAACTTGAAAGTCTTTTGCAGCCGGGTGTCCAGATACTTTTGATCATCTAGTGTAGAAAATGTTGTGGGTAAGGCTAACCAAAGACTGCATTTCATTGGCAGGACACTTAGCAAATGTAACAGATCTACTAAGGAGACTCTCTACACTACACTTGTCCGTCCTCTTTTAGGATACTGCTGTGTGATGTGGGATCCTTACCAGATAGGATTGACGGAGTGCATGGGAAAAGTTCAAAGAAGGGCAGCACGTTTTGTATTTTCTCGGAATATGGGAGAGAGAGTCACTGAAATGATACAGGATTTGGGATGGAAATTGACCGTGAGTTTACTTTCAAAACTTTTTCTTAAGGTTTTACTTTATTTACTAGCGATTCATCAAGAACATTAACACATTTAATCACACTATGTGAGCGTGGAAGTAGTTGCCAGTGGGTAACTGATGAAAACAAATCAAATTTCTTTCAACAAATGGAAATTTTATTCCCAATATACTTTTTGTTTAAACAGATTTAAGATTTCAACCAAAAAGCACTCTCTAAATATCAAGTTACAATTTATTCAGAGGCAGAAAGAACAAATTTTTGACAGTATGAGCTTTCGGGCTGAGAACCTTGCCGCTCCCTTTTGACACGGCCGTAGTCACGACCGCTCGCAACAACCTCTGAAAGACTACACTGATGCAAATCTGCAACACACCAGATTACTTTAAACTAAAAATTTTAACAACTCACACAAGCACATAAACTATACATCCCGCTGGAGGGATGGAAATGGTACAAAACACTAACATTAAAACATTAACTTGCCACCGAAGATGAAACTTGATTAAAAAAAAAAAACTCTTACGGAGGAAGGGTGGCAACTTTATATACTAAAATGACCATTTAAATAAAAACCCATGAAATGCAGTCTTACATAAAATATAAGAGGTTGGCCAAAATTCTCTACATTACACATATACCGCCTCTCAAGATGATAGGCATGATAAAAAAATATTTCAGGAATTCGGCCGTTACGCTGCAAGCAATAAATTCGTTAACACACCGAATCCGACAAACATGACAGAGGCAGCTATTAACGAACGGCAGACCGACAGACAGACACTAACTGCCTAACAAATGCAGACGGGAAACTGTCGAGCAAGGTGGGGACGAGAGACTGACCAAGAAAACTAGTAGAACTTAACAAGTAAATGAAACAACGTATCAAGAATCACTTAACTTCTAATAAACTGCGATGTCTGGTGAGGACCTGGTGCAGCACCCCCAAAATGCTCTCCCGAACCATCCGCTGCCAGCCGCTTGAACGGACGTCTCACGGCGTCGCAGCTCTCACCGGCCAGACCGATGTCGTGGGTTGACTCCTGCCGCGAAGCCACTACCCTCGCTATACGGCGCGGCCCACTGGACTGACGTGGCGACCTCACATGAGCCGACGCTCAAGACGGACAAGTCGTCTTGTGTCCCAGTGCGCGACCGACCAACCGATTGATCCAACCGCCAATGACTGTTGCCTGAACAAACTCGAGCAGACTGGCGGCCTAACACAACATAGCACTCCGGACGACAGACCGACACTGACTGCCCCACACTGACCCGGCTGACCAACTGCACGACGGCGAGCTCATAGCCCCCTTAAATGCACGTGAACAGGCAACGTCTCCCCTTTCCCACCAGAGGGAGACACCAAAGCTGCGATTGCCACAGCGGCGCCACCGCCAGAACCGAAGGGCGACTGCTTCACACTACGCGCTGCGGCGCGCTCTTCAAAACAGCAGTTTTTACCACGGCTCAGACATCATTAAAAGAAAGGAGTTTTTCTTTGTGAAGGAATCTTCTCCCGAATTTCAAATTTGCAACTTTCTCCTACAAATGCGAAAATATTTTGTTGACGCTGACCTACATAGGGAGAAACGATCACCATGATAAAATAAGAGAGATCAGAGCTCGTACGGAAAGATATAGGTGTTCGTTCTTTCCGCTCGCTATAGAGAGTGAAGTAATAGAGAATTGTGAAGGTTATTGGATGAACCCTCTGCCAGGCACTTAAATGTGATTTGCAGAGTGTCCATGTAGATGTAGATGTAGACCTACGTGACGTACATGCGTGGGCCACCAGTCGGGAGAGCCACGAGTCACAGGACACACGGCTGTCGGCACACGGCGGGAGTGGGTTAATCTGATGTTGCTCTCTCAGCGCTCTCGAGCGGCAGTTGTCGGCTTTATTTGGCTCGAAAACCATGCAGTTAGTTCACAAAGATGGACGCACGTAGACTTCTTACACAAGCTGTCTCTAGCACTTTTCATTTCTTGACTATGTGCTACTCATGTTATTCTGTCTGTGGTACACATAAATAAAAACTTCTATGTCCTTGAACATGTAATAAGACAAAAACGAGAGATAGATGTCCATTCAATAAGGACACCAGCTTGTGAAAGTTCACCACACCAAACAAACTCACTCCTGATAGAGAGTACAGTTATATTTACATCACGTCAGATATTACAGAAAATGCTTATATTAATCTCACACGAAAGCCCTTCAACCTTTTAGAATGCGCAGAGGTGAAAGGGAAAAAATGTATACAGCAGGAAGCGAATCGTCTTTTGTTTCATCCTCAGTGTGTAGCTTAGCGCCTCAACCAACTACTACTCGCGCTATTCGTCCAAGAGACTCAGAGAGCCATAGACACGGGTTCCCAGGTAGATGCAGTGTTTCTTGACTTCCACAAGGCGTTCGATACAGTTCCCCACAGTCGTTTAATGAACAAAGTAAGAGCATATGGATTATCAGACCAATTGTGTGATTGGATTGAAGAGGTCCTAGATAACAGAACGCAGCATGTCATTCTCAATGGAGAGAAGTCTTCCGAAGTAAGAGTGATTTCAGGTGTGCCGCAGGGGAGTGTCATAGGACTGTTGCTATTCACAGTATACGTAAATGACCTTGTGGATGACATCAGAAGTTCACTGAGGCTTTTTGCAGATGATGCTGTGGTGTATCGAGAGGTTGTAACAATGGAAAATGGTACTGTAATGCAGGAGGATCTGCAGCAAATAGACGCATGGTGCAGGGAATGGCAACTGAATCTCAATGTAGACAAGTGTAATGTGCTGCGGATACACAGAAAGATAGTTCCCTTATCATTCAGCTACAAAATAGCAGGGCAGCAACTGGAAGCAGTTAATTCCATAAATTATCTGGCAGTACGCATCAGGAGTGATTTAAAATGGAATGATCATATAAAGTTGATCGTCGGTAAAGCAGATGCCAGACTGAGATTCATTGGATGAATCCTAAGGAAATGCAATCCGAAAACAAAGGAAGTAGGTTACAGTACGCTTGTTCGCCTACTGCTTGAATACTGCTCAACAGTGTGGGATCCGTACCAGATAGGGTTGATAGAATTGATAGAGAAGATCCAACGGATCCACAGGAGCATTTAGTAATCGCGAAAGCGTTACGGAAATGATAGATAAACTTGCGACCGAAACGCTGAATCTTTCCATCAGTAAATGGGGTATGTTCTCCACTGACTCGGTTGTTTTAACCCCCTCCACTGACGGAATGACCCACTTCCCAATTCCGTATGTATAAAACCAATACGGACTTGTAGCTGTCACGCCTTTGCGCTTACTGCTATGTATTTTAACTGTAAATAGCTCAGTCCCAATGGTAAGAGGCAGTAGTGAATTCACGTAGTTAATATTTGAATCCAGCACAGCTGCCACAAGCTCAGCTCACTTTTACTCCACTCCTACCCTCGCCATTGCACCACATTAACTAGGTGCTACGTGGACCTTGCTAAATTCACTTGCGTATACATTTTTGACCGTTACTCGCCAGTATTTACCTAATGAATAGTACACTCCTAACCGGACTATTTCCCTAAGAGCTGTGATGATTGAACAGGTTCGATCCACGGCCTACAGTGCCCTACAGTTCACTCGGTAACACTGCCTACCTGACCCACTTAACTTGGTAGTGAGCTTATGTATCCAATCACCACTGCTAGCAGCAGTGGATAATCCTATCAGCACGACGAGAGCAGCAGACTTACCGTCGAATCCTCCTGCAAATACTTATAACTACGGTCGCCAGCTCTGAAGGAGCAAAAGAATAAATCAATTTTTGGGCTCGTTTCAAAGTGAAATGGCTTGAGTTGAATTTAAACTTAATTCTGAATATTACTATTTCTGATCATTCTAGATGATTTTACAAAGCAAATACTCTCTCAATTTCTGTGAGTTGGCTTGGTAATTACTACCAAGACAGGTTATGCAACTTCGGTTAACAAAATTCTATCCTTCAACTTATTTACTGATTTTGGATATTACTCTTTGGACCATTGATACAGAATCAGTTAAGTGACTTTACTTGAAAGGTTGCTCAGAAAAATTTAAGTAACTGTAAATAGGCGACTCATTCTGGTGTGACCATTGCTCTTTTCAACATTCTTATACGCTAAAGTATTCTACAACCAAAAGAATTGTAAATGAAAGAGGCGATGGTGGCCTCAGTCTGATTTCACTATACTATGTTTGAGGTTACTACACTTTACAATGAACAACATGCGTCGTAATTTTACTCATTACTATATTCTGTCCTCTGCACTTGCATAAAAGAAAACTGGTATTCTCCTTTTACATGTATACAAAGTTCGACTTAACAATTGCAAGCAGTCTTGCCTTGGGTAGACGTGTCGGTGCTGGTGGT